>NC_137018.1:51955684-52142176 GCF_032717465.1 Coenobita brevimanus | reverse complement strand
GCTTTATGTTTACAGGATTTTGACACCCTTTTCTGATAAGTGATACCTAGTTTTCACTTTAAAATGCCTCAGTAAGGCAGAAATAAGGTTGCTAATATTTTTTGAGCTGTGAAATAGAACTAGGTGAGTGGTATGTATGTGAAAATAGCAGCATTGCTGGGAATAAGTTCTGTATAAGTGTAGCATGATCTGGTAAGTCTGCCATCAGAAATTTACCTCCTGAAGTGCCTGTTTTGATTGTATCCTACTATTGATATTTGTTTTTATTGTGTCCTACTATTGATATTCATCATTGATGATATCCACATTATGTATAGGAATGAGACTCTGGCATGGCATGAGGATGAAATGTCAGTGAGAACGGTAATAATGGGGCTGTTGAAGGTTACTATGTATGAGAGTTGTAGATTATATAGAAATAAATATACATTCTTCAAAGGTGTGAAATGGGAAAGAAAATTACATCCTTAGATGTTATAGTCACATGGATAGAATGGATGTAACTAGGATGATGAAAAAGATATATGTGAAGCAGTGGAAATGAGTTACTTGAGAGAAGCATGTGGAGTGACATGGAGGGACAGGTTGACGAATGAAGAAGTGAAGGAACGTTGTGGGGTAGATGTGGATGTGGTTGAGAAGATTAGGAGAAATACACTGAGGTGGTTTGGACATGTGGAGAGAATGGAGAATGAAAGTCTGACTAAGAAGGTGTATGTAGGTGAGGTGGAGGGAGGGAGAGGGAGGGGTAGACCGAGGATGAGGTGGAGGGATGGAGTTGAGAGGTATATGAGGGAGGGGGGAGTGAGTTGGGGGGAGGGTAGTCAAATGGTGGGTGACAGAGTGACTTGGAGGCGTTTTGTCTGCGGCCACCCTTTGCGGGATTAGGGCGTCGGGCTATAGATAGATAGATAGATAGTTTAAGGGGAAGAGGATTTGTTTGAATGTTGAAGGATGTTAAAAGAATTGACAAATAGTGGAAATGGATGGATGAAGTGTGTGGAAGGCTAATATCTGTTGGGTGAAGATGCCCTGTTAATAATTCCTGTAGGCTGTAACTTGCTCTTCCTGCATCTAGATTCCATCCACATCACTTACTAAAGTCATTTTCTTTTCTGATGGAACTTGGCCACTCTGACAACTTGATTACCAAATTTCAATGCACTACATTTTATGAAATGTAGGTTTTTGGTAGGAATGGGTCTTCTTGGTTACTAGTCAAATCACCCTTCCAGTCTCACTGCATTAGGCCATTAATTAGGCTAGAAGGAGTTAGGAATGTTAGGAAATACAGTAAGATATCTGGTTGTAGGAAGTTGGGTTAAGATAACGTTGGCAGTGACTCGTCAGTCATTATCTTTGTGTTGCTTATCACCCTTATCTATTGTGTCTCATGCTTTAGTCTCCAGCAAACATAATTACAGTTACTCAGCTTGTAAGAGTGCTTTCCCTAGTTATTTCACAGTCAAAACAGTTTTGGTAGTGAATTCCAGTTGCCTCCTGATTATTTTATTCAGCTGAAAGTGAGAGACATGTGCCTGAGTGTTAATTCTGTACTGGTATGATTAAACCTCTTATTGTTGAAGCAGCTCTAGTATTTTATTACAGCAAAATCCAGGCAGTTTTTATCAAGTGAGATTTGGTTAAGCTTTGGAAAGAGGGTTTTTGTGACAGGAGTAGATTAGGATGATAATCCAGAATTTATGACCTGTAATGTATTGTTGCATTGTTGACCACTGAACATCGTTTAAGTAATATCACAATTTATTGTGTGATAGTTGACTGTTTATATATATATATATATATATATATATATATATATATATATATATATATATATATATACATATATATATATATATATATATATATATATATATATATATATATACATATATATATATATATATATATATATATATATATATATATATATATATATATATATATATATATATATATATATATATATATACATATATATATATATATATATATATATATATATATATATATACATATATATATATATATATATATATATATATATATATATATATATATATATATATATATATATATATATATATATACATATATATACATATATATATATATATATATATATATATATATATATATATATATATATATATATATATATATATACATATATATACATATATATATATATATATATATATATATATATACATATATATATATATATATATATATATAAATATATATATATATATATATATATATATATATATATATATATATATATATATATATATATATATATATATATATATATATATATATATATATATATATATATATATATATATATATATATGTACAGTATAAATTTTACATGTCCTACTCTGGGCAAAGGCTTCAGGGCCTATCCTCAAGTCCCAATAGTCCTCCTTGGGGCACAGAAGTTCTCCTGCATCTCCACATGTCACTACTTCGACACTAACACCCACCATCCATATTGAATACATGCTAGGGCTGTCTTATACAGGACTTGTGTACTGGTATTAGCGGAGATACTTATATGACATGTTGGCAGGTCATCTGGTAGATCAGTGAAGTTTGCTTTTTATGAAATTCAAATCCTTCAACTGTTGCCTGACTGAGCCGGGATTCGATCCTGGATCCATTAGGACTGCAGGCCACCTCTCTACTGAGTGCAGTATAGTTCTTTAGAGAGCTTGATGGATAATGAAACAAGAGCACTTACTTATTAAAGGTAATGAACTAAGGTGGTTTGGACATATCACAGAGAAGAAATTATATTGTGTATAAAAAGATATATATAGGACAGTTGGTGGGAGAATGAGAAGACCTAGAACAAGATTGAAGGAAGAAGTGAAAGAATACATGAGGGAAGGCAGCTTGGATTAGCAAGAGGGGAAGTCCAGAAACTTTGAGGGAACATTTTTGAGCCATACAATAGCATCCATCCATGTTCATGAGTAGGGCATGGGGGGTGTTGTTGTGAGAGGAATAAAGCTTGCATCTTTTTCTTTACATATATATGTTCCTTCCTACTTATGCATCACATCTGTAGGTTGATGGTAGAGGATGTGAAGTTATTTTTGTCATACTTACCTTTGATCTACTGTAACATTAGGCTACTGGTGAGAGAGGTCATTTGTTACTTGAAATGACGAGTTTAATCCCAGGCTGGTGCAGGAAACAGTTTAATGAATTTAGAATGTCATTAAAACAAATTTTAATGATCTTCCACAAGACCCACGGACATGTCATTAAAACATCCCTGTTAATACCAGTGCACAAATCTGCCTAAGCCATGCTGTTTTTGAAGTGACACTTTCATAGATAACACTGAGTAGACATACAGTATTATAGTATCTTGCTGACCACAGCCATTGTGTTTCAAGTGATAAGATACTGAAGGTTAATAATGGACTGATTGAACACAGCTGAGGATTGAACAATAAACAGCTAAACCTAGCCATTACCTTACAGCATAACAGACAGTTAAGTGTGTGCCACAGCAAAATTTTCATACTTACACAATAAGCAATCCATGACCTCCCAGGCAGAAGGAATGTTGTGTGTTGACATATGTACTGAAATATTGTAATAAGTTATTGCACTGTATGGTAATAGTTTTTCTCTCTTCCTGCCAGGTCAGTGGTGATGGGGTTTCAAACACTTGAAATCGTCCTGGACCCTCACCAGCCAATCTACTTCCCAGAGCAGACTGTTCAAGGGTTTGTCAGGGTTGTTGCCACCTCTGCCGTCTCCTGCCGGGGTGAGAATGAACATTTGTACTGTAAGAAATTACCTTGTCAGCATCTTAGTTCAAGCTCCCCTCTGTTTTTCGGATTAAGATGCCTGGTGGTCCAGTGGTGGAGCTCTCAGGTTGGAAAGTGGTGTGGATTATGCACTACAGTTTGATTCCATCAGTAAAATGTCAGCAGGAGCATAGTTCAGTCACCTGCCCTTATATGTCCTGGATTAGTGTAGTTTAGCCTCGGATCAGTAAGTAATCTTCCTTTTATCTGTCATAATTCAGCCAAGACCCTGTCGGACAGTGCATTTTGTGGATAATATTGTACTACCCCTCAACCTCTTTACACAGGGTATAACCCCAGTAAAATGCCATACAGGCCTCATTTGTTATCAAAGGGGGTTACATTCTTTGGTGGCTGTTGATATGCAAAACTTGTTGATGCCAGTTTTCCAGTGGACATCTTTATATACGGTATTCATTATATAATTTTTACAGAACCACTTGAATGGTATGTTAACTTGATTTTAATTATTAAAAAATGCATTTCCTTTGTACACATTCCACCATAGGCATGTCTCATTTGCACGAAATGTTTTTGCTGTTACAGGAACTACGAAGTGTTATTAGAAGTGAGAGTGAGATGCATTGATTTTTTTTTTTTTTTTTTTTTTTTTTTTATGTGTCCGACTCTGGGCATAGGCTTCACAGCCTGCTATCAAAGCCCAGCAGTCCTCCTATGTACCATACACCTCTACATGTCACCACTTCAGTGCTAACACCCACCTTCCATAGTGAATACATGCTAGGGCTGTCTCATACAGGACTGGTGTATTGGTATTAGCGGGGGTATTTTTACAACATGTCGGCAGGTCTTCCGGTAGATCAGTAAAGCATGATTTAATGAAATTCAAATCCTTAAACTGTTCCCTGCCCCAGCGGGGATTTGAACGTGGGTCTTTTAGGACTGCAGGCCACCTCTCTACCAATTGAGCCACCGCTAGTTACATAAGTTACATAACACAAAGGAGATATGCTGGCACTGCCTGCATGCATACAGTATTTACGTATGGTAACAAAGGCCTCAAACTCTATGATGAACTTGTCATGCACCAACACCAGATGGCTTACTCTCTGTGACTGAGGCAGTGTGAAGTCAGTGGGCTGTGGCCTTTGTTTTGGTGGGCATCGTTGGTGGTGTGTGGGTAGCAGTGATGTTGCAGAGAGTGGTGGGCAGTGTGAAAAATTTGGTTTCCATGGTTAATGCATTTGAAAAATGGGTGATGCCTTAATGCAGCCAGATTCTTTGCTTTGTCACATAATGATGTATGTTGGGTAATTCGTGGATAATAAACAGCGGATGAATGTACTTCAAAGCAGGTTATATGAGGTTAACAGCCTTTTTTTTTTTTTCCAAAGTATTTAGATGTGCCTGATTTATTGAAGAATGCCCACCATAATCCAAGTTAAATTCACTGAGACTTTATTGTAACATTACCATACACATCATGCACAGTTCATTTACTGCTGATGCCTTTTTTACAAAACCACTTTCCACCACTGCATTGACATTCAGTCCCTGTTATATGCTAGTGACAACTTTCAAATATTGCATCTGTTTTGTACAACTGCTACTGTAAACTGTGACAAACTGGTATATCAGCTTCAGAAATAGTGATGGAATAATGTCAGGCAATTTTTTTCTGTACTGTAAATTACTCTTGACTTAGTTGTTAAAAAGAACTTCCAGAAAGGTATCATCCCTCCCTCAGTCTCTCTCTGTTTGCCCTCCATCTCTCCACACAACCGCTTACTTTGTCTCCCCTCACTTTGCTTCTCTCTCTCTGCTTCCCCTCCATAATTCCCATCAGCCCCTCCCTCTGCCTTCCTCCCTTCCGCCCTCTGTAGTAACCAGACTGTTTCCCTGTAGAGATCACACTGGTGCACCGAGGGAAGGGGCTGGCAGCATGGGTGGAGAAAAAAGGCAGGTACAGTGAGTCATTCATTGGCTGTGATGATCTCTTCAAGAAGCATGAGATGCTGTGGGAGGGTGCAGGTGAGAACATAATTATTGGTTATTGTTGTTTTACGTAATGGATATCATCAGAAGCAGCTGCAAAGTTAAGCTCATTTAAGGTCCTGACCATTTGTTGTATGTATACTGTATATATATATATATATATATATATATATATATATATATATATATATATATATATATATATACATATATATATATAAATCATTATTTTACATGAAAGCTGCTTATTATCATTATTCTTTTTTTGATGCACTTTAAGTGCATTATGCCTCCTTGCATGTGTTCTTTTTCATAGGTGTGTACATTCAGGTCTCGTATACAGTTATTTGCTATGTGATAAATCGCCACAATGATGAACAAAAAGCTAGACTCATTTTCAGAATAATTATGGCAAAATGATGAGGAATTCACTAGAATGATGCCTCCCAGTCAGCTGATTGAGCCAAGATGGCTGCCCAGTGTATACATTTGCTCTGATCTGCCTTTTGCTCCATTTCATGCATGAAAGGCCAGTGATACACCATTGCTATTACCAGATAGTGGTGTGAGTGCTTAACAAATAGTACAACTTGTGATATTAGATGAAGTGATAACTTTTTGTGTGTGAAAAACTGAAACTTGTGACTTGGAAATTGTGTTTACCATGTGCACACAGTCTCCTAGTCAGCTAATTGAGCAAAGATTGCAGCTCAGGGTTTGCATTTGGTGTAATTGTCTGCCTTTCTTTCCATTTTGTGCACGACTGGCCATTGAAACACGATTGCTGTTGCCAGATAATAATGCAAGTGCTTAACAAATAGTGCAGTGTGCAATTTTAAGTGAAGTGATAACTTTCTGGTGGTAGATGGTGGGAACCATCATCCACTCATTTAATATAGTGCTGCCTTCTTCCTTCACCTTTATCATTCTTTTTCTGTGTCTTGTCTCCTTTCTTACAATTTCTCCCATTTTTCCTGTAATTTTTTATTACACCCTCTCCCATTTCAGTTGGCCTTACATTGAGCAACAAGTCAAATGATTGCTTGTAAACCAGGAAACCATTTACAGCACTCAGTGATAACCATTCAAGTAATCCATACGTTTCCCTTCATGTCAGCTAGTGGGTTAGCGAAGGTTTAGTACCCATCCCCATGAAACAACTAACTCAAAGACAAACTGCCATCCTTTATAGAATTGTAATGTCTGACTGTAGGTAGATAGCTAGATGGATAACTTTCTGTGTGTGAAATACGGCTTAATTGGATAAGGTTTTTGTTTTGTGATCAAGGGCCTCCTCCCAATCCCCATTGAGCCCATGTTATATCAGCCTTGTTATATGATGATTTGTTATGCTGTGGGTTTTGACTTTATGTAATGCCATCATATAGCTAGTTATGACTGTAGTGATGATTTGTTAGTATCTGTCCAACTGAAATACACTCAGATTAAGTAACAGAAAACCAACGTAAACTTTTCTGAAGTATCATTTGGCCAATTGTAGCTCATAAGGGTTCAAGGCCTGGAGTTTCAAAGGTTTATTTCTCAAGTATAGCTGCTCAGGGACCAGTGAGTGGTCCTGTAAATATCTGGCCCTAATTGCCTAGTCCTGAGCACCTACACTCTTGATTGAGCAGTATATAATTGAATGATAGTTGAATGGATTATAAATATTCACAAATTCAGCAATTGTATATGATCACTGATTCACACACAAAGTGATGGTAATTATTAGAAACCTTATCTGATGTGTGTGACATTCTTAAATGATTTTGTAATTCATAAGAACTTTTAAAGGCTGACTAAATGCTGAATTAGATTACTGAGTAAAGTTTCCAAATCTGCAGATGGAAAAAAATAGTACAATACCTGACTGGAGGGGTTAAATCTCCTCTTCTCTTCCATGCACTTACTTTTCCCTGTGTACTAATATTTCACAGCATCCCTTCCACCAACATAAAACCATCACATTCCTCTAAACTAACACAGAGACTGACAACAAACTCGGACCAGGAGAGTTCACCTTCCCCTTCTCCTACAAGCTGCCCGCAACACTGAGTACATCCTTGGAGGTGAGGTTTGGGCGCATACGTTACAAGGTGAAGGTGACAGCTGTGCGGCCTTTTCATAGGAAGCAGCGTGCAGAAGTCTGTTATTCTGTCTATCAACCCATTGAATGCATAATGTTCGAAACAGTAAAGGTACAAAGCTGACTTAAAGATGATTCTGCTCTAATACAGTATCTCTATTCCATGTTAATGTAGGAAAATGGGATAGAATGATGGTGATGATGATGATGTTAACAGGAATGATGTTGGCAGTAATGATGACAACATTGACTATGATGACGATGATGATATACCAAGACCTTGAATCTGAACACCAAAGCCATGAAGAGTCTGACCACTAATTTTTCCACCTACAGGCTCCACTGCACAACATGATTAATAAGCTGGTGGTGGGGGTGGAGGGTCCTGTGCGACTGGTGGTGGGGGCGCCCAAGTCGGGCTATGCACCGGGGGAGACCATTAAGGCTGATGCGGAGGTTATCAATAAAAGCAGTTCCAATATAAAGTACACTGAACTCAAGATTATACAGGTATAGTCCATTTAATCTGACAAAGATCTCTAACCCCTTTCAGCTTGGTTGATGGCTAGGTGTTGTCAGATTGGAGATTTGATTGGACTAGTAGCTAAGGAGACTCATTCCCTCCTCATATTAAAGGCCCATCAAATTTTACGCAATTCTGATTTAGAGTATGAGTTGTGAGAATGACCCAGTTCCATCATCTGAAAACTGACTGACTGTAGTAATTCTTATTACTCCTTTGATTTCTTGGGTTTTAGAAAGGGACATCGTCATGCCTAGATGGCTCCACTGCTTGGTTATGCAAAAATTACTCAGGTCCTTCCCTACTGAAAGGAGAATGGTGGAGTGCAGAAGACAGGCAGCAGTAGGTTCAGATCCAGATGCACCTGTGGCTGCAACTGCTTTTACTAGTGTCTTGTTGTAGAGAATATTTATACACCATAGTCTTTATTATAAGACAGGGTTATGTTCCAAAATTACAGTTTTATCCCTTTAATTTGGTACTATATGGTAGTACAGGGTAGTAGTAGTTGCAGTCCAAGGACTGGAGACTGATGATGTCCTCATGTAATGCACCATCCTTCTTTTGGGGACAGAGAGGGTGTTGAGGGACATTTCTATAACCAGGAAGAGTAGGCAGTCAGTTGTACTGGTGCCACCAAATGAAGAGTCCCTCCCTCTCCAACTCCATAGATCTCAGTATCTGTCTATCTATCTATCAGTCTATTGCCAGATGCCTTAATCCCGTGCGGGGTGGCCACAAACAAATTGCCTCCACGTCACCCTGTCCCCTGCCATTTCACTGCCCTGCGTCCAACTCACCCCCCCCCCCTCATATACTTCTCCACTTCATCCCTCCATCTCATCCTCGGCCTTCCCCTCTCTCTCCCCCCCTCCACCTCACTCACATACACTCTCCTCATCAGTCTCTCACCCTCCATCCTCTCCACATGGCCAAACCACCCCAGTGTGTTCCTCCTAACGTTTCCTGTCACATCCACATCCACACCACAATGCTCCTTTATACCCTCATGTGTCAGCCTGTCTGTCCATGTGACTCCACAGGCTCCTCTTAAATAACTCATTTCCACTGCTCTCACTCTTGACTTCTGTCCTTCCAACAACGTCCAGGCTTCACTTCCGTACGTCAGAGTTGGTATCACAATATTGTCATGTAGTAACTTTATCACTTCCATGTTCACTACCCTGTTTCTTATCACTGCTTTCAAGGAACCAGCAACCTTTCTTCCTTGTTGTAGCTAAACAAGAAAATGTAAGCAGCCAGTGTGAATGAGGAGCATAGAAATTTGAGGCATGTACATGAACCAGCTTTATGCTTACCTTATTCATGTTTGTTACTAAGTCTACAGTAAATTTAAAAAGTTTCATTGATGTCAATAAAGCTGACATCCAGTTTTTACCAAGTTAAAGTATGCATGCTTAGTGTTTGGAACATTTTGATAAAAACTCATCCTTGACATCCAACAAGGACCTACTATACAGACTGGTTCATCACTGCTCAAGTTTATGCTCATTTAGTTACCAGATACATGAACCAAACAGTTATGAAAGCATAGTAAAATATGTTGTCACTCCTTCAATGTTGTGATGTATTATTAATTGTATTTTTGCCTCTGTAGTTCATTTATTTGATTTAGGAAGGACCTTAGACCTCTAGCAGTGAAGGGGCAATGGAAACTGTATCTTGCCCTTCCAGTCCAAAAATTTTATTTTAAAGAAAATTGTCTGGAGGCAGGAAAATTGAAATTAAAATTGTTACCAGATTAAAGGAGTTAAAAATGGTTTACACATTAACAGCTAGTCCATTATTGTTGTTCCATCATCATCCAGTTTAGTACTGTAATACTCCCTCAGGAGCACAGGTTGCTGGGGCTAGGCTGCTCATCCCAGCATTTAAACTGGGTGACCAGATGTTAATCCCTGAATGGCAGTATGTGAGCAGTAAACCTTAGTCACCCATCAAGTAGACCCCTTCTGGGCCATAGACAGTTGGAGTGCCTTAATTCACTAGACCACCAGGCATCTAAAGAAATTCTGTGTGGTCTGTAGGGTAAATGCAAGAAACCAGGACACATTATAAAAGCCCACTGTTGATCTTCCTGCATGCATCGTAAAGGCTCATAAAGGCCAAGTCCTTCAAGTGCAGCAGGGAAAGTATTTAGCCTTAACCATTTCAGTCCAGTGGCATCCTTTTAAGTTTATTTCTGCCATCACATGTCAGTTTAATCTGGTGTAGGAGAGGCTTTTTGAGATGGAGATTGATAGTAACCTCCTTGACCCACTTCATTAATAGGGTTGTGCCCTAAGTTGAATAAAATCATCTGGAGGCAGGAAGAATAAAATAAAGCATAATTGAACTGAAGGGGTTATTATCGCATGCAGGTAGCAGAGTACTACGCTGATGGGTACGTAAAGGAGGACTGCCGCACTGTGCAGCGAGTCTACCTGCCGGGTGTGAAGGCTGGCAAAGAAGAACGCTGGATGGGCGTGTCTGTCCCCATCCCACCCTTGCCCTCCAGCAGTGTCGCATGCAGCGTTATAAATATTGCCTACTTCTTGGTGGTATGTGTATTATTTGCGACTTACAAGTGGTATTTGTAAATATTACTGAATGGATAGATGGTTGCCTGTAATGTGTGTGTGTGTGTGTGTGTGTGTGTGTGTGTGTGCATGCCTGTGTGTGTATGCCTGTGTGTGTACATGCACATATTTACATAGGTATGTGCATCAGCACAAAGGAGAATTTTACTCTTTGGTAAAAACACCTCATATTATTTTTCCCGCCACAGCTACATGTGAAGTTTGGTTTTGCACGGACTGCCCAGGTTCCAGCTGAAGTTCTTATTATCAACTTCCCTTATGAGGAAAGCTTAGATATGAAGACAGAGGATGGAAGTTCAACAACAGAGAAGGGATTCTCATTTTCCCCAGCTCAACATTTAGTCAGTGGTTCCATATCCCCATTTCCTGTTGAATTCCTACCGGAGAAGTACAAGGACTTGGGTAAGCAAGCATAATGCAGTTTCTCCATAAATTTTATGTGATACTCCACACTGCGCCATTGTAAAGTAAAAAGTTAAGGGTAGACTAGGCTAGACTGAGCTAAGCCATGGTACGCTGGTTTAGGGTAGTTTATGCTAGAACAGGCTGGTTAGGTTTGGGGAGATTACTTGCTGTAAAAGGTTTTTTTGAGTCTGTTACTAATAACCCCCCCTCCCCTCCCCTCCCCAGTTCAGAGGTTCATCAGCTGAATAATATATTGAAGGTAGCAAGAATATTTAAAAATATCACAACAGTATTTGAGTAAATAATGAAAGGTTGAAAAACCTACTTTTACATTACAGTTTGCTCTAACTGGGCCTAATGTTGCCATCTCAACATCTTGAATGCCGAGCTGTAAAAAGAGATTAATACTAGTATGTAATGCCAGCCACAAAGAAGTGCCATGGAATAGACAGAGCCATGGTATTGTCTTTTATTGCTTCTGAGTTGTGTAACATAAGCTGCAGTAGGATGAAAATTGGGCAAAGTTTAGGTGAGAGAACTACAGTATAACCTCTTTCCTCAGGTCAGCCTTATTACGGCTCTATTAACATCCCTGCAATGAAGGACGCACCTCACAAGTCTGCCACCTCTGCCCCTGAAACCATCTCCCTGGACAACTCTGATTCGGAAGGCTTCACTCGTAAGGACTATATCAAAAAGAGGTACAACCCCCTCTATCTTGTATTCCCAACAGTGCCATCCTAGTAGCAATAATATGCCTGTATAGTAGGTTTCTCTCTCTCTCTCTTTCTCCTCCTCCTCCTTCTACCTCTTCCTTGTTTTTACATTCTCCTCCTCCTTTTCCTCCCTGTTCTTCCTTCTCGTCCTCCTCTTCTCTATTCCTTGTCCCCCTCTTCCCTTTTCCTCATCCATCTTCTACCTCTTTCTCCTTCTCCCTCCTCCTCCCTTTTCCTTCTCCCCCTCCCTCTTCCCTCTTTTTTTTTTTCGTCACCTTCCCTCTTTTTCCTCCCCCTCCTACTCTTCTTTCTCATCTCTTTTCTTCCTTCTGCCTCTCCTCCTCCTTCCTCACTTTCACCATCCACCTTCCTCCTCCTCCTTTTGTCCTATTCCTCTTCCCTCCCTTTCCTCCTCCTCCATCTTCTCCTCCTCCTCCCTCCTCTTCTCCACAACCCTGTTTTCCTCCTCCTCCTCCTTTCTTCTTCCTCCTCCTTTTTTCTCCCTCCCTCTTCCGTCCTCTGCCTGTGCCTTCCTTCTCCTCCCTCTTCCTCCTTTTCTTCTTCCTCTCTCCTTCTACTCCACTTCCTCTTCTTATTCACCCTCCCCCTTACCTTATCCTCTTCCTCCTCCTCTTTCCCATGTCTTCCTCTTTCTCCTCCTGCTCTTGTCTTCTTCCTCCATTCTCTACCTCCACCCCCTCTATTTCTATTCCTTCCTCCCTCTGTTCAGTTTCTTTTCCTCCTCCTCCCTCTGTCCTATTTCCCCACCTCATCCCCCCTAACTTTTCCTCCTCTTCCTTCTATTCTTTCCCCACATCCTTTAACACCTCCACCCCTCCTCTTCCTCCCTCTTTTCCTGTCACCTCTTCCTCCTCCTATTCCATTTCCTCCCCTTCCTTTGCCTTCTAATCTTTCTCCAGTCTCCCCCCCCTCCTTCTCTTCTTCCTCCTCTTTATCTTCCTGCTCCTCATCTCCCCTCTTCCTCCTCCTCCTCTTTTGCCTCCCTCTTCCACTTCCTGTTCCTCTTTTTCGTACCTCCTCTTCCATTTCCTCCACCTTCCCTTGTCTTTTTCCTCTCCATCCTCCTGATCTTTCTTCTCCATCCTTTGTCTTCTTACACTTCCTGCTCATCTTTCTCCCTTTTCCTCCTTCCTTTGTCTTCTTACACTTCCTGCTCATCTTTTTCCCTCTTCCTCCTTCCTTTGTCTTCTTCCTCTTCCTACCTGTCTTCCTTCACCTCCATCCTCTGCCTTCTCTTCTTCCTTCCTCTGTGTCCTTCCCCTCCTCTAGCTCTGCCTTCACTACTACTTCTTCCTCCTCCTCCATTTTCATCTCCTCCTTCCCCCACCCCTCTTCCTATTCCACCACCTTCATTTCCCTCCTCCTCCACTTTCTCTTCCACCATCTCCTGTGCTTCCTCCCTCTTCCGCTTCCCTTTCCACCTCCTGCTGCTTCCTCTTTAACTTCCACCTCCTTCCCCTTTTCTACCTCCTCCTCCTCCTCCCCCATCTACTGTATCTCCTCCCCCTCTTCCACTTCCTGCTGGCTGCTGCGGCTGCTGCTGCGGCTGCTGCTGCTGCTGGCCGCGGCTGCGGCTGCGGCGGCTGCTGCTGCTGCTGGCCGCGGCTGTGGCTGCTGCTGCTGCTGGCCGCGGCTGCGGCTGCTGCTGCGGCTGCTGCTGCTGCTGGCTGTGGCTGATGGTGATGGTGATGGTGATGGTGGTGGTGTTGGCTCCAGCTCCTATTGCCAGTGGCAGCTGCTTGGGGGGAAGAGGTGGGCAAGGAGATGGGTGGAGAGGAAAAGGACAGAGAGGAGGTGCAAAGGGGGAGTGGGAAGAGAGAAGATAAGGAGAGGAGAGGAGAGAGAGAGGGCACAAGAGGGGGGAGAGGAGAGAGAGAGGGCACAAGAGGGGGGAGAGGAGAGAGAGGGCCCAAGAGGGGGGAGAGGAGAGAGAGAGGGCACAAGAGGGGGGAGAGGAGAGAGAGGGCACAAGAGGGGGGAGAGGAGAGAGTGGGCCCAAGAGGGGGGAGAGGAGAGAGTGGGCCCAAGGGGGGGAGGGCACAAGAGGGGGAAGAGGAGAGAGTGGGCCCAAGGGGGGGAGGGGGCAAGAAGAGGAAGAGAAAGAGGTGAGGGATGAAGGGGAGGGGGGAGAGAGAAGGCAAGAGGGGGAGAGGGGAGGAGAGATGTGGGTGAGAAAGCAAGTTTGGGGAGGAGAGAGAGGAGAAAAGGGAGGAGGAGGAGGAAAGGGAAGCAGAGAGGTGGAGGACAGAAAGGGGAAGAGGTAGAGATAGGAGGGAGGGAGGACAGTGAAAGGGGAGGAGTTAGTAAGGGGGTGATAACACAGACAGGGGGATGGAAGGCAAGAGAGAGAGAAAGGGGGTAAGAGAGGAGGGAAGGAAAAGAGAGAATGAGAAGGAAAGAAAGAGGAGGAGGGAGGAGGATACAAAGAGGGAGAGGGGGGTAGGAGGAAAAGGAACAGAGGGGGAGTGGGAGGGAGAAAGGAGAGGTAGGAGGAAGAGGAGAGAGGCAGGCGGTAATTCCTGCAAATTTAAAATGTTAATTCCAGCAAATTTAAGCTGTAAATCCAAGTTCAATGAAAGGGCATAAACAATTACATAGGCTTTCAGACATGAGCTTTATGTATATTCTATATATATATCAATCACAAAATATATAAATTGTATCACGAACATAACAGCTGTAATACATTCTGTAAGCAGAAATGTACACCCACAGATGTTTGTGTATTGGACACCTGTCTCCAATTCAAGCAACCAGAAACTGCATATCACAATTACATTACTCCATCCTCTTATGTCCTGTATCTTCTACTTCTCACACCTAATTCTGAGGCAGCTGTTTCAACTTGAAAATACAGATTTATATTTGCAGTCAGGAGTCTTGCACTGAAATGTCTGTGGGTGTTGAAGGATGAAATATTTGGTTCAGCCACAACATAAGTTACAATGTTCCACATAATGCTGGGATCCAGAAATATAGAAAACTAATTTGAAATAACTTCCATAATACTAAAGTTCATCTGTGACAGTAAATCCAAGAAAGAAAAATCATGAAGCACTATCTTCTCCATTTGCTCTTTACAATGACCAATTTTTCATAAATGCATGTTTCACAAGCCTATAACAAATATTTTTAACCTTTTCATTTCAGTGATGTAATTTGCACTAAATTCTCAAGTGCCAGATGATTTTTTATCCATTTTAGGAAAGTGGTTATTGAAGTCTATACATAACTCCTTTGATGTCCCCCCTTTCCTGATTTAAAGTCTCAAGTTAGCAGGAAATACCAAACTGTTTGGGCTAAGAAGCACAATACATTACCATAATGTGGGAGGATTTTATACTTATGGATACTTCAGATAATAAAAAGCTGAAACAGACAGCTGGTACACAATATAAACTGTCAATAAGTTCATGGTCTCAAAAGTGTTATATGCATTTTTTAGATCATACAATGATTTAAATTTTTATTATGGGAATCAATGACCCAGTTTTAATTTCAACCAAAACCATGTGGTTGCAAATTTAACAATGATGTTGGTTGCTTGATATAACCTAAACACCAAGTCTGAGTGGAATGAAAGCATGAATCAGTCTTTGACCTGGAATGACTATCAACAGCTCAAAGTTACTGTAATATGTTACCAGGTTCTGCAAGTACATTCCAATATCCTAACAGAGCAAACACTGGCTTCCACATCTACTTTTAGTCTTTATGATAAAACTACAGCTAAATAAGAATACAGTATATGACACCTATAAAACCATCCAAAATAAACCCAAATTATGGTAACCTTGCATCTCAACTCCACTTAAATATTATATCCTATTACAACCTGACTGATTTATTTCAGCTTTGATCTCATCCAGACTATCATGTATGATAAATTGTTACTAAACACTGCATGAGTAACAACAGCATGATTCTGCACTGGGGAATGCAGGAACAAGCACTGGAGATGCTGACAATCCTAGAAATCACATTTTTTAGAGGGGTGACTACTGACTCCCACTTTACCCTTTCACACTGATGATGTATTTTATACTTTATTCTTGCCATTTCCAGATGGTCTTTTTCACCACAGAAGTGAAGGGCTTTATGAAGGCTATGTCTAAACCACACTCCAGATCATTCAGTCTCTCTCAAGATGATGAAAATTGTTGAGAGCAAGAATGAAATAAAATATACATCATCTGACTAAAGGAGGTACCATATAACAGACAATTATGCATGGTAGTGTGGATGATGCCTGTATGGCTATAATCTTTCATGACAATACTCTAACAACCTTAGATCTCCAATAGCTTTCTATCCAAGAAAATAAAATACACAACTTCATTTATAAATACTGAAGCAAAACTTATACACAATAGTACATTTAATGTACAGGGGCAGGTAAAGTTATATCACAACTACAAGACTGAATACTACATGTTGCAGTGTATTTGTATAGATCAATACACCAGGTAATCAACAGCAGCACTGACAGCATGAGGAGAAAAATGAATATGCCTTAGCACAACTATCAAAATATTACAATTAAAAGTGAAAATGGCTATATCACAATGTTCTTCCTGTAGGATGCTTCAGAATTTTTCCCATGGATTGCTTTACACTAACTTATCAGAGTACTAAAGAAAAAACTTAATAACTTTCAGTATTGTGGTGTAATGACAATAACATGTGAGCAAGTTAAAACTGTCAATGAACAGCAGCAACTGACCTCTCCACTGGGTGAGTAAACATAATGTTTCAGTGTTATAATATTAAAGCAACCCTTGTATCCTGTCAATAACTGTTGCTGATAATAAACATAGTTAAAACAAAATTATATACTCAATAATATATATATATATATATATATATATATATGGATGATGACACTTTCAGTAAATGAACATCCATCACTAAGGTTTAACACCCTTTCAGTATACAGTACTAATCACACTTTCAATCTCATTCTCCTGTACTGTTGACTGCCATAATTCTTGAAAAATTATCAATCAATGTATAACTAAAAAGCTACTGGATCATCCATTGATATACTAGGAACGTTGCACATGCAAGGTCTGTAACTCTGCATAAATAATCTTTAACATATAGCCAAGTATGCAGTATTCATACTTTTTACACTCTCACTAGAAGCATATGGAGTACCTACAAATCACCAACCCTGATAAAAGTAATGAACAGAAAGAGTGCCCAAGTACTGTACTCCTGATCAATGTTAAACACGAAACTGACTCCAAGCATTACACCCCTTCAATTACATGATAATATATTAATTGAAACCATTAATAGCTGAAGTCTGAGGATAAATTATCATCCAGTATAAAGCTATAAGGAATGTGAGATGGGAACAAACGATACTAAAGGTTACAGTAATAATGTTAGGTAACACTGAGGCAGTCCTCATTATTTATAAGTGATGTTTTCCAAAAAAGGACAAGGACCTGGGGGGAGGGGGGGAACAAGGACACTACATACCTGTTCACTCAATATCAGGATTGATGCATCCCTTTTTAATGTTAGCAAGGTCATATACACTGCCACAACATTATATAACCTATTTCTGTGGTTCAACTGTGCTGACCTGTTTTTGTGTGTGTATATATATATATATATATATATATATATTTTTAAAGGTGGATATTGAATTTAAAAATGATACATATGCAATCACAATATTACAGTAAGATTACCCCAACATTGCAGGTACAACTGGACTGCCTAAAGTGGTGTAATGTGTGAAGTCTTCAGCATATACCAAAAGAAAACATATTGAGGAACATGTGTGTGTGTGTATGGTTGTCCTCTTACCTTTTCCCTCACTGAGTCTTCTTAGTTGCGGCATCATACGAAGGTGGTGACTCAGTCTGTCCAAGGGGTAAAATAAGTTATCATCATCATCATCTAATCCTGTGTTGCCCCATTAGAAGCGTAGGAGCCCAGGGCTAGGCAAGGTGGTCCTGACATTTATGATAAGTGAGCAGACTCACTCATCCCAGAATGGCAACCTCCCCTTGGATATAAACCTGCACAGGCTCAATCCGATTGGGGCACCTTAACTGCCCAGTAAACCACAAGGTGCCATAATTTGGTTATATGGTTGCCACCCATCATAGTAAATGGTTTCCTAGTGTACAGGAAACCACTTGGCTTGTCACTTAGTGTACAGTCACCCATAGGCAGAAGGAAGAGGAAAGAATGAAGGAAAAAAAAGAAAAGGGAGTGGAGTCACCCATAGGCATAAGGAAGAGGAAACAATGAAGGAAATCAATCTGGTTTATTAAGTATTCCTCTTGTTACCAATCGATGCAGGCTGTGTCCAACCGCAAGCAAGTACTTGGGACACAGTCCTGGGCACCACAGACCACACACTGAGACCCCCCCCCCCCATCACCGCACTATTTCTGTGCACTCGATAGTTCATGAGCAATTTATCCTCACACCCTTATTTATGCTTCGATAATCGTAATTTTTTTTCACCATAATCCTGAATAAATGTTCGAGCTTATGGTATAAAAAAGATCAGCTGAATGTAAATTATGCCCTATTTTTTTTTCTCACAGAAATATAATTTTTATGGTAAATATTACTGAGAAAGTTATACGGAATTATCTGGCTACATTTTGGTGTATAACGCATTACTGGAGGTCAATTAGGGCCGATTTTATGGATCACGAAATGAATGATCTTATGCTCAAGCAAGGCTCATAGCACATTGATGGGCAGTGGGGTGACGCTGGGTGCGAGGTGGGTTGAGTGCAGCAGAGGAATACACAGGGATGCAAGTAGTGCTTTGCTCTCGGCCAGAGATGGACGCAAAATCATTCCATAACCTAAAAAGCAGGGGCCATTTCGTTCAACGCAACTGGCGTCGAATGGTAACAAGTGGTTGAAATATGCGCAGACACTGCCTGCGTCAACTGGTAACGAGTGCATGAAATTTGCACCGCACCCATAAACACCAAAGAGTTCATGGGCATATATTTTCAAACAAGCTGAAAATGTGGAGCAACTACTTCATTACATAAATATGAGTTAATATATTCATCATCAATTCAGTCAACTGATATTTCCCACTAAAGAAAAATGTGGTGAGCAAGATCCAGGAAATAGGAAACAGAACATTAAAAAATGAAGACAACCAATAGAGTGCTCAAAGAAATGGGCACCACATCTATCAGCTTATGATGCAAACCTTCAAAAATATTCATTCCCTGTTCACAAACAAAAAACATTCACTAATTTCATGATGCACTTCACAAACACTTGCAAGGAATACAGCCATTCCACCAATCAAGTCATATAAGGATGCAGTGTTTGTTTTGTGCATCTTCCTTCACACCAAGTATTTCATGCAACCATTTCCAAGTTTTGCCTTTTTCCTTCACTTTCACACCTCACTTTCTCAATGTTCATTTACTCTATCTAGTCATCATCTTTCTTCCTGATACTTCATCCCATCCTCAAACTCAATCAAACACATCTTTTTCAGCATGACTATACAATCACGACTCACTATACGAAGGGGTTAGGTCAAGTGAAAACCCATCGTATAAATTATTGAATAACAAGGTCGATGCAGCACAGGTTCAGTGATATGGAGGGGACCTATGACCCTGTAACCTAAAAAACTTAACCCTTTAAGCTTGCCTTCGGTGCCCTTCAATAGCACCACACTCTCCACCAGAGGTAGCATCCTTGACAATTTCCAGGTTACAAGTTTCAGTACTTCACACATAACGAGTTGTCAACTTCACTTAAGATCGCACATTGCACCATTTGTTAAACACTTGCACTGGTATTTGGTGACAACAATGGCCTTTCATGCACAAAATGTAACAAAAGGCACATGATCAAATGAAAACACTGGGTGACAATCCTGGTTCAAACAACTGACTGGAAGGCTGTGTACACACGGTAGACAAAGCTTCCAAATCATAAGTTTCAGTATTTTACACACACACAAAATGTTATCATCTCACTTAATACTGCACACTGCATTATCTGTTAAGCATTGGCACTGTTATTTGTAGTCAGCAATGGTGTTTCAGTGGCCTTAAGCACAAAATGGGATGAAGGGAGGACAGTCACAGCAAATGTAAACACTGGGCGACCATCTTGGCTCTATCGGGTGACTGGAAAGCATCGTTCTGGTGATTTGCAATCATTTTGCCATCGTCATGCCAAAAATGGGCCTAGCATTTTGTTCGTCACTACAGGGATTTACTGCATAGCAAACAGGTGTATAATGAGACCTAACTGTACAACCCCTTGCTTACCAAACCTTGCTAGCCCGGTTTTCACATTTAATGAACAGTGAGGGTCCTCAACAGTCGTCCATATTGGATACTACTGGGTAAATGGGGAAAACCATGTGCACCAACCAGACAACGCTGGGTCCACTGGACACTTTTTTGCATTAAACATGTGCTACTTGTTACATGGGGCATATTTATGACGCAGACCTGCCGAACTGCTTCCTGTGTGCTGGGTGACTCAGAATGTAGTTACTAATTCTGGCAGCAGTTTTTCCCACCCGCTTGGGCTAGTCATGAAGTGCTATGATGAGGATGTGAAGTTACAGGCCACGATAGTGAAAAATGGGCGTTTTTATATTTACTACTAGAATATGCTATTTTACTTTATTTTCCATATTGTGCTTGAAATCCCACTGCCAGGGGAACCATTGGACTTGCTGGATTATCAGCTTTCTCAGACTGGGCTTCCCTCCCCAGTTGATCCAGTATACAGGGTCTACTGTATTTACAGCCATTCCCTCTCTTCATGACCAGAGAGCCATCAAACCACACACTTCTGCCACCTGATGATTAGACTTCCTAACTCTACATCTTTCATGATTCTCTGTTTTTTGTCCTCCACACCTCAACCAATCAACATATCTTCCTTAACAGACTATAAAATTTATAGCAGACACATTATCAGATTATTCTCTTGCAACCCGTTTCATATCAAAGCTTGCATTCATCTGCCACTGTATCTTTCCTGAGGCACTATCCACATTCTTTACAAAATACTTACCTCCCTTCTTCTAACACTTCACCATGGTACTTAGAAATCTTCCACTAACTCCATTCACCAGCCCATAATATAGAGTTTCTGGTAACTTTTATCATAACGGCCATCACCTAACATTAAAAACTTCTGACCTTACCACACACAAACATAAAGCTCTATATAAATCCTAAAAGCACAGCATCACATCATACATACATCAAACCAGGGTAAACTAATGAAAAAGACTAATACACACCTAACCCCAACTCATCTGCAGTCACAACTATTTCCTTGACCATCTTCCCTATGTACTGTATAATCCCATGGTTCCAGTACTTCTACCATGCATTACATTTCCCATTCAAACAGAAATTATAGAAAGACTTACATAAGCTGGTGGTGGGACATAAGCGTAGTGGGGATTGCTTGGATCATAGTAGCCACTCTGGGCAGCTTCCTGGGCCTTTGCATCTAGGGGAGCAGAGAGCACATGTAGTCACATCACCTACCATACACATGCAATCAAACAACATATGCAGCAAGTTCTCATATGTTCCCTTTTTGGTGCTCGTTTATGCAATTAATTCCACAGTAAACTCCGAAAATATTACCCAATAAAAGTTACAGTGCTAACTCTAAAATTGACTTGCCAGTGTACTACAAAAGAACTACTTGTACATCCATATACTACCCATTTATTTCCTATGCCTTATCTTGCAAGCATTAGGACATGATTCACCCCAGTGCTGCTTAGCTCTGATTCAACAAAATTTCATTATTCAAACTAGCCCTTCCACAGATATATTTATTTTTAGTTTTATTCTTGCTACCACCGGATGATCTTATCAACCTTAGGATTTTTTAATCAGTGAAGGCACTGATAAGGGCTGTCTATATCTAATTAATTTAGTTTAAAAAGTCTCCCTTGAAGATGGTAAACCTGTGTGGAAAGAGCAAGAATAAATGCCAATTATGTCATTGGACTATACTCTGTTCACTGTAACTGCATGTAAAACTGTCACCTTACCAATCTGAATCTTGAGCTATAACAAGAAATTAACATTGGCGTATGGTACCACTTATGAAAGCATGCTAGGGGAAGGATCCAGGGCCATAGTACTGTCTTATTCTTCCACTGCTCTACAAGATATACCGTAGGCTACAGCTCCCAGGATTACAGCAGAGCTACATAGCGTGCTATTCTTGAGGAATGAGTGATACATACACTAAAATCAGGATGAAGTTCAGGGCAATTTTGGTGTAAGTTATGATAATATATTTATCTTTTTCTTTCCTTTATATACCCTTGAAACATGTCTGAAAAACATGAAATGTAGGGCATACACAAAGCCATGTTGGGATTAGAAAAATTTAGTGTGTCAACAGCTTAACATATAGAGTGGTCAATGCTTTTCCATAATTATCCTGTAACTTGTAAAACTATTTTACTTGTAATACTGCAACTCAGTATGCTATGCTGTTTGACAGCAATTTGGTAAACTAAGCAGAACTCTCTCTTTGGGCACCCTCTATAACAATGGACATTACAAATACTTTAATCTTAAAAACAAATACTGCAGTAAGTATTCACACCTATTTTACCAATAAATTACTGTAGATCCTGTGATGTGTGGTAATGACTGTAAAATCCTGTACATCTCAGGACATGAAACTGAACTGGTGAGATGACACAACTTACCTGCAGCAGACAGTCCACCAGTAGCACCCGCCTGGGGGTTTTGGTAGCCATTCTGTACATCCAGGCCAGGGTAGGGTGGAGGAGCACTGTACATGAACACTCCATCAGCTGCAGAAATATAATCAGCATTATTCATTCATCCATTACCCAATCCCTTCCTACCTCACCAGGAGCACAGGTGCCTGGGACTAGGCTACCTGGTGCCAATATTTGGGGAAAGGGTGACCAGTCTCTTTTCCCTGACTGGAATTATGTGAGCAATAAACCCCAACCATTTCTCTAAAGTAAACCCTTATGGGGCTTACTTAGTTGGAGAACCTCCACCCACTTAACCACTAAGCATTCAATACACCAGGGGTACTCTATGTGTGAAGGTCCAGACACACAGTTCCCTACGTAGGAAGGGTCTGGATGAGTCTTAATTCAAAATGTGGTGATAAGAAGCAGATAAAAGAGCACATTACAATTTATTTCAAGCTACACAGATTTTTTCTGCCTAAAAATGTTGATGAAAATAAACTACAGAAATCATTTACCTAAGAAAAAAAAAAAATAAATAAATTAAAAAAAAAATAATAATAATAATAATATACATTTATTCTAGGAGCAACTATCCATTCAATTAGCAGCTAGTGTGCTGGGGTCCACTCAAAAGCTCACCGCAGTCTGGATTTGGACCACGGTCCGCCAATTGAGTACCAGTGCAATACACAATACTAGAGCACCATTCAGTGGGGCACATCTCTCCAACAAGGGCAACGTAATTTCCAAATCACTCTTCATAAAAGGTTAGGTTTTCTCATCACTGATTAGAGTTTCACAAAAAATGTTTTCTGGATCCAGAATCACTAATACAATCCAGACTGGTCCCAAAATATAATTGACTGTTCCCTAGACATGGGCTATCTACCCACCAAATTTGGTCTAAATCTCTCTTAGTTTTTGAATAATCCTGTTAACCGACAAACTAACAAACAGTGGTGAGAACACACTCTCCTTGTCTAAGAAAATAAATGTGAGCTTTCAGCATTATATAAAACAGAAAATGAACCCCTTGCTAGGTACCAGAGACCAAGCATACCAGCTAAGTTTCCAGTAATGTATTATATTCACCATTTACAACTAACCAGAAGCACAGTACCAAACGTGTAAAATTTTCCATATCATACTACAGTACTATCAACAAGGCTTGGGGAGACCCTATTGCCCACATTTTTCTTGTAGTGTATTTCAAAAACAGTAAATGAAAGGGATTGCAGTTTGGTCTATATCTCGCAAAAAATTAAGGCAGCAAAGAGGGTTTCATGGTGGCTCATAAACTACCTCTAAGGCCAGATTAAATAACCCTGGCAGCATCTGGATTGGCTCTGTCGGATACGATTATGTGAAGCTACAGAACGTGGTGAATGTTTTTTGCATATCCGATAGAGCCAGGATTCCGGGCGCTTGAATGATGAGTGAATGGAGGCGTGGCCCATTGGATTGGGCAATTTTGGGCTGTCTGGACACTGCTACTCCTCACCCTGCCCTTGGGTGTGAAAGGTCCGGATGATGATGATGATGAATATTACTGGGTTCACTTTAACACAAGCTAAAACAGCTCTCTTCAATATGAATGCAGAAGAGCTGTAACAAGCAATTAACACTAAAATACATGCTTGTAATGAAAAACTGTTGTGGAATAGATGTAGTGCCACGACACTATCTTTCTCTACCTGAGTAATGGGAAAGAAGCTGCATAATGGCAAAAACTGCTACCACGGTGACCTTATAATTCAAAGGGTGAATACCTAAATGGAACTAAAGGAGAGAAAGGAGCAGCAACTAAATAGAGAATTACTAGGAGGGTAATCAAAGATGATATTCACGAGGAGGGGGGGGGGGGGAGAAGGGGATCCAGCCACAGTAAAGGACAGGAAGTACAAAATGGCAAAAACCTGTGCAAAGTTGAAGTGGATGAATTATGGTATACAGTCAGTCAATGAATGAATAACAAATTTCCTACAGGAGAGATGAGTATTTAAGGAATCGACACACCAAGAAGCAATCTCTAAAGAAGGTGCTGAAAGGAAGGACCCAGCCATAGTAAAGAAGGGTAAATAGGCTGCAGAATGGCAAAAGATCTATGTCAAGGTACAGCTGGTTGAGTATGATATGAACCTGAAGAGTGAACAGTTAGTGAACTACAGGAGTGACATGCGAGATGTGAGACACACCAGGAGGGTGATTGGGGGAGGTGTGGATGGGGGGATCTACCCTAAGTAAAGGCAGGGAGGGGGGAAATGAGCCATTAATAAGGCCACGTAAATGTGGACGAAGCTAAAACAACCTACAAGAGTGACAGATGGGCAGCGAACAAATTGCAACAAACCTGGAGGACGATCGGGGAAAGTGTTGACAGGGGGGACCCAACCATAGTAGCCACCAGCCGGAGGAGCGTAGGCTGGAGGAGGAGCCTGTGTCCATGTAGAGGCTGGGGGGGTGTAAGGTGGGGGAGCATCACGGAAGCCTTGGTCCATGTTGCGGGAGGCTGTACACAAAGATACATCATCATCATTATAATTGTTGTTGTTGCCCAAACCTTCTTTCCTGCTTAGGGATGGGGTAAAGTAAGATTCTTAAAAGCTGGTAGAGGGAGAATCTGATCAAGTCCATCCAATTGAATGGGCCACTCTCATTCATTCACTTCTTGAGCTTTCAAAATCCTCATTCCATCTTCAATGTGAATTACTTCTCCTACTAAGTAGATGTACAGGGCAAATAAAGAATAAACTGTTTAACCCGTGGATTATGAGCCACAGCTCAGGCTGTGCTGGCCGTGCATCACCGCTAACTATTCTACCCCCATGCAAACTTACACATGGCACTACGCAAAGATGGAGAGAGATTTTTTTTTTTTTCCTTTTCACCAGATGATGCCCTGGATGTTTATCTTCAAGTTTATAGCAAACAAAAACAATTCCCCCCCCCCCATTTTTTCACTACTCCCCTAAGTAAATTACACGTGGCCCTATGCAAAGGCGGAAACACGGAAAGTGAGAGATTATTTTTTCTTTCAGTTGATGATGCCCTGGATGTTCATCTTTAAGTTTATTTAAAAAAAAAAAAAAAAAAAAAAAAAAAAAAAAAAATTGTGCACCACAGGCTGGGGGTAAAAAAAAAAAAAAAAAAAAAAAAAAAAAAAAAAAATGTGTGCAATCCATGGGTTAAATCAGTTTACAAGGGGATAATTACTTAACTCCTCTCACTGAATTTTCAGTAAGCTTTACCTTTCCTCTTCCTTAGCAGTCCTTATTTTGACTATTACACTTTAATATTCTTGTTATTTAAATCTCAGTACTGTAATACCAAAACACATTCATCATCATCATTTGGACCTCCTTTCCCATACTAGGGCAGGGTGAGGGGTAGCAACGTCCAGACAGCCCAAGTTTGCCCACTCCAATAGGCCATGCTTCCA
Organism: Coenobita brevimanus; assembly: GCF_032717465.1. Lineage (NCBI taxonomy): Eukaryota > Metazoa > Arthropoda > Malacostraca > Decapoda > Coenobitidae > Coenobita > Coenobita brevimanus. The sequence goes on along the minus strand of NC_137018.1, from coordinate 52,115,850 downwards.
TTCACTCGGCATTCAAGTCCCTGGAATCCTGACTCTATCTGATACATACAGTAAATACCACAGATGAGACTCTTAGTGGCAGCAAGAGAAACAGGATGGTATGGAAGAGAAGTTAGGAAGCAAGAAGAATATGTTTGAAGGTAACTGCAAGAGTACTAACCAAGTGAAGCAACCTTGAGCATGGCCTGACCAAACTCGATGGCACCCCCATGCTTGAAGGTCAGCTTGAACTTTGCCTGGCCACTCCATCCTCCGTTGGGCTGTGCCACCACTGTCCCCTTGATATAGTTAGCACCAAACACTGGCTGCTCCAGTTCCACCTGCACCATGGCCAAGGACACACAGATTATTGTTTGAGCTAAATTAACACTGACACCATTTAGTGTATCCTACTTATAAAGGTTTCTTCCCCCATGAAGCCAGCATTAATTACATAAAAACTGCCAATTAGAAATCCATTTACCCATTTTACAGTACTGTACCAATTATAAAGGGAAAATCTTATACTACACATCGCTGACCTTAAAGAGAAGGCCTAATACTTTATATCGTACACTTGTATCCTGGTCCAGAGAGCAGATACATCATTTCAATATGATGCCATCTTTTATAACATATTCAAGTTAGTGCAAACTGTATTAATGCAGTGATATTATACCATATATTCCTTAATGAACTGTCTGTGGATATTCATGATGCAGCAGTACATACACTGTCAAAGTCCCTCAGCTGTTCCTAACAATAGCATCGGCTCTGTCTTGAGTCAGAAGTACCCTCCTGTACTTGTAGGCCATACCATTATTGGCTAACTGGTAACAGGTCTATACCAGCAGCTATTACTTCCACTGCCGAGGCATAAAGTTTACAATTCCAAGGCACATTTGCACAAATCAACAAAGATAACTTCCATGGAACACTTCAGCTTACCTCCTCCTTTGAGGGTGTAAGGAAGGCATGAAAGTGCAAATTGTTAATGGCAATTACTGCACTGTATTTCAGACAACAAACATCAATGGTTACCAAAAAGAATTCTGTAGTCATATTTGTAATTGCTAAGGAAATTATAATTCTAGATAGAAATGTGAAAGTTATGAAGAACTACTGTATTTACCATGTCAACTGTTTAGCTTATTCCTGTATCACTAATATTGCAATTCAACATGACCTGCAAAGACTAGTTTTCAGGAATGCTACAATAAATAAATGTGTACTAATCATCACAAATACAGTAAAAACATTCATGAGCACACATCAAATATAAAATCTAAGTATCTTGTAGTTCCTGTTAACATATGACTCCACCTAAATTTTCCCTGTTTTAATTTTACATCTGTTCAAAACACAAGCTCAACACACATTCAAAATTAAGCTGTATGAAAACACATACATCAGTACAAATTAAAACTGCTGTGGTCGCATCATATGATTGTGAATCCAGTGGACTGAAAACTGAAGCTGCTCTTTTCCTCCAGTCCATCATCCTCCCATCACAGGACAAGGAGAGAACTGAGGGACATTTTATAACCAGGAAACAAAGAAGTTTATCAATACTTGTTATCATACAAAAAATAAGGACATACCTGTTTCAGTGAAAAGAAGGGAGCTGCAAAGGATTGGAGCTTGTCTTTGCCATCCTTATTGTTGAAGATGAAGCGGTGTGAGGTGAGGTACAGGCGGCCAGTCTTACTGCCCCTCATCTCTGGGGGCAGTGCTCCTCCAAACTCTACTGTCACATGATCACAGAAGAGGATGATACTGTGGAGATAAAAGTTAACAAAATACACAAGATACTTTAATTTGTAGAGTGCAACTCTTACCTTATTTTATGCTAGACAAACCTCCTTACATATATTCTAAACAAACTTCCTCATTTTATGCTAAACAAACTTGCATGTCAAAGTTTTGTACTGGGGTGGCTCTGTGGGAAGGTAAAGTCTATGGTTAAGGTAATAGCAATTATTTTACTATTACATTTATTATAAAAATTGGTTAGAATCAAGAAGAGCTCTCATTAACTACTGATACTAAAGGCACTAGGGTTAGGACTGCTTACACTGGCAGTGGCCTCCTCTGAGGGATAACAGGACAATTTGGCCCAACTGTATTAGAAGATATGACCTTAAATCCTGTCAGGTTATGTTAGATTAAGTTACATTAACCTAAGATAGTTTAGGGTAGAAATGGTCAGGACTGCAGAACAGAGATGACTGGTGACAGATTATCCTTGGGGCAAAACTGACCACAAAGCCCTTCAGGAAGGACCAATATTTTGTCACGGTTTGCATGTAAAACTGGTTGCTGGTGGTGGTGGTTACAGTCATTAACTTCACAATAATGCATATCTGCAGCCTTACAAAACTATCACTATTATTGAAGGATATAGTTCCCCCCCCAAAAAAAAAAAAAAATAAAATAAATTAATAATTAAAAAAATGGCATCATGGAGGCAATTTGTTTGTGGCCACCCCTTATGGGATTAAGGCATCTGGCAATACACAGAAAAAAAAAATCAATTACAGTTCTTGCAGTCAATGCTGCCTATATCTATATCCTCGTAAGAAAGGTTCCCTCACTTGTATTATAATCACTATCATCATCTACACCTAATTTCTATGATCAAGAGTCAGGGGATTCAGAACTCGGAAACATTGAGACAGATATGAAAAAAGGCTTTGACAGTAATACAGCACAGTACTGTACAGCATTTATATTACTGCACTGTCTCCCCCAGCTCACGCACACTGTCTTTCAACTTGGTCCTAGCTGTTGCTTTTCCCCTGAACTGCCACACACTGACACTTGATAGCAGCTGGCAGGTGGAAGCAGCTAAGTGGAATGAAGCACCAAAATACTGTACATTAAAATATGGACTTTGGTCATTACTGACCCCCATATGAATTATATACATGAATATTTATTATGAACAGGTCTCAATCCCATATAATACAATTTATGAGTATATACATTTGCAACTAGATTATAAAATTGTGTGGTCTGATTTATGCATTTTGACTTCCAATACAGAATCCTTGCAACCATAACCATACAAATTACAAAGTATCAAAGTTACCATCCCAAATGCAATGTTGTGAAAGAACTGCAGTACCATAGCTGAAAATGTATCTTTCCCAAATTTTCTGTTGTTGAACAGTTCTAACTTCATTTCTAAAGAAAGACACTGCTGTATTATTGAAAGGGGGCATACAACAAATATGTGCTTGACTATAGCATTTCAAATGAAAGTACGGCCAAAATTATTCAACACATGCAATAATACTGGCAAAATACACTCAGTGCTGGCCAAGGTAAATCGGACCATGCGAACCACTGAAGTGGACCAGAACACGTCATTTTCACTGTGAATTACACCTATGTAAATTAGTCCTTCCTTCCTTCCATCCTCTTCTCTCTTTCCTTCATTCTTTCCTTGTCCTTCTGCCTATGGGTGACTTTACGCTCCCTCTTCTGTCTTTCTTTCCTTCATTCTTTTCTTTTCCTTCTGCCTTTGGGTGGCTCTATACTCAGTGACAAGCCAAATGGTTTCCTGTACACCAGGAAACCATTTACTATGGTGGGTGGTAACCATATTGCCAAATTTTGGTGCCTGGTGGTTTAGTGAGTAATAACAGCACTCCAATCGGATTGAACCGGTGAAGGTTTATATCCAAGGGATGGTTGGGGTTTATTGCTCACGTAATGCCACTCAGGGATGAGTGAGGCTAGTCACTCTCATCTTAAATGTCATGACCACCTTCCCTAGCCCCGGTCTCCTGTGCTCCTCATGGGGCAACGTAGAACTGAATGATGGATGGATGGATGGTAAATTAATGGGGGAGGGGGGGTTAGGGTACTTGTAATCAAAAGCAATAATTTGTGTATACAGTACTGTATACAAGTATGATTTTGGTTTTAACAAAATGAAAGAATGTTAAGGTAAAATCAGGGAGAGTATAAACATGCTGGCAAACTTTGCTTCTGAAAAACCTAGTTTGGCAAAACTTCTTCCTGTGAGCTTTTATACTACTCACTGATAACTGACTTTTTGTCAGAATATCAATCATTGCCTGTACTTGATGGGGAAAAGGATTGTAGTGAACGACTATTGCTGGTCAAGGTTCACCCTGGTGTGCATCTACACTTGACCAGATTGCACCTGGACTTACAAAATATAGCACAGTTCTGTATTTCCTGTGTTCAAGTTTTGGTCTATATGTTTGCATGTGTGAGTTTTTAACTTTCCAATTATTCAAGTGACAAGCCAAATGGTTTCCTGTAAGCGAAGAAACCATTTACAATGCTGGGTGGTAGCCATATAACCAAACCATACGTGCTCCCTACATGTCAACAAGTGGGTTGGTGGAGGGTTAGTGCCCCTCCCCGTAAAACAAATAATTCAGGAGTCAAATGGTCACCCCTTACGGGATTATGGCATCTGGCAATAGATAGATAGATAGATAGAAATTATTCAAAAATAAAAGAAAGCTACAAACCAAAAGAATAAGTGAAGTAATTTCACAACATAACAGTGCCATGTGGAGAGGATGGAGGGTGAAAGACTGACGAAGAGAGTGTATGTGAGTGAGGTGGAGGGGGGAAGAGCGAGGGGGAGGCCGAGGATGAGATGGAGGGATGGGGTGGAGAGGTATATGAGAGAGGGGGGTGTGAGTTGGGAGCAGGGCAGTGAAATGGTGGGGGACAGGGCGACTTGGAGGCGATTTGTTTGTGGCCACCCCAAACGGGATTGAGGCGTCTGGCAATAGATAGATAGATAGAACAGTGCAAGCTGCTGCGCTGCACATTCCTTTCATGTTTTGTCACTGGTAACGTGTTTTATTTTACAGTACTGTATATACAAGATCAGTTTGTAGTCTCAGTAAACAAAATGTGTTAAATGTCATTTGCATGAATCCTGTTAAGGATTACATTAGGTTATGCTTGTTTAAGGTTAGTAGGGACAAATAATTAGTGACAGACTGACTTTAGAACTGCATCAACCTAAAAGTTTGGCAAGAGGGGTGGATGCTTTACACAATTTGCATATATAACCGATAGGTTGTATAGCTGACATATTCAAAATTATTATTTTCCACAATTTTTTAAAGCCATCACAGTGATCCATCTGGTTAAAAAATACAAGTGTATATTATATGCATGGGAGCTCTCTACGTTTAACCAAAATTTGGGAATGCAATGAAAATGAGAGGAAGGGCCAAATTCTCTCATTCAAAGAGGCCTGGTAGTTAATGTTGACTGATTACCGTACATACATAACTGTGGAGTGCTTTATTAACTATAAACTGGTCTATCTATCTATCTATATACCTAGGCAGCTTCCCCCAAGGAAAGGGAGGTAGCCGAGACAGGACGACACACTCCCAATTTACTCATCCACTCAAACACATTCATTTGCATCTTAGCCCCAAGGGGAGAAGGGACAGATCCTCACTGCACCACACCACACGAGGGTCAACTGCGCAGTGCAATCAGTGACATCCGCAGTAGGGCTCGACAGCAGAGCTGGTTTACCCCTGCCACATAATAATAGACCACTTACCTGCACTTGATCTGATCAGCTGATCAGACCAAATGCGGGAGAATATCCCCTCAGGGCTGTGTCATCTTTTATTCATTCACGATTTCTCTTCATTTATTTCTGTCACGCACAGCCACTCTTCCTTGCTCAACAGACATCCCTCTCGCATCCAATGCTCTTTTCACATTATTCATCCATCCTATTCGTGGTCTTCCTCTCAGCCTTACACCTCTCACATCAGATCTAGGTATCTTTTTCACCAATCGCTCATTATCCATTCTCACCATATGCCCAAACCATCGCAACACCCTCTGCTCAACTCGATCAGCCATCTCCCGAACAACTCCAGTTTTCCTTCGCACTTCATCATTTCTCACTCAATCCATACGCATCACTCCACACATACTCCTCAGACATCTCATCTCCATTACATTCAATCTTTTCCTCTCTGCTGCACCCATATTTCATGTTTCAGCCCCATATAATGCAGTCAGTACCACAACACTCTCATACAGCCTTCTCTTTACATCCATTCAAAGCAAACGACATCTAAACACTTTTTTCCTTCTTCCCAGCACCTTTCCTACTTCATTCATTCTAATCTTCACTTCTGCATCTATTTTTTCCATCCACAGCAACATGTGACCCTAAATACTTAAAACACTCTACCTTCTCAAGTAACTCACCATTCAAAACTATATTCATCCTCCTACTATCTACTGACCTCTTACACTTCATCACTTTACTCTTATTCTCATTTATTTTCAATTTCCTCCTTTCACACACCCTTCCAAACTCCTCTACCAACTGTCTCAATCTCTCCACCAAATCTGCCACCAGTGCAGTATCATCTGCAAATAGCAGCTGCTTCAGATTCCACTCTCTACCATCAACATTCACCAGACTCAGACCTCCACCTAAATTTCTTGTATTCACCTCCCTTACAACACCATCCATATAAATATTAAACAACCAAGGTGACATCACACATCCCTCCCGCAGCCCAACTCTCACGGGAAACAAATCACTCACAGTATATCCCACTCTTACACATGCTCTACTACTTAAATAAAAACTCTTCACCCCTTTTAGTAACCTACCATCAAGTCCATACAATCTTCAAACAGTCCACAAAGCCTCCCTATCAATTCTATCATACGCTTTCTCTAAATCCATGAATGCCCAAAACACATCCTTGCCTTTCGTTAAATACTTTTCACACATCTGTCTCACACCAAACACCTGGTCCACACATTCCCTCCCTCTCCTAAAGCCACACTGCTCATCACCAATCACTCCCTCTGTACCCTCTTTAACTCTCTTGATTAACACTACCATACACCTTACCTACAACACTCAACAGACTTATACCCCTAAAGCTAGTACATTCATACGTATCACCCTTGCCTTTAAACAACGGTAGTTTTGCAAATTCACTGATCCTTACACCAAGACTATAGGTTCTATCACTACCAATATAATCAATACGAAGTTTATTTCATGCCCACAGACATGATTATTCTAGGGTACATGTGAAGCTCGAGCTCAAATGTGACCTGAAATGAGATAGCTGAGCTGTCAAAATGACGGAAAAAATGTTGATATTAAACTATTTCCTTGGAGCAGGAGACATGACTGCTTCATAACTTTTTCCCATGGGTGCTTGAACTTAATCACTCTTTTCTGCACAATAGACACAATAAATCCAGCTGTAATACTCACTATTCTCCAGCATATATGAGGACACCCTTCCCAGCGTGAGCTGTGTTGACCGACATGACGACTGTTGTAGCTCGCCCCTCCTACTCAGGACTAATTTTGAGTTGCCTTACCTAAATGTTCAAGCCAAAAAATTACACACACATACATATATATTACCATTACAATTTTTATACACGTTTGAGATTACATGTTGCGCTAACTATAATTTTCCTGTATGTTTTTCCTGATAAACCATGATGCAATTTCAAACTGATAATTTCATATTCTAATGAAAGCACTTCATTTGGAAGAAAAACGAATTACTTAAGGGCCTTACATAATACATATAATTCTATAATTATGGTTCTTCAATTATATTAATGCTATTAAGACATCCCGTAAAACGGTGGGGTCATAGACAGATTGAACTGTTATGCATTCGGAATCATGAATCAATTCCATTGATTAATCCGCTTTAAATACATAGATTCCTTAGAGTAATATCCAGTCTACTTTAACACAACACTAAACCAAGCTAGTAACTGAACATTACTCAGCAATCGGCTAAATACGCCTCTTGTGATTCCAGAAACATCGGACAAAGTTGTCAGCTGACTCTGACGTCATCAGTACTGGAGATAACCAGGAATGACTCAAAAGTTCTAATGCACACTCCTAAATGTTGTTTTATAAACAGCCTCTACAAATTTCTACTGTATAATAGAAGACTGAAGCGACAAGTTTGACATCTGGCTATATTTCATGTTCGCTTATTCAGTCTAATTATGCAACTTAAACATAACATATTGAATATCAACACGTAAATCATACGCGGAGTCAAACTGTACCCGAGGACTCCAGATTTTCACCATTCAGCCGTTCCTGTCAGTTTCATACCACGGGCAGCCAAATTCAGCGGCCTCTATCATTGTACTTTTTCGTAGTGTGAACAATTAACTCTAAGCCCTGGACCACCCCGTTTGGGATACATGGCGTCTGGCAATGGATGGATGGATGGAACAAGTTGCGACCGTAGTTTCATAAGCGTCACTTTCTTCATTCAAACTGATATCTGCCGCATCCACATGGATCCAGGCCGAATGGGTGGTGTTGAGGGGAGGACAGAGTGGTGTGCACTGGAAGGCGTGTGCGGTGTCCAAGGACAGGATGCCTTTTGGGATGAATTGGGGGTGCATGCGACTATGAAACATGTCCGTTGTTTTGTATCTTTAGAATTATGTAGCCTTGATTGTTCAGCTCAAATATGCACCCCTTATGCTGGGCTTTTTAGTTGCTGATAAGGGATAAGGGATACTTCCCACAGGAGGGCGCTACCCCTCTCAGAAAAGCCTACCCGAGCGCAGTCGAACTCGACCTCCCTATCTGGAGTCACACGCTTTACCACAAAGCCAACCCGGTCCTAGTTCCTGATAAGCATCTCAGCGTGAAATTTTGTCATAAGACTATGTTACAGACTAAGCTGTAGTGTACTGCAGTAATATTCTGTTGTTCGATTTTAACCAAACTTGGGGAGACGGTCGAGGGTCAACTAAGGAGTTGACATTGTTTTTTCCCCCTAAGGGCAGAAAGGAATACTTCCCCAGTATCACTGTTTGTCGTAAGAGGCGCCTAAAAGAGGTCTTTTTGTCTCCAGTCTTTCCTTACTGTCCCCTTCTGTGAGTGGGGAGTATGGTATGAGTGGGAATGTGTGAATGGGTGAGTGAGGCGTTAGTGTGCATGAGGAAGGAGTCGGTGTGTGAATGAGTCAGTGGGGAATGGGGAGTGAGGGAAATGAATGAAGGAATGGGGAGAGAGTGAAAGTGAGGAGTCAGTGAATGAGTAAATGGGAAGTGCCAGTGAGTGGGGAAAGAGTAGGGGTGACTGAATGAGTGGGAAATGAGTAAGGAGTGAGGGAATGGGGAGCAAGTGTTAGTGTATGAGTGAAAATGACCGAAGTTGGGAGTGCTGAAGCAACTGACTGCATGCGTGATTGAAAATGTGGGGAGCGAGTATGTGGGTGGGTATGTGAGTGTAGAGTGGGTGTGTGACGTAAGTGGGAAGTGAAGAAAGAGTTGAGTGAGTGGGGAATGAGGAAGTGAAATGAGGTGGAACAGAGGAAAGATTTAACTGAGCAGGGATAGAATGTGTGGTGATGGAGTACATTGGTGTGAAGGAAGAGGAAGTGGATGAATGATGGGGAAGGAGGCGAGTGGGAATGTAGTGATGCAGAGATTTTGTGTGGACAGAGTGAGTAAGGTGGGATAGTGAGTGGAAAAAGTGAGGGGAGGGAAGGTGTGGGTATAAAGTTGCATGGAGAGTTTTTAAAAGGGTAGGGGGGAGAGAAAATGTGTCTAGACTGTGAGAAACAATCTGTGGGGAGTGAAGGAATGGGAGGTAAAAAGGGGCTTGACTATCATGAAGGTGTTCATGAAATTATAGAGAAAAAATTAGGAAAGGGAAGGATGGGGAGGGGAGGAGGGTAGTAATAATGTGAGCTATGGATTGGCAAGAAGTAGTCAGAAGTTAAGGGGAGAAGAAGTGGGAGGGCTAATGAGGGAAAAGGAAAGAGGAAGTGAGGAAACAAAATGAGGGAGACTAACAGAAGCATTTACTAAGGGGATGAGGGGAAAACATGGAGGAAACGAGGGGAGGAGTCGGGAGGGGTGGAAAGGGGGATGGGGTTGAGAGGTGAGAGGAGGAAAGGGGTATGAAGGTAAGAAAAGAGGGAAGGTGCAAGGAGGAAAAACAGGGAATGACTGGCAAAATGAGAAAAAGAGCAGTGATAGGAGTGACAGGTGTGTGATAGGAGTACAAATGAAATGAGAAGTGGGAAAGGGGATATAGTGAGAAGAGTGGTGAATGAAAAGGGGGTGACAGATGAGGCAGTGGTGGACAGTGGCTATGGGAAGAGGGGAGGAGTAGGAGAGAGAGAAGCAAGAGGAAGGAGGAGGAGGAGGGGGGGGAGAGATATTGAGAAATGTGGGGGATAGGGGAAGAGAATGGAGGGAGAAGAGGGGGGAGAGAAGAGAGCCACGGCAGGAAAGAAGATGGGGAGTTCAACAAAAATACTTTAACTTATTCTACCCTGTCTTTGGACGCCATTCATCTCGAATTGTTTTTGCTTAACTTGTCATCTGGATGTGATTCACTTTTATCAAGTTTCTTGTCTTGGTTGATATCGACATCCTGATACTGATTTGAATTCTTTTGATACTTCATTACTTGTAGCCAATTATGACTTATCTTTCATTCTGTAGTGTATCTTCACAACAATACACCTCTATTCACTAAAGCCTCATGCATTCTACCCCTACGCACTTGCTCCTCCTATTGCATGGACGATTGTCAAGTTTTACAGTCATGGGTAAAATTTTGTATTTCAAATATAGAAAACAAAAAAGTTCCTTCATTGAAAAAAAAAAAAAAAAAAAAAGTCTGAAAATGTTCAAAGGCCAGTGCTAAGTTAATCCATGGGAAATGTAAAAACACACACAAAAATACAGTATACACTGCCAGATACCAATCTACCTGGAACACCAGTCCACTAGGTATTGCCAGAATGCCTGAAATTAGTCTGTCACTAGCTGCCTCAGATATATCTATCAGAACTGGGAATCTGACAAGATGCCAAAAACAAAAATATTCTTACACCTTTTTAATATACCCTGTAACATGAAAACTTACCGACAATTTCTCGTTTTGTATAGCCTAGTTGTAAATACAAAGAACAGGTTGTAAACACTACACAGTACTACCATTTCTATTTAACTCCCAAATGAGTGCTGCAGAGGGACACCTTCACATGGTGGCATCACTAAGGGCAGTCAGCACCACTAACTGATTATGCAAATATCCTTAAACTCCCCTCTACTCCCTAAAAAGAGGATGGTGGACTGCACGATGAGGGCAACTTAAGCCTGCAGTCCACTGGGTTCACATCCATATGTGACTAGAGCCACCAAAATGACTCGCTACCATTATTTACAAGAAACTGAAATTCAGCTCAACCCATACATCTACAAATGCCAACCCATTCAGTCCAAAGACATTTTTCCTTTGTTTCTGCAACCTTCAGTCACTTTTATTCTTCAAATTGGAGGTGTCAGGTATAGCCATCATTAACCTGTTTAGTATTACAGGCCTCTCTTAAGCTGATACAACTGCCTTAAAAAAAAAAAAAAAAAAAAAAAAAAAAAAAAATTTTTTACGCCAGGTATCCCCGAAAGGCTAAGGCGTTGCCCCTGGGTAGAGGACTTTTGGACTGGAGCGTGTAGCATTTTATGACCGGATGCCCTTCCTGATGTCTACCAATGACCTTTGGGTGGATTCGATCCTCCGACCCTTCGGCCAGAGCGGAGCGCTCTAACCCACTGAGCCACGGCTGCTAAGAGTAACCAAAATAAAATGAAAAATGCTGCACGTGATCAGACTGAAGAGGGGTTACTCACAACTCTTATCAAACACTGTACCAACAGCAATGAATGAGATTAAGTGATTACTGGTACTGAACACACCAAAGCATTTTATCATTTGTATTTTCATTATGGTAATGTAGGCAAAATACTTACATTTATGTACAGAGGAAAACATAGATATTCAGTAACTTATACACTGTACTACCTTCATATTTTCGGTAGAGTAATGTTGTTGTTGTTGTATGTAAAAATATATCAGTGAAACTACATACAGTAGCGACCTGATATATAATCGCTTAGTATACGACTGATCACTATAACGATCTATGAAAGCTTATACAATGTACCTAGTTTTGGGTTAATGATTGCAAAAATCACTTATACAATATTTGCAATGGCCACGAACGACGATCCCATGCAGACGCATGCCACCCGCACAAGTGGTCACACGTTTATCCAAGATGGTAGCCCCATGTTTACATGCACATCAAAACACCATTGCTATGGCAAAATAACAGAGCAAGTGCACAATGAATGGTGCAGCATGTGATATTGTGTGGACAGATAATTTCTTTTGTGTGAAACAGTGAAACCTGTGACTTGGAAAACACTGTATCGTTCTCCTGCTGCCTCACTGCATCACTCTCCTGCCATCTCACAGTACTGCACCCCACCTGCCACACCACTATGCTCTCCCTTGCCTAACCACTTCATTCTCCCCATTGCTCATCATCTTTTCCAGACAACCTAGAGTGATCACCCAAACCTTCCAGCCATTCCCCAACCATTGGGGGAGGAGGAGGAGGGGGGGGGGACCAGCTTATGACATACTATACTTCAGGTGGGTAGCATTTTTTTTTTTTTTTTTTTTTTTTTTTTATAAAGGTTAAGTAGCCCTTGAACCCCAACATATCCCCACTGAACCCATGTGAAATCGACATCAATTTATGCTTTTTCAGTACTGTATGTGATCAGTTTTTATTTGACACAACCCAATAAAAAGTCATGTCACGACTGTACAGAAGAAAATACTAAATATTCACTGCTTACAAATAAAAAATAAATAATATGTGTATGTCCCAAGTCAACAAGAATGCGTGCCCTAGGGTCAGATTCCCAAGGTAGCTACGATCAATTCCGTTGTACCTTGAATTTGTTGTAGCAGTAAGAATGAGATGTGAAAATTTTGCATTCCCTTTTCATCTTCCTGCAAAACAAGATAACTTGCAAAAAGTTTTCTCTCATAAATGACACAAGTATTGTTGTTAAAGGAAGAACTTGCCAATACCTGTACTAAGTGCGAATATTTATGCCTGCGAGGTAGAGCCAAGACTTCATGGGCTTGAATGGCAAGTGAATGGGAGTATGGCTCATTCAGCTGGAAACTGGTCAGTCTCCCTCATTCTCTTTGGACCCTACTCCTCCCCATCCTTGGGTGGGGCATGAATGATGATGCTGATGCTGATGCAGCTGATGATGATGACTAAAGAAACAGGATGATTCAGCACTCTCCTTGTCATTCCCACTAAAAATAAAAAGTTCAAGTTATGATACGGATTTGTCTGAGGATACATTAGTGAATCTGGGGCCTGGTGACATCACAGCAAATCTCAGAAGCCTGCTGCACAGCACAAGAGGTGGTGTTACAGGGCCAGACGTCTCAGTTGTCAAACCACTCAAACTTTCTGTGAAGAGAAAGTGAAACACATTAATAGGGAGAGAGAGAAACTGCAGCAAAAAAAAAAAAAATTACTCTGATGTAACAATGATAGCCAATCACATATCACACCTTTTAAAGTAGTGTCTGAAACTAGGCTACCACAGCCTAGACTATCTAAGAGAAGATAGCCAGCTGAGTTCCCCCAGTGGAATTACATAAAAAAAAGAAAAGGAAATGAAAACATATGGTTAACTTTCATGGAATGAATGGGTGATCATGACAGGGTTATTCCTCCATGTGATGCATACTGATCCACTAGACCACCAATACTGATATACAGTATCTAAATGCCATTAAAAAATAAATAAAAAGGTCAGTGTAGGTTGGGGCACTCACATCCATTCACATGATATAGTGCTGCTCTCAGGTGACTGCCCTTTCCTTTATTCCTTCCTCTTCTGTCTTTCTTTCCTCTCCCTTCTGCGTATGAGTGACTCTACACTGAGTGACAAGCCAAATGGTCTCCTGTACACCAGGAAACCATGTACCATGCTGGGTGGTTCCCTGTAAGCCAAACTGTGACGCCTGGTGGTTTAGTGGGTAATTAAGGCACTCCAACTGGATTAAGCCTGTGTAGGTTTATATCCAAGGGGTAGCTGGGGTTTACTGCTCATGTAATGCCACTCAGGGATGTGTGAGGCTGGTCACTCTCATCTTCACTGTCAGGATCAACTTGCCTAGCCCCAGGCTCCTACACTCCTTATGGAGCAACACAGGATTAGATAATGTATGTAAAAAAAAGTCTCATGGCAATTTGGTTGTTTTGCTTTATTGTTGCTGTCTGCTAATAGCAGTGATGACTGAAATGCTTATGACAGCAATGGACATTTAGTGGGGGTGCCACGTGCAAATGCATGAATACAGCCTGCCTCGCAGCCAAAATTTGCTACATTCTTCACGTCCTTACTCATCAACATGACCAGCTACAGATGGGGATGGTTTCATTCGCAAGAAGAAGAGTTGCTGAGTAATATGGTTTTAAATCTGTTTTCCTAACTCCTATACTTTCCAAGATATTAAAGTTTGAAAACAAGAAACTTTGGGAAAATTGCCTGTACTGAGAGGGCAATGGAAGTATAAACAGCCCGGTGCGAAGGGGTTAATGGTCATTGCTCTTCTGAACTACTTGTTTGCATTTCTCCTCCATCATGGTGGGTGCTTAGCACCCACAAGGCGGCAAACACTCACCCCTTTTCCATTCAACTCTAATGCAAGAGTTAACTGGTACTCCTACTCCTTCAGTTATGCAACAGGCCAACTCTGGAACATCTCTTCCTCTGTCTGATTTCCTTATGCCTATGACCTCCTGTATTTTAAGTAAAATATGTCCAGGCATCTCAAAATGAACAGATCTTGAATCTGGCTCACTTTTATCTATCCTTTGGAAGTTTATTCGCCACAGAAATCATCCACTGTCCAGGGATTAAAAACTAAAGATGATCAAAGGGTTCAAATCACAAGTAACCTCTTCACTAAGATGACATTTTCTCCACTTTATTCTTGCCCCTTACTAATCATACAGCTCAGGATAGACCTCATGTTCTGGAGGGGTTAATGAAAGTTACAGCTCCCACCTCCAGTTACAAAAATCTCTCCTCCTCTGAATAAAATTGTCTGTTGATAGAATGATTTTAAAAGGATGGATGGATGGATTCACCATCAGATTCATGGGGTTAAAAGGGTAGAACAGACAGTTACTGTACATTATATCAGTGCCACAATCAACTTCCTTGATTTCCTTCTTGACTATAGTTGGCATATTTTCACCTGATAGAACTATGCCACCCCCCATTATTTTCCCACTAAGTTCTTGTAGCCTTAGATGAGGTAGAAATGAATCTCCTTGGTTACTAGGCAAATTGCTCTAATTTGAATAGATCTAGCCATCAACTGGGCTGAAAGGGGTATGAGATCTTCATCAGGTAAGAGCAAATGTGCTAAAGCAATGTACTGTACCTATTACGATTGTAGCTCAGTCTACGCTTGAGTCTCTCCTCCTGCTGCCGAGGTCCCGTTGGACCACGCACCTTCCTTCGAGGCACATGGCGCAGAGCATAATTCCAGTCACCTGCAGGGCATACATATCACCTGATATATAGGAAGTCATATGTATAAGAGTGTTACAGAGGGACACTTGCATGTGGCGCTCATATAACCAGGCAGCTCTGCTAACCAGTTATACAAACATTCCTCAACTCCCTCCCTATACCCCTAATGGAAGATGGTGGACTGCAAGAGAAGGGTAACTACAAATTGCAGTCTACAAGGTTCCTGTTCAGATACACTTGAGATGACACCACTGCAATGACACAGTGATTATGTCTGTGTGTGATATGCTGGCTTACAGTAAGCCCTAACTGTGTGTGAAACGATCTTCACTGACTGCTTCATTATGATCTTTTTTCATTTTATATATAACTTATGGTTACCACTGTCAGATGATTCTGATCAGTGTATGAGAGTTTATCATGGTGATGGGGCAGTGTGGAAAAAACAAGATGAGTGAGTACAGGTATACTCTCAACGGTTAGGGAGACCCCTAGTGCATTTACCTTATCATTTGTCTGCATACATTACAATAATTTTCTCATCTATGTTACTTATCAAAATTCTGTCAATATCAAGTGGCTCTGATTAGTCCATCCATCCATCATCCAATCCTACATTGCCTCATGAGGAGCGTAGGAGCCCGGGGCTAGGCAGTTGGTCTCGACATTTAAGATGAGAGTGACCAGCCTCACTCATCCCTGAGTGGCATTACATGAGCAATCAACCCCAACCATCCCTTGGATATAAACCTTCACCGGCTCAATCCGACTGGAGCGCAATAATTACCCACTAAACCACCAGGTGCCAAAATTTGGCTATATGGTTACCACCCAGCGTAGTAAATGGTTTCCTGGTGTACAGGAAACCATTTGGCTTGTCACTCAGTGTACAGTCACCCACAGGCAAAAAGAAAAGGAAAGAATGAAGGAAAGAAAGACAGAAGAGGGAGTGTAAAGTCACAGGTAGGCAGAAGGACAAGGAAAGAATGAAGGAAAGAACAGAAAAGGATGGAAGGGTATGAAAGATAAAAGGTGAACTAAATAAAATAAGATATATCATTAAGGAAGAGGTACCAGCAAACAGTAAATTAGTGAGAAAGAAGGATGAGGAAGAAGGGTGTTAGAGAGACTGAGTGACGTATGTGCAAATAAAGTAGCCTGGAGGTGGTTTTGTTATAGCCACACCCTTACAGAGAGTTCCCATGAGGGAGCAGTGTGTTGGAGATGATGGTGATGATGAAGTGAGAAAGCCTCCTAAAAGCAACGAATGCTAAAACAGGGGTTGGTTGGCCCAGCAGTAAGCTTACCTGTGATCCTGAAGTCCAATAATATCTCCACCATTTGATTCAGTGTTAGACTCTTTGACCCACCAGAACCCCAGTCAAGGTACCTGTCAAAGGATATATAAAGACTTCACCATCTGCTAGTTCCAATCAGTGATATAATATTGGCATAATGCCCTAAAACACTGATGTGAAGAAACAGGAAGAGAGGAGGCACATACTAAATCAAACCATAAATTACCTGTCAAGGGGTAATTTCTGCATCCGGATGCCCTCCCTCTTTGCCTTGGCCAGAGAGAGAGGCTCATTATTGGACTTGTCAACAATGCCTCCCACGATGTAAACAGCATCACGGTCAAACTCCATCATCTCTTCCTTGCAGTGTGGGCTCAGATATATCAGCTTGTCCCGAGGGTAAGCATCAAGATAACTCTCGGAGCTTACTGTCAATGGGTACTCTACCTGTTAAATAGTCATAGTTATCATCCTCACCATGAACCAACCACCACCAACACCAAGCAGCCCCATATGTCAGACTATTTGCTTGAAGCTTACACACACTATGGCTACTTCTAAAGATCTTGACCACTCAGTAATTGAACAACCATGGAGACATCACACAACCTTGTCACACGCCCACATAATTCATGAACCAATCATTTAGAGGACCAATTACCCTAACACATGCCATGCCACCATCATAAAAACTTCTGACAGCACCTAGCAGTTTACCATCTACACCATATATGAGCAAAACCTTCCACAATCCTTGTCTGTCTACTTTGTCGTATGCTTTTTCCAGATCCATAAATGCCATAAACACCTCATAGTCCTTCTCACACTATCTGTCTTACTGTAAATATTTGATCCACACATCCTCCGCCACTCCTAAAGCCTTCCTGTTTGTCACTCAACAGGACTTCTGATCTCTCTATTACTTTCTCCAAAATAATTCTTCCATTTACCTTCCCTACCACACTAAATAGACTTATACCACAATAATTCTTGCACTCACTTTGCTCACCTTTATTTTAGTACAGGAGTAAAATCACAGCCTTTTTCCACTCTAATGGCATAGTTTCACTTATCCATGCCTTCTTACATATCTCCAACAAGCACTTCATTCTGCTCTCACCACTACACTTAATCATCTCTGCATACACCTCATCAACCCCAGCAGCTTTCCCATTTTTCAACCGATTCACAGCGTTCTTCACCTCTGCGAGTCTCACGTTTCCTGGAACTGCATTCCTTCTCTGTAAACCCCCCAAACCAATCATATTAACAGTCACTTTGTTCTCTCCACTCCCATGCATCAGACCTTCAAAATATTCTTTTCATCTGGTCCTACTTCATCTCCATGGGTTAACAATCTACCACTTACATCCTTCACATTTTCACATTTCTTTCCACTGTAATTTCTACATTTCCGCACCTCTTTCGAGAATAACTTCCTATTTTCAGAATAATTTGCATTCATTTTTCTTCCTACATTATCATTTACCTCCTCCTTTTTCCTCTTCCCTAATCTCTTTACGTGCTTCTTGAGCTCAATATATTCATTTCTTATATCAGCTGAACCCCTGTCCTGTATCCACCCTAGCCACTTCTTTCTCTTTTTCTCCACTGCTCTCTTAACCTCTTCACCATGCCGATTTCTCTATGAGCACGTAATCAATCAACATAATCTCAAAAAAAAAAATAAATAAATAAGAATGAAAATATAAATAATGTCACTGACTGAAAAAGTTGACAGTTCTACTTTCATACATCTCTTTCCTTGTGTAGCAGTGCTCAGGGATGGCAGTGTTTCTGTAGGACAAAATGGGAGATCTGGGCTGGCATGGTGAGAATGGTGTATCAACTAGGAATGGCATGGGTTCGGGTTCGAGTCCAATCAGTTGTGGCCTGGGATGTTTCTGTCCTTGTCACAGATTCTCAATCTGTACACTTGCTTCTGAATCCTCCCTAATCCCATCTCCAGGTGGGAAAATACATCAAGAAGAGGACTATGATCACGAGGATAACAATACTGTAGCTAATAACACAAACACCTATACCTCACCTTCTCTGTAAGCTGGGTGTTGGGATCTGATGATGATGATGATGATGAAAATGATGATGATTTCTTGCTAAGTTTCAAGACCAAACTAAAACAACTTACCTCCAAAATCTGAGGGATGAACCTTTGGAGACGCAGTATGGTGTCAGCTTGTGCTGAGGCATTACACAGGTGCAGGTGGAATGGCTCCTTGTGCTGGCGGTTGCTCGCAATCAGCATCTGTAGGAAGAGTCTGTCGCCATCATCATCATTCATACCTATATTCACACCTACAAATGGTGTGAGGTAGGATCTAGACATACAGAGTAAACACCAGTCTGCCCAACTGAATGGGCCACACTCCCATTCACGGCCCCATGATTCCTCGCTCCACCTCACAGGCATAAACGATTTATAATTCATAAGGGAGTCCCAGATAAACAAAGCCCCAATATATGGCAACCGACTGCAGTGCCACTATTGTGTATGGCGAGGCAAGCAATTACCTCAGCTTCGTCCCAGACCGTTCCCGCTCCCCAGCTGTGTAGTGCGTGCCCTCTGTACTCCGCAAATCTTTCGCATCTTGCATCATGCCACCCAAGCATCCTTCACCTTCATCATCATCTGTGGAGCCCCTCAAGAACAAGCAACACCGAACCCTGACACTGGAGCGCAAGCTCAAAATTATCAAGAGGCACGAGGAAAGCCAGGGCGTGAGTGAAATCGGGCCTCACCTGTATATACTGTACAGTACTGTTTTCTATTTTTTCCTTAGTAATTTAATACATAAACAACTGCTTAAAGTTCATTTAGCTATTATTAACATTTCTACTACAGATTTAAGAGCTTACAATTAGCCTAGTACAGTTCAGAGTAGTAAGTTAACAGATTTTGGGGGGCTCCTGGAACGCATCTCCTTATTTTCTTAAGTTTCTTATTTGCAAAAATGCTTCAATATACGAAAAATCGATATACGAAAGATTTTAAGGGTACCTAACCCTTTCGTTTATCGGGGACTCCCTGTACATAACACTGCAAAACACACACAAATCAATCAAACCTTACAGTATAGAACACAAAAGTACTGCACATTTACTTTAACCAGGAAGATCTTTGACCAATAGCAGCTCATTTTCCACTGCTCATTCGCAGAATAAGACATCACTACAGCTTTTATATTCCTTCCATAATACTTCTTGGTGATTAGCACATATTCCACTTTTCATCTACTTTTACAGCTCAGAAATGAGGATGCGAGAGCTGGTAATTTTTTGCAAGGTTAAAGTGTAAAAACAGAAAAATATCAAAGGTATGGTACAAAAATACCTTAACTCCTTAAATCCATCAACATGTTTTTTCCCATTTTATTACAAATTTATTCAACTCAACCACAATTTCTCACACTGAAGGGGTTACCATGATGAAGACTATCTATAACTACTTAGCTAAAAAATCTAACCTGAGTATAACCATCTAAATATACAGTAGCATAAAAAAAACAAAAACAAAAAACAAACAAACAAACAAAAAAAAAACAATGGATTCAAGGGGTTAACCTGATTCTTGTTAATCTTCCATTTGTGAGAATTCACACGTTACAGAGTAGGATAGCAAAAGATAATCATGGAATTCATCATCATCATCATCCAAACCTTTCCCAGTTATGACAAAGTGACGCAGAAGGAATTTAGCAATGAGTCATAGATGCAATACATGGAAGGCCCCGTCAGCTGCTGCCTTTTTTTTTTTAAATGCTTAGTTTTTCTATTAAATGAACAGTAATCAAAGCAAAATTTCCTACTAATGCTTCCCCTTTACAGTACCTGGGGGGTGGGGGGAATGAGCATCAAAAGGCATATAATGAAGCTTTATTGTATTAAAAGTATTAACTAATAGTAGTTGCTTCTCACCTTAACTTGGTCAGCACAGTTTTGTTGTTCCCTGCTCTGCATGTATTCATCGTAACTCATATCCAGAACCAGGGGCTGACCAAACATAATTTCCTGCATAACACGTCCATGGTAGAATCTAAGCATTGTTGAGTCGAGGATCTTTATGAAGATGGTGTTATTGCCCAGCCCATAATTAATGTGGTCATTTTCTGCCTCCCTCTGTTTCTTTTCTTGCACCAGCTTCTCTGCCAAAATCTTCTTTTCCTCCTTCCTTTTCTTAGTATTCAGTCGCTTCATTTCATTTTTGAACAGGAATGTGAGGTACTGGCGGCGGGCATTGAAAGATTTCTTGGTAAGGAGTTCCTGCCACTGTGATGGAGAGATTGAAGAAGGGACCAAGTGGCCATCCTGTCGGCTCAGCTCAACCTCTAGCTCAACAAGGGCCTCAAAGTCAACCTCCTCTGTGTTCAACTCACTACTACTAACTGTCTCCTTGCTAAGCTCTTTGGTGATATTGACTGTTTTTTCACTTATACCAAAAGACCGCAATCTTGTGTCCTCTGTATTACTAGCCACTGTTGATGAGACAGTCTCCACATTTTCACCTGTATCAAAAGAACTCAAACTAGTGTTCTCTACATTTTTGGTCACTGTTGACACTGTAGACTCCCTTACACTTGACCTAAGACGCTGGCTAACTCTACCAATAATACCTTGTTTCTTTTCTTTTCTAACCAAGGTGTCTCTCTGCAAAGCCACTGTGCTGTACTGTTTGGACCAGGCATTCTGTATGTGTGAATCCACTCTTTTCTCAATCTTCCGGTTGACTAGGATACTTGAAACAATAGCAGGAACTGTTTCTGAAGCTGCTAAGAAAAGTCTGAAAAAATAACGGGCATCATTATTATCATCATCTTACTTCACACAATTCACACACATAAAGCAATATGATGTACAGTATGATTCCTTTATCTCTTGCCTGTCCCCTGACATAGCCTAAACTAATTCAGTTCTCAGTTTGGTTTACTTTAAAATTTTTCAAACACACTGCATTGTGCACAATCCAGGCTTTCTAAATCATCCTAACTCTATTTCCCAAGTGACTGATGAATAAGAGATCTAGATCACAGCTGTTTTAAAATTATATAATCAAGTTACCATTACAAAATGTTTGGCTTTCTTGTTACAGCTCATCCATCTTAACCTGGCCAAGATTTTTGTCCTTTTGTCATTTATTTCATGCTGCTCAAATGAGGAGAAAAAAGTTACTGCTTTATGTCCTTTCCATGACTAGCATTACATTCTAATGACTAGCATTACATTCTAATGTTTATCTATTGTTTTAACTCGGCATTCATGAAGGCATGACAATTTTAGACCATCCATCCATCATCCAATCCTATGTTGCCCCATGAAAAGCGTAGAAGCCTGGGGCTAGGCAAGTTAGTCCTGGCATTTAATATAAGAGTGACCAGCCTCACTTACCCTTGAGTGGCATTACGTGAGCAATAAACCCCAACAACCCCTTGGATATAAACCTTCACTGGCTCAGTCCAATTGGAGCAGAATAATTACCCACTAAAACACCAGGCGCCAAAATTTGGTTATATGGTTACCAACCAACGTGGTACATGGTTTCCTGGTGTACAGGAAAACCATTTGGCTTGTCACGAAGTGTAGTCACCCACAGACAGAAGGAAGAGGAAAGAATGAAGGAAAGAAAGACACAAAAGGGAGTGTAAAGTCACCCGCAGGCAGAAGAAAGGAAAGAATGAAGGAAAGACAGAAGAGGATGGATGGAGGAAAGGGCAGACACCCGAGAGCAGCACTACATCATATTTTAGACAAAATTAGAGCAAAAACAGCACAGCAGCAATGTCACTGTGACATAATAACACCCTGGATGTTGGGTATTTCCATATTCTATCAGCCTTATTACTTCCTATGAATCACAAAAGTGCTGGACAGGAATATATTCATGCAGTGGCACTGATACAATCAGGCAGTGGTTATATCAACATCTATCAGTTCCTACCTTACTCAAAAAAGGGAAGATGGTGGACTGCAGGAGACAAATTCAACCTGCAGTCCATTGGGTTTACATTCAGATGAGCATGGAGCTTTAACAATGACAACAACAAGCACTGGGAACCATAACCTAAACGTAACCTTCTGAGTTGAGTAATGGTACTCCCATGGCTAAATATAATAACAGTTTTTGTGGAAAATGCTAGAGTGCACAGACAGTGAGTGTGGTAAATATCGCCATCCATCCTTCCATCAACCAACCCAGTACTGCCTTATCAGGAGTATGGATGCCCAGGACTGGGCTATCCAGTCCAGACACTTAAGGAAAGAGTGCCCAGTACCTTGCCCTTGAGTTGCACTATGTGAGTAATAAATCCTAACCACCTCTATAAAGCAAACTGTGACAGGCTACATCTAGATTGAGTTCCTTATTTGATAGACCACCAGGTGCCTTATTATTATTATTAACTATTATTATTATTATCAGTAAAAAAAAAAAAGGGGGGGAGGTGCAACAGATCCATGGCTGATCTTCCTGTTCGCAAAAGTAACAATGACCTCTTATGGTTAAAAATACAATTCTTCAACACAAATTATCCAACAGCAATGAAGGCAAAAAAGCATAAACGGCTGTTGATTAGTCTTCATCTGACAGATATGGGTTATTTTCACAACTTCTGTACTTAGCTGTGGTTAGATGGAATTCAATGATCCTTTCTAATGAGGTGGGAATGAATCTCTTTGGTTACAATCAAATCAATCTTCCAATCTGGCCATTCTTGGTTAGGGATCTTTGTGTGGTTAAAACAAATGCACTATAGTAACCTTGGGTGAAGTGTATGGAAGCCAGCTGAAGCATGACTAGTTGCGGGCCACACGGCAGCACAAAACAGCGGGCGGCCAATCATCACAGCACCCACCGTCATTCTTCCTGCAGCGATCATTACCTGTAATATGACACTAGTGGTAGTAATAGCTTTAACTCCACGCATCTGATAAATGAACCCAGTGAACTGAAGGCTAAAGGTGCCCTCCTTCTGAGGATACATAAGATTATTAAGGTGTAACAAGGTGATGTTATTAACCCACTGACTGCCAGGTCCACATAAACATGGACAACCCTAAACCCACGCTCACTGCCAGGTTCGTATAAATACAGACTCAACTCCAAGAAATAGCAACAGCATGAATAGAGTAGCTATACCTACAATGGCAGTGGTGAGTGGTAGGTCTACCCTCCCCCTAAGTACCCCAGCCTATATTCTCCTTCATTACTGACCCTATAAGACACAGAAACTGACAGGATGACTGTAAATATATGCAGTGTTGTAATTGTGTAAATATTGTAGTTTGTGTTGTGTATCACTTCATGTAACTACAGTATTACTATAGCTAAGTGTGCCAAACAAAATTTCACTGTATGTTTGCTAACGTGTGTATAACAAATTAATACAACCATTTTAATGATTTCAATGAGCAGTGTTTCACTGTATGTAGCTGTACCCCTATTTGGCATAATATATATACGCACTTCCTCCTTGTGTATGTAAGGTATTATGTACCGCTATGATACAAGTGCACACTGAGAGCGTTCCATAGCCGACTCACATCCACACCACAGGAAAATGCAGTACCATCCAAATAACGTGGTGGCACCACCTGGATGTTACCACTTGGGATGAATTGACCCCAATTTCACCAGAAAAGACCCCATTTTCACCAGAAAATGATCAAGGTGAAACCTCTCATTGGTATTAACATTCTTCTTATCCCCTAACAAGTCCCCTCCCCCCACACACACACTTACATTGGGGGTGCTTCAGGAGTACAAAGTATGTGGCAGTGCATGCATTAAGGTGTAGCAAGGTGGGATTATTAAGGTGTAACATGTAAATTATATAATTAAAGAAAAGGTGCTATGAAGACTGAAAAGACACTTAGAATGTGGCTTTACATTACATCATGTTTATTTAAAAAAAAAAAAAAAAAAAAAAAAAAAAAATTACTCCATTCAGTAACACAAGTCCTTCCCAAGCTGAAATAAAATAGTCATAAGGCTGACCAACTAAAGAAGATATCACTGTGCTCATCTCTCCCATGATCAATTAATTCTGGCAATATAAAAAGATTAATTAGTAACTAAATTATCATGAATAATCAAAGAAGTAAATATGTAAATAAATAAATAATTTTTAGATACAGAATGTATGAAATTACTAGAATCCATTCCATACATGAAGCCTCTCTCGAGCTGAATATGTTGTCACTGTTGAGAATGAGTTAAAACTGCATGCAGCTGTAGTTCTTTCATCTTAACTTAGCCCAGACTTTAATTGTTCGGCAGATTATTTCACATAATACAATAGCAGGAAAATATATACATATATACATACATTGACTCCCTCCTCTCTTCCTATTTCTCCCATCTTTCCTGTCACTTCTTATTGCTTTTCTTTCCCTTACAGGTGGCTTTACATCGAGTGACAAGCCAAATGGTTTCATGTAAGCCAAGTAACCATTTGCAATGCTGGGTGGTAACCATATAACCAGAACATATGTGCTCCCTACGTGTCAGCAAGTGGATTGGTGGAGGGTTAGTGCCCCTCTCCGTAAAACAAATAACTCAAAGTCAAATGACCACCCCTTACGAGATTATGGCGTCTGGCAATAGATAGACAGACTCCATCGGATACGTTTGTGAAGCTACAGAACGTGTTGAATGTTTTTGGCATATCCGATAGAGCCAGGATTCCGGGGGCTTGAATGATGAATGAATGGAAGTGCAGCTCATTGGACCAGACAAATTTGGGCTGTCTGGACATTGCTACTCCTCACCTTGCCCTAGGGTGAGAAAGGAGGTCCGGATGATGATGATACACACACACACCACGCATGCACACACACACACACACACACACACACACACACACACACACACACACACACACTGTACACAGTCTACATATATACTGTATACTGGAGAGAGAGAGAGTAAAACAAAAATATTTTGGGCAATCCATGCAGCCAACATGAGACACTTTTTTCCCTACCCGAAGCACAGCTGCCCAAGGGTAGGCTACCCAACAAGGAAATTTAAGGTAAGAGGAGCTGGTCATGGTGAATTTGCAGTTCCGAACAGACAAGGTTATTATTATTATTTTTTTCTAATTAACATAGTCTACCTAAACTAACATACCCAATCTAACAAGTCTAATCTAACCTCACCTAAATAACTTAAACAAAAGGCACGACTGTTCAATACTGCAAAACCAGAAGTGCAGCCAACCGTGGTAAATTTGGAGTTCTGGAAAGACAAGGTTATTATATCAAAATATGACAACAGTGACAATATTTCCAAATCTCCTATTGAAATAGTGTTGGTAGGATCCTTTGTTATTTTTTACATGTTATCCTATACACTGGACTTATTCAAACGTTTGTTCTTAAAAGTGTTCGTCAACACGGAGTTCCGATACTGTACTTCATACTGTGTTTACCTTAGATTTTACAGAATATGAATTAATTTAATCGCCAAGCATTATTTTGCTAACCTCTATCATGTTTTAATGGATGTCTCCTGTGTGGTGTATACAGATTTCCATTGTGATCATACCTACCTTTGCCATCACATGGATGTGTGATGCTTAGGCTACCGGTACTGAATACACCATGATTAACAAATGCTCTTAATGCACGATACTGTCTTTGTGCAGGTTTTACCTAATGTACATTTTAATTTCCACGCTGTATGGTGTTACAGTCACTGGGGGGTCTGGGGGGCAAAGCTCCTCAGTTAGCTTTCAACACCTCCAGTTGGTGATGGTGAACAGACAAGGAAAGTAACTCCGGGTACCTATTTCTAGTTCTAGGTACAAATAGGCTAGGGCAAAGGACACCATGCCTAAAGGTCTCGTGGTTGACCCAGGAACCTCCAGTTAGGATTCCACAGCTATTTATATGGTATATGGCTTTTAGATTGTGAACATTTGCATTTGTTTGGTGTGCTGATGTCCTGTCTAGTGAACAGAATCAGCAGTAAACATGCTGTTGGGGGCATTCAAGTGGCTTTCTGTATTATTGCAAAGTAGGTACATTTTGTCAGTTTTCAAAATTTTTTGTTTGAAAGTCAACTGGTAACAAGCTGCAGTAAATCTAATGCTAAAAGACTGTGGGACTAAAGAAAACAGCCTGGACTGCAGCATTACTTCCTTTAAGACTGGTTTTTCTAACTAATTTAGTCTATCTAAACTAACAAATCTAACCTAAATAACTTGACCAGAAGGCATGTCTGTCCAAAACTGCAAAAATACAGCCAGAGCCCCCACATTAGACTAAAGTCATGCTTTAAGTTGCTTGATTACACTTGGTCACGGCTCACACTCTCCCCTACCTGTCCATACTCCCTCATACAAATATAATCATCTGTAATTAGGCACCATTCCAAACTGCAATTACAGTAAATTATTGGAGTATCAGCAAGCGTGAACGAGCACCCGAGTTTAATAATGATATACAATGAACTAATGCGGTGAAGGAAGACGCACAAGTGACACAGGACGATATGACGAAGATGACTCAAATCCATTCATTAAAAGAGAATTAAACGTAAAAATAGGCGACAACACTCGCCTAAGCCCACCGGCCTGGTTGTGGTTGCATCTCCATAACCTTCAGTCAGTCGTTCACTCACGAGTTAATTCAGGCTCACGGTACGGCGATTTTAAGTTGCGGATGAAAATAATAACGTTGAGTTTTCTTGATATTATTACTGTCGTATATATATATATATATATATATATATATATATATATATATATATATATATATATACTACTTATCAATATACTCTTTTTTGGGATATAACAAGATCTTTTATACTAAAACTGAATATTCCTGTTTACGTACCGTACTTTGCTACATGTTTTCGCACGAACTCTCCCTTGTTTACGAAATATTTATTCAGGCTCAACACAGTATTGTTAAAGGTTTGTCAGATAAAAATTATCGTAGCTATATGCCCAGATCACGCGCAACATTCGAACTTACCCTACATATTAACTACACCCTCTGATATGAACGTTACGTTAAAGAATAGCAAACTATGCTTTAATAGCGACATTAATCCGTTCAATACATATTACACAGGGTAAGAAAGGCTACATTGTTTCTAACGCCTCGTTTTTCCCTGATAAGCGAATTAAAAAGTCGCCTGGATGGGAGAAATGGAATTCTCCCCGAGCTAAGCCCTGTATTGGACTATATAGCCCCGCTAGGGTTACAGGAGCGAGCTACCACTCCCGGCGCGGCAGCCCGGGCGAGGCTCGAACTCGAAAGTCGCCTGGATACATTTCCTGAGAGTTAAATTCCCATAACCATGTCAGTGCGAGTGCTTGAGTGAAAGGAATATAATTGAAATATTTATTGTTGTAAAAGGTACAAAGTACTCATACAACTCTAACCAACTTACGAACGATCGTTCTCGTTAATAGAGACCTCTAAGTCTACTAATACCAAGTCGGGTTACTTCCATCTAAAAAGGGTGCAAGCTGGCGCAGAGGGCGGAGCATCGGAGTGACGTCAGCTGGCACGAGCCACGAAATTAAACGAAAACCGAGTTCAGTTGACGCCAGACCGTGATGGAGGGTGGTAATATGCTGCACTTTCCAGATCATGCCACATTTTTCAGTCCGAAGTGAGGCAAGGGACTGAAATGTGAGGGAAGGTATGGGGGTGTGAGGGACGAGTCCGCACTTCTTCCCCTTCTTCGTTTTCCCTTATTATAAATGTTTGTGTCTGCCCTTTTATACATTTTCTGTTACTTAAGCCAACTGAAGTCACACACAAACCACGCCTCCCTGCGCCCTGAGGGAAAGTGAACCGACTTGGTATTACAAACCTGTGGCTCCCGCTTTGGACATCATTTGCATCATCAGGACAAATTAGTCCACTGCTGACCTCTCCCAATATTTCACAGTTTGATTTATCAGGTGTTAGCCTGAATCTACGAGTCTCATCTCGTCATATCTGCCTGCCTCTCTCGCTCCATCACCGGCAGCGCCTTATCCTTTTTGTTACACGGTTTGCCAAAATCCTTTCATCCAACTCCTTTTCTTCGCTTGATCTCGTTGTCATGGGTTAGTGTGCCTGAACTTGGCCTGTCCTACAGTTCATTCACTTTACGGTTTTCAATCTTTGCCAGCCTATTTCCCATATCTTTGTGGTTGAATTATACTCGTGTGTGTGTGTGTGTGTGTGTGTGTGTGTGTGTATCAGCAGTTCGTTACTACAGCCAGTTAGTTATCTGAGGGAAATAGGCCACTCTTAGAACTTGAATACCGGTACTAAGTTGTGGCTGCATGCAATTCGAAGAGCGTATGTGGTAGGGATGTCTCCTTGGTTACTAGTCAGGTTTACCCTCCAGTGACTACACTTGACATCAACTGAGGTGAAAATGGTTAGCGCACTATAACAGATGGAACGCTTGTTTTAATTATTCCATTCATACTCTTCAGATTAGTTTAGGATTTTGTATCCATCCATCCGTCATCCAATCCTACGTTGCCCCATGAGAAGCGTAGGAGCCCGGGGCTAGGCAAGTTGGTCCTGAAATTTAAGATTAGAGTGAGATGTTATATCCTGTCTAGGATCTATGCACACTTGTCGGCATGTCCTTGGAGAGCATGAGTGCATATCACGACTTCTTGGGATGTGCAACTTACCTCTCAGGATGATGATGATTATTATTATTATTGTCCATTGCCCTCGTCATATCTCTGTGGACTGACTATGAGAGCACAGCAAGATGTCTGGGAGGTGCGAGTGTCGTTTTTACACTAAAACAGCCCTGATCTTCGTCCTTTTGCAGCTCACTTCATTACAAGTGACAGTAAGACAATGCTACAGCTTTACGATCTTTTCACAGCACTTCATTTTGACTAGCATCATACTCTAATGTTGCAACTATGCACTGAAGATGGAGAGAGAACAGTTTTAGGCAAAGAGTAAAAGAGAGAGAGCAACTTTTTTTTTTTTTTTGTTTTTTACATACACAATCCCCAAGTTTTTCCGCTCCACAGGCAAATTACAATATATCCGTTGCTTGGGGCTGCTACTGCTGTTGTTTCTCAATGTTCTTGGCATATATAGAATAGTAGTTGTAACCTCAGGCTCTTATGAATGTGAACCCCGTGGACTGCAGGCTGGAGTTGCCCTCCCCTGGATTCCACCATCCTCTTTTCGAGGGATAAAGAGGGAGTTAAGAGGCGTTTGTATAACCGGGCAGTGGAGCAGCTTCGTTATATCTGTGGCATCACATGAAAGCATCCCTCTCCAGCACTGGCATATGTACTGACCAAAGGTATAAGTAGCAACAGCCAAACTTTATACTGTATGTCGTGAAAACAAAGAAAAGTGCCACTGTTTTATTTCATAACAGACAACATTGCCAATCAGTGTTGACAGAATTTTAGCGGCATACAATAATTCACAATTTCACTAACAGACCGCAACCATCAAAGAGCTCTAAGTCTGGTTTTAAATTATCAGAAAATCAAATGTTTACATATACGTCCATTTCTTGCCTTAAATAAAAATTAAAGATCTACCGATATTTCCATGTGAGGTTGTTCATGTCTATTATAATAAGTACAATTTGCTGTATTTTTTAGATCACATTTTCATGTCATAATTCAAACAAAAAATAATACCTGCATTAACCACACACAAAACTCTCCATTGTGTTACAGGGGGACGTAGCCTACCCCCAATTTTGCCACAACATAGCCTACTGTGTTTTTACTGGCCTTATTTACAGATATTCATGGGACACACTCACTAAAAAATAACACCTCAGCTAACCATATACAAAATTCTCTAATGTGTGTTACAGGAGGATTCACCCCAACTTTTCTACTGCCATTTAGCTTGACTGACGCAACACTACGAGGTAAAAATCAAGCGTTGTACACGAAAACTGACATGCACAACTATAGTACAGTACACAACACTACAGTTTTACACGGCAGTCTGAAAAGTAGCCTACTCTGACAAGACAACAAATGTACTACTTTAAAAGATAGCTCACTTTCTTACTCCCATAATATCATCGGTTAAGAAAGCTTCCTAGCACCTCTTCCTTACCGGTTTATTCCTGGATCTGGTGCCTTTTATTCCCTATGTCGACATTAATAGGGCATAAACTTCATGATATAAAGGCATAGTAATCCAAAATATACTGTTGAGGAAGAGGTAAGTAGAATAGCCTCCTAAGCATGACTAGAGCACCACACACATCAACGGCAGCCAGCAGATATGGTCGGCAGAATTCAAATACAAAAGGTTGTAATAGGACTGAGTTGAAAAGGAGAAACTAAACACGGTCATAGAAGTGCAGAATTCAAGTGGCGAAAGTGGAGTTATAAAGCACCATAAAAACGGTCACAGAAAGGTAAATTTCAAATGTTGGCAGTGAAACTCGCCATAGGAAGGCAGATTTTAAAGTCAGAGTAAAAACTATCAGAGGAACAGAATTCAAAAGATCATACAAGTAGAGTAAAAATGAATACAGGATGACGAAATTCAAAATGTCAGAGAGAAAAAACGGTCAGAGGAAGGTAGAATTCAAAAGATTGCAAAACAAACTGTCGTGCGAAGGCAGAAATCTGGTGTTATCATAGGAAGGCCATATTCAAACAGCTGGGAAGACAATAGGGGGCTTAGCAAACGCAGCCGCTGCAGTTTGGTACTTGTTGATCAAGGAGACAACTGCAGGAGGGATGGCTGAAATGGAAGAAGGGACTGGTTAGATCAGGATGTGCTGACCACAGGTTTGGGAGTGAACATCATCATTATCATCTCATCACTGTCTTTGTCGTCCCCTTAAGAAATACCACAAGTACCAAATGCTGGACAAAGACAGCTCACACGATTATGGGTTGGTAAAAACTGTCTATCCCTTCTAAACGATTGAGTTCTGGGATATCCGCACTAGTCAAAATTTTGTAATAATCACCATCATCACCACCACCACCAGGAGCAAAGAAGCCTTGGGATAGACTACTCAGTATTGACACTGAAGTTAAGTGACCATCCTCATGAACCTGAGTGGCACTATGTGAACAATAAATCTCAACCGTTCCTCGGGTATAAACCCTGAAAGGTTCCATCCACTTGCTGCAACTTGACTATCAGGCCAGACTGAAAGGCGTTTAGCTGGTTATACGGTTGCCACTCAGTGAAGTTGATTACCTGAGTTGTGAGAAACCATTTACCTTGTCAATACAGAGGACTCACCTGAAGGCAGCACTACATCAAGTGAATGGATGGTTGGCACCCCTCTTAGAAGACTTCATACAACCTCTTCCTCAGTGATATTTTTATTCGCACGTTACATTTTTAAAATCATTTATGCTACTGACGCAAACTGTATCCATGACAAAAATCTATTTATGAAAAATATGAGAATATCAATGACAAAGGGCATGCCTACTATGCCACTTAGGGTCGTATTCCAAGGGACACTGGAGATATCATGACAGCTCTTCCTTGGCGATTCCTTCCACACAGAACACTTCAATATCCTCTTTGATATTCTATACAACTATACAAGTAAACAGTATCAAGGAGACTCATAAAGGTGCATAAGTAAATCGCTATGGATGAGGTGCTACGAAGACTATCATCTCATCTAGAATACGGACTAAAGACTACAGGTGCAACTCACTGGACGTGGCAGTGGCAGCCTGGGCAGGCGCGGCAGCGGCCTGAGCGGGCATGGGGGCGGGATGGAGGGCGGCCCAGGCGGCGATCTGCTGGGCGGTTGGCATCATTCCTGCACCAGCTGAATAAAGGAAAAAATAAAAAATAAACAAATAAAATAAAATATAAAGAAAAATGCATTAAAACTATTAGAAATCTCCTACAAAAACTACCCTTCCAAATGCGGTTATTAACCTTAGGTCAAGGTAACTGAAACGACACTAATACAAAAGAACGTCAAGGTTACATAAAATGACATGGCTACAAAACTGATGTCGTTACAGAAATGACAGTTGGGAAAAAACTTGTCAAGGTTACAGAAATGACAAGCTTACAAAAATCACGTCAAGGTTACTGAAATTTCGCCATACAAAAATGTCAGTGTTACAAAACCGCACCAAGGTTACATAAATGACAATGTTACAAAAACTTACGTCAAGGCAACAGAACAGAAAAGGTTACAGAAATGACGTTATGGATATAAGAACGACAGGATATTTATATATATATATATATATATATATATATATATATATATATATATATATATATATATATATATATTACAGCTCTTGGTCGTTGGAAGGCCCTGCTACAGTTTTGGATGATGGCAGGGAGGGTGTGACTATGGGACATGCTGGTTAACACTTCTTTTTCTTTTACACGAATGAGTTTTTCACTGATCTTTAACTTCCTTACTTTTTGACATAAACGCGAGAAACTAACCTTCAGGAGGCGGGATGGCGAGGGCAGCGACGGCCAGAAGGGCTACGGCAAGAAGGGGGCGCACGCACACCATCGTTATGGTTTCCGAGTCTGAGGAAAAATATATTGCTAGAAAGACTGTGGCTCCATGAAGAATGTATTATTGTACAAACTGTCACATCCTGTCTTTCAAGAAGGTAGTTCATTATATATATATATATATATATATATATATATATATATATATATATATATATATATATATATATATATATATCAACTTGCACTAACTGCCAATTACGCTTTGGGAAAAAAAAAAAAAAAAGGAGGGGGTAAAAAGCTATAAAATTTTGCATCACTGTAACAGTATCTACATAAATAACCTACTGTATATCAAATAATAACCTACTGTATATTAAATAACATGACAATATACCCTACCTTACAGCACCGAAGGTGAACTCCAACTGACGCCCCTCCCCCTGCCCCCTGGCATTATGTACCCTCCGAGAGACGCGGTGGGCACATGACTCGTGACGTCACCATCTCCTGTTATTGCAGGGGGAATGGCGGGTGCTCTTAGCCGGCCACAAGGTTCACTGGCACGCAATGGGGGATTACTGGAGAGGGAGGAGAAGGAAGAGAAGGACAGGTTGAAAGAAGAGACAGGGAGGAAGGAGAGGAGAAGTAAAAGGAAGAAGATAATCAGTAGGCGAAGATGAAAGGAGAGGAGAAAGAAGTGAGGAAGAGAAGGAAGATGAAAAGGCATGATAAAGATGAAGGAGGGGAACAGAAGGAAATGCAGGAGGATGAGAAGGAGGAGGAACAGAAGAACACAGATGATGGAAATGGAGGGAGGAGGAGGAGGAGGAGGAGGAAAAGATGGGAAAAGGAGGAAGTAATGGAAGACAACAGGAAGACACGGAAGACAAGAGGAGAGAAGAAAGAAAATGGAATAAGAAGGAAACAGGAAAACAGAAGGTAAAAAAACGAAGTGCAGAGGAAAGATGATGATGAAGATATGGAAGAAATGAAGTAGAGAAAAATGAAGAGAAAGTAGAGAAGATGAGGAAGAAAAGGAAGAAGAGGAAGACAAAGAACGAAGAAGGGGAGGAGAAAGTAAGAAGGAAAGAAGGAAGAAGGTGGGGAAGAAGAAGACGGAGAAGGAAGTGAAGGAACAGAAGAAGGAAGAGGAGAAGGAAGAGAGGAAGACCAAAACAAGGAAGGGGATGAGTTGTATGATGGGAGAAGAGGAAGAGGGAGAAGAAAGGGAGGAAGAGAAAGGGATGAGAAGCAAGAACAAAGAGGAGGAGGGGATGGAAAAAGAGGAACGGAAAAAGGAAGGTGAAAAGTAAGAAGAGATATAGATGGAAGAAGAGGAAAAGAATGAAAACGAAGGATGAAGAGGAGGCAGAGAAGGAAGAAGAATAGGAGGAAGAGAAAGAAGAGGAGGAGGAGGAGGAGAAGGAGGAGGAAGTGAAGGAAGAAGAGAAAGGGAAAAAATGGATACCCGTATGAAAGGGAGAAGGAAGAAGAAAGACATAATGGAAGGAAGGAGGGAAGGAAGGAAGGAAAGACAGACTGAAGGAAGGAGTCGAAATAAAAATGAGAAAGAAAAGATGCAAAAAAAAAAAAAAAAGTAAAGGAGAAAGAAAACATAAATGAAAAAGGAGATAATGGTGGAGAAAAAATGAGTGAGAAAAAAGAAGAGCAAAATGGAAGATGGAAAAGATGAAGAAAGAAAGAGGGAGACGAAGTGAAGGAGGAGGGGGAGCAACGAGGATGGAGAGAGAGAGAGAGAGAGAGAGAGAGAGAGAGAGAGAGAGAGAGAAGATTGAAAAGGAGGGGGGGAAATGGAATAAAGGAGAAACACGAGATAATGTGTGTGTGTGTGTGTGTGTGTGTGTGTGTGTGTGTGTGTGTGTGTGTGTGTGTGTGTGTGTGTGTGTGTGTGTGTGTGTGTGTGTGTGTGTGCGGGGAGAGAGAGAGAGAGAGAGAGAGAGAGAGAGAGAGAGAGAGAGATGAAGTGAAGATTGAAAAGGAGCGGGAAAAATGAAAAAACGAACACGAGGTAATGTGTAATTCACCAGGTCGGTCAGGATCACTTGATAGTCGTGATCGTCAGCTTTTACCCTCCCGGAAGGGAGCTGAGAGCTCATATAGTCCGATATAAGGGCAAGGCTGTGACCTTCACACACGCACACACCCGTCCCCTTGCTCAAGGGGGACAATAACCACCCACTTCGTCAGTGAAACTTTTCGCAACCTGCGCGAGACGCGAACTCCCGTCCACCAGTTGGCAAGCGGGAACGTTACCACTACACCAGTGTGTGTGTGTGTGTGTGTGTGTGTGTGTGTGTGTGTGTGTGTGTGTGTGTGTGTGTGTGTGTGTGTGTGTGTGTATGTATGTATGTGTGTGTGTGTGTGTGTGTGTGTGTGTGTGTGTGTGTGTGTGTGTGTGTGTGTGTGTGTGTATCTGCATGAAGAGAGAGAGAGAGAGAGAGAGAGAGAGAGAGAGAGAGAGAGAGAGAGACAGACAGACAGACAGACAGACAGACAGACAGAGGGGGGGGATATCTCCTCAATACTGATTACAGTTACCATAGGGAAGATGATGCAAAACTATCACCGTTCTGAAAGGGTTAAATGGTAAGTAGCTACCCATCTATCAACCAATACCATACGCTATTAACTTGTATCTATCTTTCAACATCCATCTATCTATACACACCCTCACCTCTGAAACACACACACACACACACACACACACACACACACACACACACATACACACACAAACCACAAGACCCTTCGCCAACAATGCACCACCACCAGCACGACCTAAACATTCAAACTCAGCACCACGAGACTCCTCCATTATCCGTTACTTCTGTCAACGGTCACAGAGCGCGTGGCACCTAAACAACGTCCAGGGATTTTAAACTCGGCTGCCTTGTCTTAGCTGTGCTTCTCTTTTGTGTGGGGTTTTATCTAAGTCTGCGCTCAATCATGGTCACAAGCTTTCTCTACCTCGTGATGGTGAGGGAGGAGGAGGAGGAGAAGGAATGAGAAAAAAGCGGGAGGAGGAGGAATGAGAAAAAAGGGGGAGGAGGAGGTGGAGGAAAGAAAATGGGTGGATCATCCTTGTGAACTCAAACTTAGCCGATAGTGCAAAAATGATATACAGAATGGAACTCAACCATCGGGTAGTGACCTAATAGGTTAAAACTAAAGAGCAATACGCAATATTATTCTGCCTATCTATCATTCAACTCTCTCTCTCTCTCTTTCTCTCATATCCATTCATAAACGATGTCATATTCTGTTGATATCACCGCCGGAAGATTTTATTCAGCCTATGTAAAACCTCTCAGTGAAGAAATACACTATCCATTAACCCTTTCACCACTAAGCCGCCCTTCTATTATCTTATTCTTGCTACCAGCAG
The DNA here is from genome assembly GCF_032717465.1 of Coenobita brevimanus. Lineage (NCBI taxonomy): Eukaryota > Metazoa > Arthropoda > Malacostraca > Decapoda > Coenobitidae > Coenobita > Coenobita brevimanus. The sequence continues at coordinate 52,079,280 of NC_137018.1, read as the reverse complement.
ACGATTATATGTAGACTAAGAGAAACCAGGCAAAGAAGAAATACTAAAAAACGAGCATCAAGCCAGAAAATACCCTCTATCATCATCCTTCAGTCACAATACGTACCCAGCTACAAAATGTTTACATGGCACTAATGCTGAAAGTAGCAGGGAGAATAACCGAATTGAATACATGATGGGAAGAATTCGGTGATGACAGAGTATGAACGGATCTTGAATTTGGCTCTCTTTTCTATCTTTTCTTTTTTTCTTTTTAAGGAATGGTTTGCGGGCTCCTGGCCTTTGGTTCCTTCTTCCTTGCATAAAAAAAAAAGCTACTGATAAACTCGGTACTGATAATTCGCCATCGGCAGAATCCAAGTACACAGAAGACCCTATCTAAAGGACAGTGAGATTCCCAACCCCACTACCTCCCTCCCTTTTAGTTCCCTCTTACGACATGCACGAAACACGAGATTAGTATTCTACTTCCCCTCCACCCCGAGAGTACTCCTACCCCAAGGGATTCTCAAAAAAGTGCGAAAGAATTATCTTCATCACCATCAACACCACCACCCTCCTCCTCCTCCTCCTCCTCTTCATCATCAGCACCATCACTACCACCACCACCCTCCTCCTCCTCATCATCATCATCATTATCATCATCACCATCACTACCACCACCACCATCCTCCTCCTCAACATCATCATCATCATTATCATCATCACCATCACTACCACCACCACCACCATCCTCCTCCTCCTCCTCCTCATCATCATCATCATTAATTTCATCATCCCGCCCTCTTTTCCCATCCAGATACGATGTTACAAATTGATAAGAACAATTCATTCATGAATCAAAATTCTTCGTTCTTAGATACTACTGTCTTCGCTTTGGTCACATAAAAAGGATCCAAGACAGGCCAAAACTGTTCACTCATATTAGTAATAATAATACACTAATTATAAATAATAAAATACAAATAAAGAATAATTATAGCAATATAAATAATATTATTATTATTATAAACAATAACAATATTATAAAATATAACAACAATAATAATAATACATATACTATTATGAGTAATTATTGCAGAAAGTCACATGCATAAGATTCACGTTCGTTCTTTGTGTGTGTGTGTGTGTGTGTGTGTGTGTGTGTGTTGTCATGGTCACAAGGTTGGTGAGGCACGTGGTGATGGGAGGTGAGGGGAGATGGAGGTGGACGAGGGAGGAATGAGGGGAGAACAATGTGGTGAGGAGGACGGGAAATGGAGGAATGGGAGAAAGGAGGAGGAGGAGGAGGAGAGAGGAAGAAGGTGATGAAGGAACAGACAGAATGAACAAAAATAAACGAGAATAACTAACTGCGATAAGTCGGCCGGGAAAAAATAAAAAATAAATAGATAAATGAAAAATAAATGAACTAACTTGGCCTGAAATTGCCATCGCCTCATCTTGACTACTGATTTGACAACAGAACAGCACTAAAAAATGATGCTAGTCATAAGAAAGTGATTTTTTTTTGCGTATGTGTCCGACTCCGGGCATAGGCTTCACAGCCTCCTTTCATGGCCCAGTAATCCTCCAACATGCCATACACCTCTACATGTCACCACTTCGGCGCTAACACCCATCGTCCATATTGAATACATGCTAGGGCTGTCACATACATGACTGGTGTATTGGTATTAGCGGGGATATTTTTACGACATGTCGGCGGGTCTTCTGGTAGATCAGGAAAGTCTGATTTTTCTTATGAAATTCAAATCCTTAAACTGTTCCCTGCCCCAGCGAGGATTTGAACCTGGGTCCGGTAGGACTGCAGGCCACCTCTCTACTGACTGATTTAACTGGGTGGAGCTATCTGTTTATACGGACATGCCTCAACTGCCTCACTAACCCTTGTAAGGACTACCGAAAAAAGGCAACTTCCGGTCCCCAGTCCAGATGAACCTGGGGTTACAACTACTACTATTACCATTACTACTACTACAACTACCACCTCCACTACTAAGGGTCTTCATAAAGGTAGTCTGGCTATAACAACATCTTTCGTTTTATTTGCCTCTGAGAAAAATGGTCGTATATTTGTGACAGGGTCGACCTTTCACAGATCCGCGTTGAATTTCGCTGGTCAGTCTCCAAGCTGGTCTTCCTCTGTATTTCCTTCTGCCTACGACCTCTAGTCTTTTAAACGCAATCTGTCCAGGCATCTCGAAAGGTACAGATCTTGAATTAGGCTCTCTTATTTTGGATTTTTTTTTTTCTTAGAGCACAACTGCGGGTTTCTTGCCTTTAGTTCTTTATTCCTAGCAGTAAAAGAGCATTCTCTGTGATAATCTAAACCTATCTAGTATAACCGATTCATAAACATTTTTTCTTCTCTTTGTATTTAACTTTTTGGACGACAATTTAACACAAATAAGGAAGTTGTGAAGAGAAAAAATGTATGAAGGAAGAGGAGAGTGACGGGAGGGAGGGAAGCGACAGGAGGAAGGTGTGGAGAGGAAAGAAAGAACGGGGCGCGGGGAGAAGTGGGGGAGTAGGCGAGGAGTGGAGGAAGGATGGGGGAATGTCAGGGGAGGGAGAGAAAAAGAGGAGGAGCAAGAGGTGGAGGGCATCAGAGAGGTATATAAGGCCATGAAAACCCAGTTCAAATCACTCTGACTTCTGCAGTCGCTCAGAACAAAGGTGAGTGATCTGACACTGCCATAATTCTCGCCAAGATTTTTCGAAATACAACCGACGGGTGCCAGCCTGCATTAATTTTACATAACCAACAGCGACGACTGCAACGAAAGTTCCGAAATTTTTTAAATAAGATACTTTTTAACCGACTTTTTTCACAACTGGCGTGTACTTTATACCAAAATTAATCTATTGCAAAGAAAGAGTTACACCACTGATTACTCTCAGCTAAACATAACCTACTGTTGATCTAAATGAACGACCATTCGATAGTTTTTACTCCTTAAAATGCTGTGATTTCTATGCAAACACTCAACTGCAGAGATTTCGTTAGTTAAGCGAACCGTCTACCTGTACATTTTCTTCTGTCATTACATCTAGCATTCGTTTATAATTTTTAAAATGGTCTGCAAGTAGCCAGTGTCCGCCACTAACCACCCCTCTTCACACAACAACACTTTATTTCATTCACCTTTTATGTATCGGACAATAATATTGTCCACAGTCAAAGCCTGTTTTTAATAATAATAATAATAATAATAATAATAATAATAATACCGTATTTCTCCACTGAATTACATCACCCGTGTACCTCCCTTTGACAAAATATATCCTACGCTTGTTTTAGACTGTCAAACCTACTAACATTAGAAAGTAAAACTCAAGTAATATGAATTACGCGAATAAATTAAACGGACGAGTCAAATACCAGAGAAAAAATTATGTCCATCGTTATTTCTTCCCTTCCGTCGGCGGGAATATCATCAGAGAATTAAATAGGTTCAATCAAATGTGGTAATAAGGTATATGAATACATCAAGATAAATGTAAAAAAAAAAAAAAAAAAAAAAGTGTTGTCAAAATATATTAATACAGTACATGAGAAAAATACGATAAATGAGTTCAGAAAATAAATCTTGAGTTCACGTACGTTACGCCTGCTCTCTCTCTCCGTCAGATCCAAGATGAAGGCCGTTATGCTGGTTTGCCTGGTGGTGATGGCGGGAGTGGCTTCCAGTGTTCCCGCACCTGCTGCCGCACCCCTAGGAGTCCCACCAGGTAACACACACACACACACACACACACACACACACACACACACACACACACACACACACACACACACACACTGAATACTTCTGTCTGTAGAGTTCAAGTGAAGACACTTTAGGAATGAATGTTTCTGGGCTGTTAATGTGAAAATGGTGTAGCAATTAAATTTTTCGCTATGTTATGTGGAAAGAGTACTCGAATTAATGTTTCTCTAGGCCAAGTTAAAAGTGGAAAGAGTACTCCAATGAATGTGTCTCTGGACCAAGTTAAAATGAAAGGAGTACAGGAAATAATCATTGTCTTCATTTCAGCGGTGCAGCAGGCGTTCATCCCCCCAGCCGTGCAGGGCTTCATCCCATCCCCTGCCCAGATCCAGGCTCTCAGCGCCCTCCACTCCACCCCCCCTCCACCAGGTATTATTATTATTATTATTATTATTATTATTATTATTATTATTATTAATGTCATTATTACAGTATTATTATTATTATTATTATTATTATTTAGTATATTAACATTACAATCACTGACTACCATACCCACACCTGGTATAACTGCTATCATTACAGTCTCTTTTTCTACTGGTGCTAGAGACACCTTCACGTGGTGGTACTGATATAACTGGGTAGCTTCACTGCCTGGCTAAACAAACGTTTGTCATTACCTCCCATCCCCCAAAGTAGGATGGTGGGCTGCATATGGAAAACTGGTCTGCAGTCTACTGGTTTCCGCTGCGTATGAACCTACTACTATTCTTACTATCTCTGCTTTTAGTATCACTTGACTCCCTCTCCAGTACTCGCCACTTACACTATCAATACTATGGAGACTATATAGTAGTGATTTCAGGAACTTGAAGCCCGTAGAATTTTATCCCATTGGTGCGCCGACGCCATTTTTATTTACACTACAGTCGGTTTGTATATCATTTGAAGGAAATAAAGAACCAAAACTTGAGTACTAAGCCGTGGTTGCATGACATTCGATGAGCCTTAGTTACGAAGCAGGAATGAATCTTCTTTGTTACTAGTAAAATTCAGCCACGAATCTGACTACACCTAGCCACCACCAGAAAGGGTTACGATCTTCTTAAATGAAAACTAACCGACTGTAGGAACATCCAGGTTACTTTATTCAGCATATCGATCAGTGCAGGGCTTTGAGGCTTAAATAACTGTAACTTATACGGTAGACCTACCTAAATAACAACATAAGTTCCTGTAATCACTGAAGAAAAAAACTAACATTTCCCGTCAAAGTGACACCAGTGTACAATATGGTAATTTCTCTCTATCTATCTAAAGAGCAGTCTTCAATCTGACGCTTTCTCAATAACTTAAAAATCTCTCAACAGCCAAACCTGCCGCCTAATGTACGTGCAACCTCGCCCCGCCGGCTGCATCTCGGCGACTGACCAGGCACCGGATCTTGAAGCCATAGAACGTAATGCATAAGGCTTACTATGGATGTGCTTCTGCTACTGAATAAAAACAACTAAAAAGCTCAATTTTATTTACCCTACGAGTTGTTATATTTTTATCACAGGTCTGTGCTATTTAGGCTGATATTAACACACCGCAGAGGTTGTTACATTGAACTTAATTCGCCTCAAGGTACTGATGACAATTTTGTAATATGTTGTACACGATTTTGATTTTTATTTAGTCTCACTGAAATTTTTAATTCTACTGGAAGAAATGTGGGAGACCAAAAACACTTTTTTTTTTTTTTTTAAATCAGTTAAGTTCCCACCACCTTGCTTTTATTCGGCTTAGGGAAGTTTTTGGAAGTGCAAAACCTAAACACTCCTCCCCCTCCTGTTCGAAAAGTCTGCCCTAAGCTAGACATAATTGTCTGTACAATAGAAAATATATACGTCTTCAGTCAGAAGAAAAAATGGGAGAAATGGAGTTCCCCCGAGCTAAGCCCTGTATTGGACTATATAGCCCCGCTAGGGTTACAGGAGCGAGCTACCACTCCCGGCACGGCAGACCGGGCGAGACTCGAACTCGCAATCCCCCGATTACGAGTCCAGCGCGCTACCACTGTGCTACCGCGCCCCCTTTCAGTCAGAAGAGGTTTAATTTTTTTTTTTTTTTTTTTTTTTTTTTTAAAGCTTGTCCTAAATTTGCCATATTTACATCTTCAATTCTGAAATGTTACAACCGATTGATTCTGGAATACTGGGATAGTCACGAAGAAGGGCTATGGAATGGATGTTGAACCACAGCAATTTTTTTTTCTCTCTGCCACTGAACTATGTGGAATAATCCACAAAGGGATGAAAATACTGGACGAATTTAAGGTGAAAGAACCGTAGCCATGACAAGTTGCAGCTCAGAGGTATATACTGAGTGGTCCAGTTATAACACTCCTCTTTCACTCTGCTAAGTCCAAACCGTCTCCTATCCTCTCAACATGTCCAAATCATCTCCTTGCCTCTCAGCATACCCAAACCATCTCCTCTCCTCTCCTCCCAAAACGTCTCATTCTACCACTATATATTACCTCTCGCACCTAGGCGAGAGTGAACCGAGGTTTGTAATAATAATTGTCCATGAATGCTGACGTGCATCAGGGGTCAGTTTTATGCCTCTTATTGTTCACCACTGTACCTGAAGCTCTCTCACATGACTTTAGGACTTGACTCCCATGACAGGCATTGTATGCCAATGACTTGCAGTTGACTGAACAGAAAGAGAGGGTAGCAATGGAGTGATTTACGAGGTGGAGGAATGGAATGGGTATGAAAATCTGAGAGGACACACAAAGGTGATGATACCTGAGGTTGGTAGTGGCACTGCCAAAGCAGGAGCATGGCCATGTGCAGTTTGCCACAAGGGTGTGGGAGTGACTCCATCTTATGCAATGTCTGTAGTGCTAGTGGTGATTAGTTTTACCATTGGTGCCCTGTACTGTAAGTTACTGTGTTAGTACTGGTGTTAGTTTACTTCAGTGTCATGAAAAAAAAAAAAACAGGATTAAGGACTTGTCACTTATTAGCTACTACGCTACTAAATTATAGTAGTGAATAGTTTCAACATTGGTGTGAATATGTTACCCTGCTAGTACTGTAGTAGTATTAACTTATGTTAGTGCTACCTACAGAAACCTGACAACATTCTAAATACCTGATATGAGAATGTACGGTAATCTGCTCCACGAAGCCACTCCGCCAGCCCATAGAAACACACTGCAGGATGAGACCAAACACTGATTTACTGTGTATTTTATTGTTACAGTACACACCAATCTCACAAAACCTCCCTCTGTGTGTGTGTGTGTGTGTAATATATTGCACACAAGAAATACAAATGGATTCTAAACATTACAATAAAAACCATACTACAGCACACCATTAAAATTTAGCATTAATTAAAAAAAGAATATACTGTTCAGACACTGCTCCATGTCTGTACCATACAGTATTTCAACATACTGTCTACCTGAACAAAAATCCCAACAGATAGTATATCACAGCCTTATAAAACTATGCTGTATCTAAATCTAATGCTTCTTTGCATCTGGAATGGTTTAAAAAAAAAAAAAAAAAAAAAAAAAAAAAAAAAATACCTCCTTCTGTCATGGACATCATATATATTTCATTCTTGCTCTTGCCTAATGATTATTCTAGTGCAGTCAGATTAGAAGATTAATCTGACTAGTAAAGGGGGCCTCATTGCTACCTCATAACTTTAGCTCATCAAAATTTCATGCAACCACACCTCGGTATTCAATCTGTGAGTGACCCATTTCAGTCAGAAGAAGAAAAACCAATTATAACCTTCATTATTAGGGTGATATAAAAGTTTTGTGTGTGTGCGTGTGTGTGTGTGTCTGTGTGTGTGTGTGTGTGTCAGAGCAAGATTAAGTTCTATTAAGGGGCAAACTTTCAGAACCAGTGCCACCTACAGTACTGGGATTAGAAGACTAGAACACACTAAAAACTACAGCCAAAATTATTCTACTGACTTAACGCTTTCCATCTGATGACATAAGCTTTATATTTTCACTACTACCAAATTCCATTCAGCTCAATGGTGACATCCTGTAGTGAAGGGTTTTAGAATAATACAATGCAACCTCCAAATTCTGAAGTGCTTTTATACAGTATATTCAAAATTTTGAAAAATTCAAGCTTTAGATGGAGCATTTGTCTGGCTATCCTCGTCTTATTCTTGCAGTTTAGACAATCCTATGACTAGAGTTTAACAGTATGGTCTAACTAGTCTACCATATGATTTCTATAATCCAATGTTTTGAAAACACTGCCATTACCATTTATCCTTTATAACTTAAGGCAATAATAATTGTCAGTAAAAGTAATACCCACTATTAACCACGAAGTACTGTATTTTTCTTGACTCTTTTTTTACGTTCTGTATGCCTACTTATGTTCTTAAAAACTTTGCAACTGTATCCATATTTAACACTCACCAATACATTGTGAAGGAAAATAATTTTGCATTCTATTACTTATATAAAGTGAAAATACACAAATATACATGTCTTCACCACTGCCTTGCATTTGCTGGCAAGCAATCGGCTGACTTATGTTTACAACCTCCCAATGTGCTCAGCGTGATGCATCACTCCATCCCCCACATGAAAGCATATCTAACACAATGCTAAGATTACTATTTATTAATGATGTATTTATGATAATGAACACTTATATAAGTCTGCATTAATGAAATATTATATCAAAATCTTAGTGATGCAATACATGTTTGTATGAAATGAGTGGAAAATGATGTCAGAGGTTAATACACTATTTACAGTGATTACATCATAATTTACTTGGATATCAACTGCACTGTTTTTAAAAAATGACACACATCATGTAAAAGATGCATTTTAGGAGACTGTTGCCTACAGAAAATTCTGCTTTTGTTAAATGAGTAAATATCATCACGTAATGATGCATGACAGGTGGTGCTGCAAGTTAATGGATATTTATTGTTTAACTTGGCATAAAACTTCAGAATCCTCTCATATTGCTTTGTAAAGTTGTATACTCTCTTGTTTCCAACACTATGACTGTCTTTGAGAACACATGCAAAGGTACAGTAGTTAATAACTAGTTTCAGTCTGTAACTTACCAGCACTTCTGACTATTATCATGTTTTTCTGCCATACATGGTAGAGTTTCCATCACCACAATCATCTCACACCACATGCACATACTTCAGCACGTACCATACTTGCGAATGGATTGTTATGCTGCACCTTTTTTCACAGCAATGCATTAATCAGTATAACTAGGACATTTTATTTGAAGCCATAATTACAGTGGTATAATGCTTATACTGAATCAAAGGATAAAGAAGAAAGGAGGAAAGAATGCACTAATTCATTAAGCATGTTTGCTAGTAAAGCCAATCAGCACCAGGTAAGTGAAGTCATCGGTTCTAGATGCTTGTTTCTGTGGTAATTTAATTTGAGAACTAATTTGAGGGAATGAAAATGGCACTGATTTCATGAATTATGGCATTTGAATTTTTGATGTGTCCAAACTTTATAGTTTTGAATTTTTGAGGTTGCATTATATCCTTTTACTACAATGTCAAATTTCTTATTTTACTTCTGATACCACCAGACACCTACAAATCAGGTCAGAGGAATCTCTCATATTGAAGGAGGTTATATGTCTGAATAAGCCTCTGCTATGTTAAGGTTTCAAAGCTAGTAACTGTATTGCACTTAAATACTTAAATATTCTTTGGATCAGATGGCTTAAAAAGGCATTGAAAGCAGCCATACTGTTATCTGGCTCTAGTTGAAACCATTCAAGCCTTCCAGGAGACAATCATTAGTCCAACATTATCAGACAAATGAAAAAGTATTTTTCAAGTACCGTACAAAATATTTATCAAGAATAAAACTACCATATACTGTGCACAACGGTGGTCCATAGTACAATGGTAAAAACAAAATTAGTCAAATCGTTCCACCACACACCTAATTTCTGTCCATTATGGTTCACTTACGTGCGTGTGAAATCTGAGGTTGATTGGTGGACATTAGAGGTCGTCACATACTAAACATACTGCTTTCCTTAACTGTTTTATCTTCTAAAAATTTACCCTCCTAACCACGGCAAGCAAAACATCTGCAACACCGTACATGCATCTTTGGTTTCTCTCTGAACACTCAGTTCCCCTACCCTATTTTGATAACTGAGTGACTACAGAGACAAAGGAAAAGATGGTCCAAATCCTACAGTGTACCCAGTTACCCATCCCTCCTAAACGTCTAAAGACTGCAGATGATGTGAGAGAACTGAAGCTGGAATATGCTGTGATAAAAAGAACTAGTTCCTTTTAGATGTCTTTTCAAAGGTGGAATACCTACACCTCAATCCTTCCTGGTAAAATCCCCCAGAAGATTGTGGTTTCAACGATTTTTTGGATAAAGCCTCTCAGATGAAAGTAGTAAATGACACGGCAGAACATGGTATCACCCAAAAATACACTAAAACAATAACAAAGGATAAAGAACACAAATAGTTCATTCTCTAACAGGAGGTAAATTACAGCAAGAAGCTCCCCACTCTTATGCCAATGTTTACAAGTGCTATGTAGAACCTATGATTTATAAGTAAAATATGGGGCAACCCCTCAATACTGTTTTTTGAAAGAAAAATTGTGTGTGCTTTTCAATTATGCACAGAGGAATAAAAGTACTCTTGTGGATAACTGAAATTTCATTATGTTTCTGGACCACCCAACTGTACAGTAATGAAAAATGTCAACATAATTCATGCTACAGTTTCATAAGGCACACACTAGTTTATGCAAAATACAGATCAATATCCAACTACCCTGATTTGACTAGTTGCAAGGCACTTCACTCAATAACAAATGACTTCATCAATTTAACTCGTGGGCTGCATCATACCCTGGTTGTAAAAATCTTGCCGGGACTGCTGCATAGCCGACTTAGTTCATTCATTCATTCATCATCTAATCCAGTGTTGCCCCATGAGGTGCGTAGAAGCCCAGGGCTAGGCACATTGGTCCTGACATTTAAGATGAAAGTGACTGGCCTCACTCATCCTTGAGTGGCATCACGTGAACAATAAACCCCAACCATCCCTTGGATATAAACCTGCACTGGCTCAACCCGACTGGAGTGCCATACTTACCCACTAAACCACCAGGCGCCATAATTTGGAAATATGGTTACCACCCAGCGTAGTAAATGGTTTTCTGGTGTACAGGAAACCTATTGGTTTGTCACTCAGTATACAGTCACCCACAGACAGAAGAGGAATGAATGAAGGAAAGAAAGACAGAAGAGGAAGGAAGGAATGAAAGACAGAAGAGGAAGGAAGGAATGAAAGACAGAAGAGGAAGGAAGGAATGAAAGACAGAAGAGGAAGGAAGGAATGAAAGACAGAAGAGGAAGGAAGGAATGAAAGACAGAAGAGGAAGGAAGGAATGAAAGACAGAAGAGGAAGGAAGGAATGAAAGACAGAAGAGGAAGGAAGGAAAGAAGGAAGGAAGAAAAGAAAGGGCAGGCACCCGAGAGCAACACTACATCAAGTGAGTGGATGGTAGGCGCCTCCACCAACTGTTGCAAAATGCCTTTTAATATAAATCAGCGGCCTGGAGTGACGCTGCATACCTACCCAGGAAATATTGCTCAACTCACCATAGTTATGGAGTTAATGCAGTCAGAAATTCCCTGCTTGGAGGGAAATCAAAACTTGCAAATTACAGGGTAGGTGTGTCTGAGGCCCACACAAATTTGCCTAAAAAGCAAATTAAAATGTTCGTGACATTCTCTTTCAGATTTTTTTTTTTCCCTTCCCTCCTCTTCCTTTATCCACCACATACTTTGCACTCGATTTTGGCATCAAGAACTGTTTTTTATAAGCGGGTTTGAGTCTTCCTTGAGTGCGAACACCACAGTAAATAGGTAACGAATAAATGAAACTTTGCTCATGCAGCTGCTGTTCCTCTGCCTCTGGGATCACGCTTTGGGATGGGGATGTGAGATTACAGATGGCCTAATACAATATCCCATAAAATTCATGTGATGCTGCTGTTACCAAAGTCTTTCTAGTTTAGGGTTAAAAATCGCACTCATACGAGGTATGATACAGCCCATCACATCAACCTCGTGAGGTATGCTGCAGCCTATGGGTTAAAATAATGCTAAATATAACACTTGTCACATGTTTCTCCGTCTGCTGTTATGGCATGCTCAGCAAACTTCAGGCTCTCAACCTGCTGTAAGTTCAAAACTTTTGCCAAAAGTTTTGAGGTAGCTGCTCACAAGACTGAACTAGCAGAAGGCTGCAATACACTGGTAACATTGTAAATACAGTATACAATAACTTGCACAAATGGATTCACTGGGATCATAAGCAGCAACAGGCACAGCTCAAATCATTAGGCAGTGTATTAGTTGGTTACCTTATTACTGTACTTAACCTTATATTCAAAGCATCATATACAACAACAGGAAGACAATACTGCATACACTTTAATTTACAGCAACACAAGAAACTACGCACATCCATTCCTACAATAAAATATGTAAAACTGTAAGCCAAACCAATTAAAATCCATAACTAAAAATGCATTTCTGTTAAATGGGTCATTAATTATCTTTGCTCGATTAGAATATCACAAATATATTACTGACAGCAAAGAATGCATTACTACTATTTTCACTGACAGCATATCAAACTGTGACATTCAAATATAAGTTTAGTGCACATGAAGTAGCACAAACTGTCCAAGTATTCACCAGTTTTATGCCTATATTCTAGTCCGTTTAGGAGGCTAACTAGCACCTTTTCCTGAATGGTATATTCTGAACAATACACATTATAAATCTCCTGCATGGTAATAATATTATTTTAACACTCATACTGATTGCAAAAATCCCCTCTATGGTAATTGGGCCAAGTTTAACACTGCTACATAGAGCTAAAGTCCCCTGTACGCTAACTATGTCATTTTAACATCAAAGCATAGTGCCTTAAGTCTTTTGTAAGTTAATGTCATTCTAACATTGATGCATATGCAAAAGCCCCCTGTAGGCCTATGTTAATTTTGTCATTTTAACACAGATATAAAAGTGCACAAATAATAAAGGACAGAACACTGTCATGCCCTATGTTGAAATAAATCACTAAGGCAGAGGTGCTAAAAAGGCTCCCTAGTGTTCAAGAATGTCACTCTCAATTATCACTCTTTCTAGCAGCAAATCCCGTTACTGGACATGCACTGATGGTATAATCACTAAATATTCGATTTCAATCATCATCATCATTCAATCCCAGTTTGTCCCATATAGGCTAAACAGGAGCATAAAGGTCCACAGATACGCTACTCAGTTCTGACATGTAAGGCAAAAGGTGACTAGCCTCACCTATTCCTGAGTGGTATTACGTGAGCAAGAAAACCCAACTACCCCTCGGATGAAAACCTTAACAGGTTCCATCCAGTTGAAGTGCTTACCACCCAGTGTAGTAAAATGGTTTCCTGGGACACAGGAATGGTTCATATTAAAAAATATAACATATGGTGTACAAGCTACAAAAATTTATATAAAACACACACAGTCCAGTACTGTACAAACTCAAAAATATAACAACAGTTCTCATATAAAAACACAAACCTATCAGTAACCCCTTCAATCCTGTAATGCATTTGTTGCATTGCACTATCCTCCAGAAATTTATATTTGGTTTATGGAAGATTTTTCATACTGGATATGACTGCTATAGCATTCTATTAATGCCACCACAAGAATCCATTTCAAAGTTAAAGTCATCTGAAGGCAGAAACAACAAACTGAACATTTCACCCCAATGACCTAATGTGTAACCTTTGTATATTTAGTAAAGTGACATCATCTTTATTATATTCTCATTATCACCAAACAATTTCAATCAGCTTACACTTATTTCTCACACTTTGGCACTTAAAACCTTTTCTAAACAGAATAAAATCATCTGGAGTCAGGAACAATATACAGTATAGTAGCTACATGATCAGACTAAAGGGGTTACAAGGACAAAACAGCCTCTACAGACTTTTCTTCTTAGTTTAAAATCATTACCCCCAGATGATTCTATTCAACTAGGGAAAGATGTCTTCAAGGGGTTATTTCTAGTACTCCTGAGGTCCAATACTACCAACTGGGATAAAATGTCATCTGAACAGAGCACACCATAACAAGGTAATTAGGAACATAAAGAAACCTTGAGAAAATATACCGGAGACTTGCAATCTCCTGTACTTTATCAAGCACCTAACAACAACCATTTTCTCCAACTTTTTTTTTGCAGGCTAAATTTTCAACCTAATTTATAGGCTACTTCTGTTTTTCATATTCCTGGTCCCTTTCTTTCCATAAACTGTAAATGAAAGAGTAACATTTTCCTTGCATCTCATTTTCCCCCATTATCACTTTATTGAGATCATTTCCTTAATCCTAATTGGTCCCTTATTATTGAAGTACTTCCTCTGATTTGTCTCTAAACTCTTGATATCCCTTTCTAACTGGCATTTATATTTTCCTTAGACTACAGTGCCAATGTTTATCTTCTTCTCACATCAGTTCCTTCTGTACACTATCTAGTTTTAGCCAATTTTTTTTTGGTGCACTCTCTTCCTTCAACTATTTCAATTTTATCCAAACACTGCCTTTCCACAGCTAATTTGCCTTTTCCTCTTCTCTCCTCACATGAATGACTAAAATAAGATATAAGGGACTGCTTGAAATTAATTCCATTTAATTACTTCCTTCATTTTTCTCCACATATTTCCTATCTGTAATATAGGTTCCCATTTTTTGCCACACACACACACACACACACACACACACACACAAAAAGGTGATGACAATACTGCTACTGAATTTTCTCTTACTTCATGCTCTTTCTTTTGCACTTTATATGCCGCCTATCCATAATTAATTTATTTTTCCACTTTCCTCTACACATGAAATACTCAACAATAACACTACTGTTACAGAACTTCCTTTTACTTACTTCTCCATCTGCTGCATTTTCCTGTGGACAATCTCCTCAACCCAACTCCCATACTTCCCCTTCCTGCTTCATTTAAGAGCTGGAGGGACTGGCTGGCAGCTCGTGTGGGGGTATCTTCACAATGCTCTGCACTCGGTGACGCAAGGTACACTCATCCTCCACCCCCTCAAACCTTATCTTTCTTTCGTCCTCCCCTGTGTTGAGAAGATAAAGAGTAATTCCTCAATATGTCTGTCTACTATCAGATACCTCAATCCCATTAGGGGTGGCCAAAAATGAATCTCCTCTGTGTTATCCTGTCCTCTCCTCAACTCAAATCCCTCTCTCATACACTTCATCCTATCTCTCCACCTCATCCTCCTCTGTGTTATCCTGTCCTCTCCTCAACTCAAATCCCTCTCTCATACACTTCATCCTATCTCTCCACCTCATCCTCAGTCCCTCTCTTCCACCTCACTCATACACAGCCTCCTTGTCAGTCTCTCACTTTCCTTCCTCTCCACATATCACTGATACCTGTTAAGTTTCTCTCTCTCTCTCTCCCTCTTGTTAAGATGTTCAGAATAATTTACAGTACTGTACATTAAAAAAAAAAAAAAAAAAAAAAAAAAAAATCCTACTATACAGATCCCTAACTTCTTTGTTTACAGTATAGTTTTTTAAAAGTTACTTGCATGTTATCACAACACAAGCTACCAATCTAGACAAAAATTCTTTTGCCATATGGTATCTAAAACCTATGATCAATTGTGTAAATACCTGATCCACACATATTCTACAATTCAGAAGACCAAATTGTCATCACTCGCCAAACATTCTGATATTTAATTAACCTTCCCTACTGCAATTCTTACATATATGGCAATTTTCCTATGACATTCAGCCTACTTATTCCATGATCATTGTACTTACATTGGCCATCTCTGCTTTTGTATATATATGAGTACAAACATAATTTTTCTACTCTACAGACACAAACCTGTTCTTCCAAGCTTGATGGTGTTTTCCCAACATCCACTATACTATCCCCACTACACTTTATTATCTCTGCCGATACAATATTAACTCTTCTGCCTTCCAATTTTTCAACTCAGACACAACCAGCTTTACTACTGTCATATCTCCCACATTTATACCTCCATAACTGCACTACTTTCCAAACTAATGTACTCACATGACCATAAGATAAGCTGCAGTTTTATGACCTTAAGAAGATGTCTATTACCTCTTCTGTAGTGATTTAATTGGATATTAAACATTCTCCTTTGCTACCTGCATTTTCTTCATACTGTCCCAGATTTCACATACAGCCTGCACAAAACATTAACTTACCCAACAAAACTGCATAAATACAATAACGTACAAGAACATATTATCATACCAGATAAATTAAGTAAAAATGGGGGGAGGGGAGTATTGGGGAACTTTAGTCAATATAAATATGGCCTTTTGATCCAATAAGCCCACAGACATACTTTCATTTTGTTCTTACCATTTGACAATTTTATGCAGCCTAGTACTGACTTTTCAAACTAGATGGCCTGGTAGAACCTTGATAAACCCCATCAATATGAGAGGGCCTTGCCTGTGTTAAAGTCATCTGGCATACTGTTTTTGCCCTAACTTAGCTGAGTTTTGTCCATTTGCTGCTTATTTCATGTAGCTCAGCTAGGAGCAGGGAAGGAGACAATACTAAGGCTATTCATCGTTTCCATAGCAATTATTTGTGACTAGCATCATACTCTAGTGTTCAAATATTGTTACAAATAGGCATTCAAAGTAGAGAGATGGCAATTTTAGGCCAAGGTATCATAAAAAGGGTATAGTAGAAAAAAAAAAAAAAATCACCATACTAAAGGAGTAAATGTACGGTACCACCATAAAACAGTGTACCCACCTTGTGTTCTAGATGAGCTGAGCACTTCAAAATCATCACCCTCATATCTTTCTCCACCTCTATGCTCCTCACCTGATGCACCCTAGAATGGACACACATTACATTAATATTCTGTCATCATCATCAATCATAATCCTCATTATCATCCCTTCCCCTCCTATGGACAATGTGGTTGTGGTTGCTGTTGTTGGCTCATCTGGATGAGAATCTAGTGGACTGAACTGTCAATCCATACACTTCAAAATTATCAGAACCATCTCACACAAACCATGCACACATTCTTATATTTCATCATCATAATCATCATAAACTTAACCTTGCTTTCCCACTCAAAGATGGGGTGATGTAGGGCCCAGAAAGCAAGGGAAAAATCATGACAGGAGAAATAATCAAGAGCATGACCAGTGAAATGTCCACACATTCACTTACCAATCAAGCTCCCAGCATCTTCATTCCACCTCACTGGCATAATCAACCACACAAATATACCTCATATTTTTAGTCATTTTCTTCACAGCAAGCAACTTATCGAAATTATCTTCATCCCTTCCACCTCCCTCTCTCCGTCCTTCCCTTCCACTTACTGCATTAAATGGTCCAGCTGCTTCATCGAAGTCTGGCTTCTTATCCTCAGCTTCAGCTTTTATGAAGAAAAACATAAGAAAATTTACTAGTCTGCTTTGTACATAAAGGTCAAGAAAGAAACTGAATACTCTCAACTCCTAAGATTCATGGTAAGGTAAGTAAAACAGACTCCTAAGACTCAAGCAAAACTATACAGAGTTAGGTGGAACAGAAAAATAAGAGCTGTCCTGACCATGAGATGATTAATGACATCAACACAAACACTATCAGGCTCCTATAACTCACCCTTACCTAAATCAAATCATCTTGTGTTAGCTAGTAGTATAGTTGTTGTCTCTACAATGAGAGGTTTAATATCATGGAAATCAATACAAAAATCTTGCGGTGCCATATAATTGCTTAACATATACAGCAAACAAAATATATTACCTGTATACAGATAAGCTCTACAATAAGATGACAAGCAAGAGAAAATCAGTTTTGCACATAAATACTGTATATCATCCTGACCTTTTTCCCTAGTAAGGATGGGGTGAGTTAGGGTCCAGAAAGCAAGGAAGGAAAAAGCAAGAGGGTGGGAGAACTAACAATAATATGCTCGCTCACTCCTTGAAATCCTTGCTCCACCACCGAATGCCTGATACCGAAATGGTCAATATAAAGTAGGCCAAAAAATAATGTAACTCAAAGACCTCACGCAAATGTCTTTTGAAAACTACATATCAGACAGCGAATTATTATAAAACACACATCTTGAAGTCAATTGTGAGGCTGTTTCAAGAATAAAATGATATTGACATCACTCTACTGATGGGGTTAATCATCATCATTACACCAGTTTCCTCTCATTCAAACAGGCAGACAGAATCAAGATAGAGTAAGTCCTTATTATCAGCTGCCTTTACCGACAATCTTTCTGTTATCTGATCCATAATATATTACAGAGAAATAGCCTATTAAAGTTCCACTGCTGTCTATATATGTACACTTGCCAGTTTACAACATTCACAATACCAAGTACAGGTACATAAAAAGCTGTGATATTTGGAAACACATCTATAACAATAAAGAAATCTTTCATCTGAAGGAAGGGAGGCAGGGCAGTAGAATCCACAGAGAACTTACTCTGCTGACTGGAAGACGGGGGTTGGTTTGATGCTACGCTGGGGGGCTGGCCATTTGGAAAGCTCCTGGTCTGAGGCTGTGCAGTCAAAGAAAATCAAGAATTAGTGTCAAGAGAAATACTGTGACACACAATGAGGATGACAATACTATGTACAGTAAACGGTTAAGTAATGATATTCTCACTGTGCTTTTAAGATGAAATGCAAAATTATATGAAATACAGTACTGTGACAGTACTAAGATGGCATGGTAACAATGAGAAAATGCTCCCAAACCGGCAAACATAGTGAAGAAAAAAATCCTCTTTGAATCTTGGATGATTACACTGTGCCACAAGATATGCAGACTTGTTATCTTATCCCCACGGGTGTTCTAAAGGTAGCTATAAAAGTCTACGTGTGTACCGTTCTCTTTACAATTTCAGTTTCAAGAATACTGTACAATATTTCACCATACATTACCCTTCACTTAACCTTAACCTAAAATTACCATTCCTCTTCATCCTGAATCCTGAGCCGTAACAAGAAATTAATGCTACAATATGGTGTTAGGCACAAACCAGTGCTATGGAAAAGATGTAACCTCAGAGCACTGTCCTACTGTGCTTTTGTGTTACTTGGAAAAAAAAAAAAAAATGCAAAATGACAAAATTTCCACCAAGTTAAGGCAGACATGTTATACTACAAATGGTTTGTTTATACATGATGGACCACTCCCACAACTTGAAAACTATGTTGTGGATGAATCAAATTTGATAGCCCTTAGTCGCTCGATATGAGTGTCTCCTTGTTTACTACTCAAATCGTCTCTCCAGTCTGACTTCATCTGGCCATCAACTAAACTGACATAGAGGTTAGGGATCTTCATCAGATTACACTAAACGTGCTATACCCACCTGGACAAATAATATTGGCCCTGAGAATTGGTACCAGCTAAGGATGACAACAGTTGCCAGGAAGACCATACAGATACCAATGCCCACAGTGGCGGCAATGATGGGGTAGTGGTACATGATGTAGCGCAGACCAGTAAACATGGCATGGATCCGCAGGTTAGCACTGTACAGCTCCACATGACGCGATTCCATCTCCACTGCTACCTCCCACAATGGTTTCAGCTGGGGTTGTGGAAGGAAACTGATCAGAAACAGACCAATAAACACACCATGTACCTGCAAGGTTACACTATACTATATAGCTACCTCTACATGACAATTTCACCTCTATGGCAACCTCTCATAATGGACTTAGCTAGGGTTGTGAAAGAAACCAATCAGAAACAAAGATCAGTTAATGTGATGTGGCTCCATAGGTTAGCAATGCACTGCATTGCTCTACATGACATGTTTCCACCTATACTGCTGCCTCCCAAAATATATTTAGCTGAGGGTTACGGAAGAAAAAAAACAATCAAAAACAGAGTATGATCAATAAACAAGGTGTACTCTGTACTGTACTTCATCCAAATGAAAGAAAAACATACCAGGTCCTCATAGTGGGGGAAGATTTCAATAGTGACAGTCTGTTTCTCCTGCTGCCTGTACAGCAGGAAAGGCGCAAACCCAAAGGTGATCATGGTATGCAGGAGAGTGTGTATGTAACTCCTCCAGCTCTACACGAGGGGATGTATATAACCTCTCCAGCTCTATAGGAGGGGGTGTATGTATGTAACCCCGCCAGATCTATAGGAGAGGGTGTGCATAACCCCTCCAGCTCTATAGGAGGAAGTGTATATAACCTCTCCAGCTCTATACTAGGAGGTGAGTGTTGGCTTTATGTATCCCCACCAGTTATAAGTCTAACCTGAGATTAATAAAACTACCTAAAGACAGCAATCCATTTCTAACAGTCTCTTCTACGGTGAATGAAAGTGTCTGAAAGTAGCATGACTAACGTGAAGTACTCGTTACCAAAATGAAAAGGAATAAGAACATACTGGGTCCTCCTCATACTGAGAGAAGAGCTCAACAGTGACAATCTGTTTCTCCTCCTGCAGCCCATACAGCAGGAACGGTGCAAACACAAAGGTGGAGAGGACGTGGAGGAGGGGTGACTTGTAGCGCAACATGGACGAGCGTGAGGCATGACGCAGCAAATCACCCTCTGCACTGAGCATATCCATTGATACCAGGAACATACCTAGGGGGTAAGGAAGCATGAGGTGGGGTGAGGAATAAAAATGCTTGAGGTGAAGTGTTGGATACAAAAACATAAAATGAAACATGACAAAGGGATGGGGGAGTGGGCATGAATTTAAGTACACTATGGGATACAAAAATGTGATGATGAAAAATAATCCCTTCAGACTGAGGACATACAGTATTTAACCCTTCACTATGATGATGCATATAACCTGCCATTTTTGCTACTTCTAAGTGATGTTCAGCTTTGTGGAGATTTTTAACTGAAAGCCTCAGATACAGCCTTCACTAACAAATATGGGAGGTCTTTTACAAGCTGAATAAAACTTAGATAAGGAAAGAACACTAAAAAAGGACATCCTTGGGCTTAGGAGGTTAACCCTTTCATTTTGATGTCAGTAATTCAGCTTGTCCTTGTTATCTCCAAATGATTTCACACAGCCCAAGAAGGACCAATTACACTGTACTCAGAGCTACAATTTGTGCTTAGAACATTAAAACAAATACAGCAACTTCTACCCACACAATAAGATAAACAACACTGGATTGCCTGATTATATGGGGCTGAAAAAGTTAGTGGGTGTAGTTTCAACATTAAAAATAAGAACAAGAGCTAACTTGTACCTGCACAAGCTCAGTGTAGATGTAAACTAAGATCTCCTCCAGCTCTGCATACTCACCATTGTCACACAAGACGTAGTGCAGGCAACAGAACAACAGAGAAATGAAGAACAAAATCCAGTACAGTATTAGGTGGTTAAGGTATCCAAGAGCAATAACTGTGCATTATTAAAACTAACTTGGTCAATATCAACTACCAGAATACCAGAAGATGAAGATGATATTATACGTCCTCACACGTTACATAAAGCATCAACCCAGCTTAAAGGGTTCCTACATGACTTTACCTACTGAGCTCTTGGTTGGGTGATGTGGCATACATGGGCTGGGGGATTAGTGATGGGGAATGATGACATGACAGTTAATAAGGAGTAAGTGTCGGTCTCATTCTCAACTGTATGACTGGAGGTTATGATCAGCATGAACTGGTTATTTTTTACACTTTATGAATAAATATCTATCTATCTTTAAATCTATCTATATAATACCATCATCCTATCCTTTCTTGCCATCATGAGCATAGGGTTCTAAAGCTAAGTTACTTAGCCTAGTCCAGACTGAAGGACATAAAATGGAACACACAGGAAGGACTTGCTGTACATAACTGCAAAACAAAGCAAGGCAGTGATACAAATAGGGAAGTGAAGTGAATATATGAACAATCCTGACTGTAAGTCAGGGATGTGTTCCAAATTACCACAACTTTTTCCACACAACTGGTGTTGTAAACTAGGTGAAACTGGCAAATCAGCTTCACAGGAATGGCACCAAGACAACATTAATGGCCCACTTTTCTGCAATTTATTGGTGACTTCATACCAGAAAGAACACCGAAAATTTAATTATCATTATGATGCTGATTTCATGTGTGCGGTGTGTTGGGGAGAGCAGGTGGAGATTGTCAAGCGTGAAAGGATCGAACTTGTTGGTGAGTCCCTTGAGTGTGTGGGAGAGTTTTGTTATTTTGGAGACATGTTTTGTGCTGGAGGTGGGGCTGGAGCTAGCTCCGTGGCTAGAGTGAGGAGCGGTTGGAAGAAGTTCAGGAAGCTGCTGCCTCTCCTGACACAGAGAGGGCTCTCCCTCCGTGCTGAAGGATCTTGGTATGCAGCATGTGTTGTGAGTGTAATGCTGTATGGTAGTGAGACCTGGGCAGTAAAGGAAGAGGATATTTGCAGGCTCAAACATACAGAAATTACAATGATTAGGTGGATGTGCAATGCGTCCCTGAGTGCAAGGCCTGGGAGGGCTAAGTTTGTGATGAAAGAGTTGAGGGGTAGGATGCGATTGGAATGTATTGGTTTTGTGATGATGAGTGGTAAAGTGAGCTGGTTTGGGCAATTTGAGAGGATGGGGGATGATAATTGGGTGCAGAAAGTGAGAAGTGTTAATGTTTGGGGTAGGGTTGCAAGAGGTAGACTGACAAAGACCTGGGACGAGGCCACTGAGTGTGACCTCAGAATAGGAAAGCTGCCAGAGATCGAGCAGCATGGAGTGCCGCCAGTAGGTGACAATGGCTGATGCATACAAGCATGTTGGAACTTTCACTAACGAACAAAAAAGTCTTGTGACAAGAATTCTTCTCTGGCCGAAACAGCTGGTTAAACGGTTCCATAAAAAAGCAAGGCTGGGCAGATAGAGATTCAGTAATGCAAGGAAAACAACTCTCCCAACAACATGGACACTGACACACCTGAAGAATGGGGCCTCTTGGCATACCTATCTGCTGGTTGGTGATGGACTCAGAATAAAACCATCTGGTGGTAACAGGAATATAACATAATTACATCCATAAGGTGAAAGGGTTACCATACCAGGTAATTACACCAATGCATGTCAGAGCAAGGCAAGGCACGGAAGGGGGAGGCTACACTCTCACCTACAATGTCATTCACACACCTCGGGGATGGGGCCTGCTGTTATTACCTGTCTGCTGGCTGGTGATGGACTCTTAATAAAATCGTTGTCCAGCAGGAGGAGCAAAGCAGAAATTACCTCCTTGGGTTGAAGGAAGGGCTAATTCAATCACAGGAGAAAAGTAACAATAATGAAAATTACCTTGTTGAACTCAAGGGAGGGAAGAGATTTAGTAACAGACAGGAAGCAAATACTGTCTAATAAAAATCACACTGAGCTGAGTTACAGTAATTACGGTGCAGCATGAAAAGCAGAGTAAGGTATGGCAGAGCCTCAAGCACAGAGGAGAAACAACACTCTCATCAACACGATAACTAACATGCCAGGGGGCTGTTACCATTACCTAACTGCTGAATGGTGATGAATCTAAACATATACTATCTGGTACTAGCAAGACAATAACAAAAATTACACCCTAGGGCCCAAAGGCCAAAACATGGCTTCAGACAGACCTGAAAGTAGTGCTTGGCTTGGGATGGTCTCATGCTGAGGCTGATGACTTACTTGAGTCAGATTCAACCAGCTCAACTTGGTCATATGGTGAATCAAGGCTCATCTCTGCCTTCACTACTGTAATTACTGTGTTGCATGATAAAGCAGGGGAAGGCAGATAGTCAACCATGGAAGGGAAGCAACACTCATCAACCCCAACAATGACACACCTGGGGGACGGGGGCTCTTGTCATTACCTATCCGTTGGTTGGTGATGGACTCAGGCATCTCCAAGTCGACAACCACCCGGTACCGCTGACCTCGCATCAGCTGTGAACCGCGCACATGGTCGCTGACGCTCACCACTGCCTTGGGGTTGCTGCATATGCCAGGTTCTTCAATACAGGATCTGAGGAGAGAGAAATTATACTACATGGTACAGTCATTCATTACAGTAACTGGTGTAATTCCTCACTTTAAAACTGTTTTTAAAAACTACCATGTTGTGAAAATGATATTCAAGATAGAAGAAACTTATCAAGTTGGACTGTACGTTATGACTAAATGTATAAGTACAGTACTGTATACATAACAAATTAAAGTTTACAGCCATGTTAAATAGGCAGTGGTATTGCACATCGAGATCTGTGTTAGTGCGAGTTTTATCTACCTTGATCCTTCACTGCACATCCTGACCACTTAACTAAGAGTAATAGTGGAAACTGTTGATTAACAGCCTTATGGTGGCCACTGGCGTCAAACAACACCCTTCAGTACAAATGCCGTAAATGTCAAATTAGCACGATCTATAAAAAACTGAACTAGTATGAGAAGTGAACAAAGGTCGTTGATATGTTTGCAGGAAACCTACTCTACCATCCCAGTACAGTACTCAGTCTGATCATATCCTATGTTATCGCCCATTGGTTTACATGTTATTGGTGAGTGCATACCGGGTAGTCGTTTAATAAATTTTTCTGCAAATCATTGCGAATCACAGAATGTATTTAGGATGCTATAAAACACACTGCCAGGTGCACCAGACAATTCTCTTCACATCAATAAGAGGGAGGGGGGAGGGGGAAGAAATCGGTTTTCGAAATTCAAAGAAAATAGTCCCGAGGCCAACCTGTGGTGCACACAAATGTATTACCTCATGGCCATTGAGGGGTTAAGCAAGGAAATGCTTTATTTTTTATGGTAACTTTCTATTACAACAGTATTACTCCAAGGTCCCATTACAACAGACCTCATTACAACAAAGTCCCCATTACAGTATGCCCCCATTACAAAGAAGTCCTCATTACACTAAGTACTCATTACAACAACGTCCTCATTACACCAAAGTCTTCATTACAACAAAGTCCTCCTAACAGTAAGTCCTTGCTATAGTACAAAAAGTTATTATTATACCATACTAAGTCCAAAATACTTATTGCAGTAGCTCCTCATGATGATAATTTTTTTCTGACATTTTTTTTCCTGTTAGGTCAAAAATAGCTGAGAGAAAAATTGCCTTTTTAAAGTTCCAATGTTACCTATAAGACTGATCTGCACTTTTCACCTAATTTTCAACTGGTATTAATTTTAACTAAGTAAAAAGACCTTGTTCATTCAGAACCTTATGATTTTTTTTTTCCAATTAACCTTTCAATCTAATAACATGTTTCTAGATTTTATTCTTGCTATCACCAGATGATTTTATCTAACTTAAAGCACCCCCGAGGTTGAGAAGGGGTTAATGAAAACTAGCCCATATTGGAGTCCTGCAGTTCTTCCTGAAGTCTATCTAAAGCTCAACAACAGTGTGGTGGTAGCAATAAAATATGTAGCCTAACTGGATTTAAGTGATTACATCCATAACAGATTGTGAAAAAGCTGCCTCAGCTCACTTTTGCTAGTTATTCAGTGTAAAGTTGTCAAAAGGACAGCTGGTACAAGTGACCTACTTGTAATGGAAGTGTATGGGCCAAGTGACAGACTCCTGTGGCATGAAGGTGAAGTAGAAGGAGGTGTAGAGGAAGACTGACGCCCAGAAGATGACCACCATCGTCGCCCCCAACACCACCATTGAGTACACTGCTGACTGCCATGACTGCAAATATACAGCAATGGGTAACACGGCAATACAGTACAGGAGGTCCTTGTTATATGTCTGGGATGTGTTCTAATACCGTACCATTCACATCCAATCGGACCATTCCCCTCTGCAAGACACCACTGCAGACATCAACAAACCTAACTTCAAGCCCTTGAATAACATTTTTGCAGAATTTGGGTGTCATGAATGAGTTATACAATCTTTAGTAACAAATATTTCTGCAGAATCTGTATGTCATAAATGAATTTACACTTATGAAACAGAATCCATCATAAAATTGTCATCATTTGTTAATGGGAACTCTTCTGCAGATTGTCCAAAAACAATAATGGATTGCTGGATACAATACTATAATAAACAATACCAGTAGTAGAGACCACACATACCAGTATAACTGCTACAAATTATACATTTCAATGGGATAGAAAAAAAAAAAAAAAACTATCTGTGGACAGTACCAAAACTAACTCTATCTGTAACATCCTGTTGGCTAATGGTATCTGCATTATCAACTTGCACCAGAGTAACATTTCCTACAATCAATCACCCAAGTTACATCACAGTTAATCACACCAGTTTTCCTCATCTCACATCGGGAAAAACTCAACATCCTTTAAGACTATAGTTTATTATTTAATGAATCTGCTTCACTTCGCGTTGGAAAAAACAGCATCATTTACACAATTTTTCCTATCACTTTTTTGACGTTGTTTGACCAACGGCATGACACTAATAAGCACAATACATTTAAGTAATAATTATTACTTTTGCCTTAACAAGCATGCAAGAGACTGAAAGCATTATCACCTCATCTGACCAAAGTCCAAACTTTAGATAGTAGCGGTAACTTTTTCATTTTTCCAACCACAGCCCTTCTCACCTCCAAGTATTTCCAGAAGGCCCTTCTTTTCTTCCCTATGTACTCGCCGAACATGATGCAGTAAAAGCTTGTCACCAGGAGGGAAAAAACAGGATGATGCAGAAGCAGCTACGCGGGCACACACCAACCCCTCGACACGGCCGGGTGACACTAATCAGCTGATGGCAAAAACACGGTGGGTGACGTTATCACGATCAGAGTTCAATATAAATAAATCTCATAAACAGGGTGGTTAAAGTCTCAAGTGTCATCAAATATTCACTGTAATTATCCATTCATTACAGTAAAAGTTTCAGTGAGTGAAATAATTTAGGGACAACCGATAAATCGTTTATCGTGAGAAAATGGCTTTCATTCAGTCCGATGTCATTCACATTTCGCTTCTGGCAAATGTACGGGAAGAGCTCTAGAAATCAAGTAATGATTGAAATATTTAGTGTCAAAAGCAAGTTAAACCATCTTCATTATCTTCTTCAGTACGATGTCTATTTTATTGTTACTCCCGCCAGATGATTTTTCCTCTTGAGAAAACCTCCGTAGTAAAGGGGTGTGGTTGTACCGTACATGATACGGCGCCTTCGAAAACTTGTTTAACCCATTACCTTCCTGGGTGAGCGATTTTGCCGGAAGGGTACTAAGCGTATTGCCCTCCGCCTATATAGTGGCGAAGTTCATAGGTCCCTACCCCGGGGTTCCCTTCTTTAATAACTTTAGAATATGCCCAGTTCCGTCCTATATTGAGGACACTGGGCTTAAATGGGTTAACAGACATGAATATATTGTAACAAAATTCTTATGCCGTTATTAAAACCACGTTTACTATTTCTGTGAGTAAAGTTGGTTAATCGCTGACATGTGCAGGATCTAAACCAGAGTTGTAGGATATCGCTACAGACCCACCTGAGCCTCTCCAAAAGTTCCAACCGTGACGTACAGTAGGCCGCGACAAGCAATTTCGCACCGTGGCGAGACGGCTGGTGCAACGCAGCTTGAGTTGCACCAGTGACTAGGCGCAATATTGCCTCCCACTCGCTCCCAATGCTCACAACCGCTCTGTACTGTCCCGCTTTTGTTTCCATAACAGTTTAATTTTCATTACTTAATTTGATGAGTTTAGCAACTGGAAAGCAATATGGCGCCTGTGGGTCACGTGGTCCAGGAGGGCTGGAACGCAGAGTGACATGATCCTTTCCCTTGTACGTTTTACAGTAGGAATAAACTGTTTCCCCTTTTTGTGAAAGTCCCCGCAACACACACACACACACACACACATATATATATATATATATATATATATATATATATATATATATGTATATATATATATATATATATATATATATATATATATATATATATATATATATATAGGCTGAGTAGGATCCTGACAAAAAATAAGAAAAAGCAGATTAAACAAGAGTAACTGGTGCAATACATCCATTCATGCTCTCTTGTATTTTGTTTTTCTCTTGGAGGGAAATCTTATTGCGGGCTCATGGCCTTTGGTTCCTTTTCCTCGCACCAAAAAAAAAAAAAAATCTCGCCTCTCTCGCAGGTAGAGTCGTATTCAAAGTGGTTCTGGAGTTTCATGAAACGTCTTCCGCAGAAATTTATTCATCCATCCATCCATCATCCAATCCTACGTTGCCCCATGAGAAGCGTAGGAGCCCGGGGCTAGGCAGTTGGTCTTGACATTTAAGATGAGTGACCAACCTCACTCATCCCTGAATGGCATTACGTGAGCAATAAATCCCAACCACTCCTTGGATATAAACCTTCACCGGCTCAATCCGACTGGAGCACAATAATTACCCACTAAGCCACCAGGCGCCAAAATTTGGTTATATGGTTACCACCCAGCGTAGTAAATAGTTTCCTGGTGTACAGGAAACCATTTGGCTTGTCACTCAATGTAGAGTCACCCATAGGCAGAAGGAAGAGGAAAGAATGAAGGAATGAAAGACAGAAGAGGAAGTGTAAAGTCACCCGTAGGCAGAAGGATGAGGAAAGAATGAAGGATAGATAGAAGATGGAAGGAAAGAAGGATGGAGGAGAGAACAGGGCAGACACCCGAGAGCAGCACTACACTGAGTGAGTGGATGGTGAGCGCCCCCACCTACCATTAGGTTCATTCTGCAAATTACACCATACTACTCTCCTGCAAACTTCTTGTTGGGTGAGAAAGCCACCATGTCCCTCTCATACGCTTCTTTGGCTTCACCTGTTTCATGTTTCACCACTGATCTCATCTCCCCCCCTCCTATCATCGGTTTTTGCTTTTCCTTGTTTAATTCTCTCTCTCTCTCTCTCTCTCTCTCTCTCTCTCTCTCTCTCTCTCTCTCTCTCTCCATGATGCAACAAGAACAGTATACGTTTGGTGTTGCCAAATATAATCAGTTCATTATTCCTCTTACTCAGTTCGAGGTGACGGCTCAGTACGGTAAGTCTGTTCAAAAATATTCCTAAAACACACTAGTAATTTTTAATGGTAAGCCAGGGCCCCATACAGTGTCATGACTGAGCAAATACGGTGACTGTGCAGACATAACCGTCGTGGTGTATGCGTGTATGTGTATCCAGCATGGTTTGATATGTTCTCGTAAATCATAAGGCTTGTACAGTCATGTCTAACGGTGTAGGGGAATGACTGCGCAATCTTGGTCCCGTAAAAGAGCCTCGCGTGTTAATTTTGGACTTCTTATGTCAGGCCTTCAGCCACACTTTTTCTTTTCTTCTTGGGCTCTGTGGTCTCTAGGGCATGAATTATTGCCATGACCGTACATAATGCCCCAGCTGGCCTACTCATCTTTAGGAAGTGCGTCACACACGATAACTGAAGACTGCACAAATTCGTTACCAGTGTATGGCCTAACCGTCGCTCACAACAATCACCATAATTGCACAATCATAAATGACCGTGTATGGGGAGAGAATTAACTACCAGAGCGCACACACACACACACACACACACACACACACACACACACACACACACACACACAAATCCCTGTTCATAGACAAAAGTTAATAACATGAGACTATTACAAGCTACCACACTACAGTATCATTCTTTCATCATCCAATCCTACGTTGCCCCATGAGGAGCGTAGGAGCCCGGGGCTAGGCAAGTTTGTCCTGATATTTGAGATGAGAGTGACCAGCCTCACTCATCCCTGCGTGGCATTACGTGAACAATAAACCCCAACCACCCCTTGGATATAAACCTTCACCGGCTCAATCCCGTTAGAGCGCCGTAATCAACTAACTCAAAAATGGGGAAAATTTTGTGTGAGGTAGTGCCGCGTGACCCAGAAGTGAGCTATTGTGATATTACTGACGGGTAAAAGACGTGTCATTGGAATTTGCAAGGACAATACTCTCCCCCCCCCCGCCTCTCTCTCTCTCTCCCCTTTATATTCATCCTCCCCCATCCTCCTTGTCTCCCTCCCTCCGTTCTCTCCCTTCATCCGTATTTTCTTTCCTCCCTCCCTCCGTTCTCTCCCTTCATCCGTATTTTCTTTCCTCCCTCCCTCCCTCCCACTAACTTCCTTCTCTCGACCCTCTGCTCCCTAATTCCCATTTCCTGCCATTCAACATCCCTTCCCTCCCTCCCGCCCCCTACCTTACCCTTCTTTTTCTTCCTTCCTTCCCTCCCTTTCCCACACCTTACCCTACTTTTGCTTAATTCCTTCCCTCCTCTCCCCTACCCTGCCCTTCTATTTCTTCCTTCCTTCCCCTCCCCTACCTTACCCTACTTTATCTTCCTTCCTTCCCTCCCCTTCCCTACTTTTTCCTGCTTTTTCTTCCTCCTCTACCCTCTCCTACCATTCCTCTTCTTCCTCCATTCTCCCCTCTCCCTTCCCTCCTCTGCAACTCCTTCAGTCTTCAGCCCGAGTGCGTAATTTACTGTACACTATAAACTTGTTGCTACCAGACGATTTTATTCAAGTTATTTACATTCCCATCGCAGCAGAGGGGGTTACCCAAGGATGTAGACTCACTAGCTCTCTCTCTCTGAGTGAATAAGGTCATCAGTAAGTGTTGCTCCGAAAAACGGCTGAGAACTGGACCCACACTCAAAATTAACCTTCAAATGACCTTAAAAAAAAAAAAAAAAAAAAAAACTCAGGACACCTTTGCATGTAATCCATGAAGTAACTGCTGTGGAGGGAGCGGCGTAGAATCCCTCACCTAAAACAGAGAGACAGAAAGAAATAATTAAATATATATTGGAGTTCAAATATGTTAGAGAGACAGACAGACAGACGGAGACTCGACATGTACATTCGTGCACATTTGCTTGCACGTTACTCCATGTTGTTTGAGAGAGAGAGAGAGAGAGAGAGAGAGATTGACATGTATATTCGTGCACATTTGCTTGCATGTTATTCCACGTTGTTTGAGAAAGAGAGGGAGAGAGAGAGAGAGAGATCGACATGTATTTTCGTGCACATTTGCTTGCACGTTACTCCACGTTGAGAGAGAGAGAGAGACTACACTGGATCAGTACACGTTGTCCTGCAATTTGTTTAGTTATTTCGCCACGTTGAGAAAGAGAGGGAGAGAGGAGGGGGGGGTGGCACCGGCATCGACAGTTCAGTAAGGCGTCACTCCATCCACTGTCCACACCTCAAGCTCTATCCTCTATTTCCTCGTCTTCTTCCATTTACACATAACCATTCAGTCAGGTTTGATTTTATGGGTAGTTCTCTGACAAGTGCTGATTACTATACTCTTTTCACTTACCCTGGACTAAAGCTGTCATCTTCCAACAGTAGGATATGCTAGTCACGAAGAAGTATTATGAAAGAGAGGTAACATTAGGATACACTAGTCACGAGGAAGTTTTATGAAAGGGAGGTAGGGCAGCAGCTTTTGTCTTTTTCTAACAGTAGCTTCTGTCTTTTTCTAACACTGATCTTGGTGACAGGTTAAAACACGGAAATGTCACGGAAGTTTTAACAATGGGTGAGATAAATACAAAACTTTTAAAAATACTTCAACTGCAATTATGGCTTCTGCTAAATAATGTGAAAATTGAACATGACAGATATCATTATTGTACACAGTGGTTCATATAGAGTACGTGGCCCGAAATTACTGTATGAGTCCACTAGGAACTCAGTGACAATATAGCTTTATGTGTTACGGGGGCGGCTCAGTCGGCTGGTGTGGGCTTTTGCGGCCGTGGGAGTAGGAAACTGAGCCGATACGTATCCATGACGACCGCGTGCTGGTTCTAAACAAACGTATATATACCTCTGACGTCATGACTCAAGGACACGTTACTGGAGACTTCGTAAAACCACTCCCTCAGCTATTTATTTTCCTGTTCGCACATTATCCTCCTGTACGTTACTCAAGTTCGTACGTAAAAAAAAAAAATAAAAAAAAAAAGTCGCGAGATATATTCCAGAAAATACTTTGGGTACATTCGAATAATTTTCGCTCACATGGCCAATATTTTCGCCCACATGGCCAATATTTCCTTTACATGGCCAATATTTTCGCTCACATCACCAATATTTCCATTATATGGCCAATATTTTCGCTCACATCGCCAATATTTCCTTAA
Organism: Coenobita brevimanus; assembly: GCF_032717465.1. Taxonomy (NCBI): domain Eukaryota; kingdom Metazoa; phylum Arthropoda; class Malacostraca; order Decapoda; family Coenobitidae; genus Coenobita; species Coenobita brevimanus. Next base: position 52,047,267 of record NC_137018.1, on the reverse strand, counting down.
CATGGCCAATATTTTCGTCCACATGGCCAATATTTTCGCTCACATGGCCAATATTTTCGCCCACATGGCCAATATTTTCGCCCACATGGCCATCAGTGTTTGTAGCTCCGAAACGGCTGAGAACTGGACTCGTGTGGATATTATTTCTTACTCAAAATTAGCCAAATAATTACCTCCAGCTTCTAACATCTCGCTTGACATCCTGTAGAGAATACCATAACACACAACAACAATAGCACAGAACTTAATGCATAACAAAGAAACTTACTGCATAACACAGAACACCAATAACAAAACATACAGAAATCATAATACTTAAATGACGAAGACCATAATACACAGCACAGAACATCAATAACGCAGAACACAATATACATAATACAGAACACAATTAATCGCAAAGAGAACGGTGCTAAGGAGGTTCCTGAGTCAACGAGAATGCGTCCTTAACATTACAGATACATAAGGCAAAGGATATTGAAACTGGGGTGTTACAACCTTAGATTTTTATACATTTCGTGATCATTTTCTCCCCGCCTCTCTCTCTCTCTCTCTCTCTCTCTCTCTCTCTCTCTCTCTAATTCATAACAACCACTAATGATAATAATAATAATAATAATAATAATAATAATAATAATGTCAGAAAACCGATAAAGCAGCCCGGAAGCATACTGACAAAAACACTAACAATCACAAAACAAACAAAAAATATAGTATCCTGGTGGGGTTCGCATCCTCTTCATTATCATCATTGCCTTTACATTTGTGTGTGTGTGTGCGTGTGTGTGTGTGTGTGTGTGTGAAATATAATTGTGCCTGTCAACCGCACGAGGGTCACAGAGGCAGACGAATTAACCACTATGCGTTCAAAGGCCGATATTCCGAGCGTCCTGGAAGACTCCGTAACACCTCCTTCTTAGCGCTTTATCTTACATACTAAACCTTTATCACTCCCTTGTATATTATTAAGACTGTCCGTTCACTATACTCTGGTAACCGCGTACTTGGGCGGGAAAGAATGTGTAGCGCCTTTTTTTTTTTTTTTTTTTTACCCCCCACCAGGCCGCGTGATACGTATAGACACCAACACACCCAACTATTGTATTTACACATTCTGAGCCTGGCGGTAAAGACGCGCCAGTCGTAGTGACGGCCTTGGACAGGTTCGTTTCCTAAGAGGTAGGTGGAGGTTTTTCAGTCAAGTAACAGTATCAGGAAGACTCCAGTTTGGCCGAGCAGACTCATCAACCGATAGCAAGTATTCCCCCCTGCACGGCCGTCCCGTCAGTGAATCAATGTTTCCTTGAGGCAGAGACCCGCCCAGGAGCAGAGAAAAGTGTAGATGTTTGGTTCCTGGATGGACGCCGCATTTGCATCTCCATCAAGTTAAGTCACCACAATAGGCTCCACATCGCCCTGTCATTTGGTTATATGATTACCACCCAGCACTGTGAATGGTTTCCTGGGTTAAAGGAAAACCGTCAGGACTGTCACTCAATGCAGTCACCGAAAAGGTAGCATTATAACACTGAATGAATGGATAACGGATGCCCCCCTCTACTACTGTTTTCGATTACGTAATGTCATAAACGGCAGTACAGTAGGCTGGTCATGTACCGTTATATGTGGCGGACTACAGTAGCCAAGTCCCGGGCCCTGCACCTCGAAGGGGCTAATAATTTGGAACAAAAAAAATGGTGAGGCCACACCGACGAATAACTGTATTGGCTGAAGAAGGTGTGTGACAAGACCCACCACCTTCTTTTGTTGTATTAGCGCCCTGTACCATTTACAACAATAAATATTTCAGTTCAGTTCAATTCCTATCTTCCTATCTCTATTTGCCTGTCTATCCATCGCCAGACCCCTTAACAAACATGGTTCATAACCTCTACGGAAATCCACTCGATGTGGATGATTCTGGAACTATAACGAAAAATACGCTAAAATACGTTAATTTCGTTATGAAGCGGCTGCGCAGTCCCTTTTAAAACTGAATGTGTTTTTGTTGTCCTGAAACCTTGATTTTAAATGATCTAATTCTGCCGATAAATAGCCAGAGTTCAAACAGTCCATAACTGCGAACATTCTACCGGCATGGATGATTCTCGAACTTAGCAAAGAAAAATGTTAAAACACGTTAAATTCGTTGTGAAGCACCTGCACAGTCCTTTTTGAAATTGAAAAGCTTTTGTTGTCCTGGAGTCAAAGTTTATATATGACTGTAGCCAGGTTTTTCTATGTAAATTATAAAATATGCTTCAAATAGCCCACCACTGCGCAGATTCAGCCGACGTGGAAGATTCTAAAACGAAAAATACGTTTAAATACGTTAATGTCGTTCTGTCGCGTACAGTCCAGTCTTGTCTTTTATTCTATCTTGGCCAAAAATTGTCATCTCTCCATCCTGAGTTGTAACAACAGATGAACACTTGAATATGGTGCTAGTCACGAAGAAGTGCTATGGAACTGAAGCAGAAGCATAAAATTGTATTTTCCTACCACTAAGCTACGTGAAATAAGAAGGGACAAAATCTGGACCAAGTTAATGTGAAAGAAATAAGGTAGAGTGTGGCAAAGACCTGAATTCTCGTCGGCTAAGGAAGCTCCCTAACACTTTTTCTTAAGCAACTTATTCTTCTTATTACACCTCACTGTCCATCTCCACGTTACATAAATCGCCCTAATATCGCCATACTCTGCACAGATAACGTGCAAAGTGATACTAACCACCCATATGCAGAAATACATCGCTATGGAAAAGATGCCAAGGAGCCTCCATAACCACGTCAAAGGCACAAGTGACCAAAATCCATAAAGCACTGAGGTGTAGTGTGCATGAATCCCTACGGAAGAGGTGTTACGAAATCCTCATTTCAATTACGACCCTGCATGAAATATGGCAGGCTAAGGTCCTAGAGTTGATCGGCTTATATATATATATATATATATATATATATATATATATATATATATATATATAGGCTAGTTAGACACTACCATCTTCCCAGTCCATTTAAAGAAGCACCATGATATTCCTGAATCCACTAATGTATGTCTCACCTATTTCAACTTGCATCTCAGACCGTACAATGGCGCATAAAATGCTCCCTCAGAGGACATCAGTCCGGGCCAAATGTGCAATATCAGTTACCGGAATTTGACTGGTTGAGTGTGCCAAGTATTAAGAACGATCATCAGACCTACAGTCTGGTTTACATACATACAAATACAACTTTAATAGTACGGTACCATAGCTTTTAAAACAATGGGGCCTCGGACGGAAGGAGTTCATACATTTATGATTTTCTTTCGTCTTCAGAATAAAATCAAAGTGATGAGTGATTCCCTGTGTGCTGGCAGTGTCCATAACCATGGTGATCTCTCTCTCTCTAGTGGGCTGGGGTGGACAACATAGACCGTGGAGTGGAAAGTTTGAATTCGCCCAAGGACAGCTGGTCGGAGAGTGGTCCACGCTTCAGCAAAATTCCGCTACACAGGGTCACCGCCAGAACCTCTGAAGGGGTAAGTGGCCACATCAAGTAAAGCTGCATTTGTGTCTGATTAGTACTTCATGGCGCCTAATGTTGTGTTACCAAGTGATTTAGTTGCCCTAAGAGCTTCAATGCGGTGACGTATTCTTTATTCTTGATGTCCTCACACATTTATTCAACTATTATGGTCAAATACTTATTGTTTTAAAAAAATCTAGGATCCGTGATACATAAGAGGCCGTCAATAGTAAGTTGCTCCCCCCCCCCAAAAAAAAAAAAAATGGTCGGTACACATTATATCAAAGATGCTAGAAATTCCCTGATTACAAATATCTCCAGAAAATTGCTAAGAAATCAGCTAAAACTGCTAGAATATCGATTAAAATCTGCAAAGATCATTTTAAAATCTGTAATACCCCCAATACTGCCACGAATACCCCAAATACTGCCACGAACAATCTACACTAGCAACCCTACCCCTGGCCACACCGTGTTCTGAACGCGACGCGGACGGGACCCATCATCAGTTAGATCATATACTCCAGTTCCGGCTGAAGAAATTTTACAACTGGCGAAATACGGTGAAAAACTCTATTTCAACTAGTGCGTTTTTCAGATGGTTCGATTTTTCCGCTATGTATTTGTCACTTTTTGAGAATGTTTTTGCCGTAAACTTCCCACCTCATTTTTCAAAGCCATTTTATTAAGCGCCTTACACCCTGACAAGCTCCTTTTATTACTTACTATCGACTTTGCCTCCGTAATGTTCAAGAAGAACAAGGAGGAAGAGAAATGTAATATAAAAAACAAATTGCTAAGGAAAAGGTGCCACGAAGCCTATACTACCACTTCAAATAGCTTACGACCTTAATTCCGATTGACGACAGACGATTTCATTGAACTCAGATGAAACCCCTTGGCAATGTAGGTTAATCCCATTCTGCCAGAGCATTTTTTTTTCTTTATTCTTGTTACGGTACCTTCAGACGATTTTCTTCAGCTTCGGGGAGGCGTTTCGTAGAGAAGGGGTATAACGGAGATTGCTTCTAACCCTTTCACTACGACAGGTTACCCCCAAGTTAAGAAAAAAAAAATCCTATGCTGACTGCAAGGTTACACACCCCCACGAGCCCCCCACCCTCTCTCTCTCTCTCTCTCTCTCTCTCTCTCTCTCTCACACACACACACACACACACACACACACACGTAACCAATGTGAAGAGATTAAACCCGTCATTCCAATAGCGTACTTTAATGTTTCGTTCTTGCTACCTTCAAACGATTTTATTAAACACGAGAAAGACCTCTCGTAGCGAAGGGGATTAACTGTAGGCTGTATACGATCTCACCAGTTCGAAAATATTATCCTGCATTGAATAAACCAGTCTGAAATGAGCGAGAATAAACACAAAACTGAAAACCTTAAGTGAAAGTGGGTTACGAACTTAACAACACAAGCATCGGAGGCCAGTAACAGTAAAAACAGGCTTTCTCCAACTGCACTCTGGACTGAACGAAATCATCCATCATTTACCTGAAAATAAACAAATAAATGAATAAACAAAATATACAAATACAGATACATCCAAACAGATGCATACAACGTCGATTTGAAAAGTGACGAAAACGAACAGAAAGTGTCAACTGCACTCTATAAACCAAAGGAATAGGTTATTTGCACTTTAAAAAAAAAAAAAATCGCTGAAGTAAAGGCGCTACGAAGTCTCCTATGCCACTTAATACAGCACAGGTCATTTGCACTCTTACGGCACTGGCTTTCTCTCACTGTAAACATAACCTGAATAAAAACGTCTATTGTTTGAACGGAATAACAAGACTTCCTCGGGGTGCTGAAGGAGTGTTTCACCCTGCACAACGTATGTAGAGCCCAAAGGCAAAATAATCACAAGGTTTTTGGCACCCTGTAACACGCTTTTCTCCCATCTGGCACCCTGTAACAAGCTTTCCTTCAATCTGGCACCTGACACAAGCTTTCCTCCAATCTAGCACCCTGACACAAGCTTTCCTCCAATCTGGCACCCTGTTACAAGCTTTCCTCCAAGATTAATAAACCTGTCTACCGTTAAAGAGAGAGTGAGAGACGGGGGGAGGGAGAAGGGGTGGAATTCGGCCTAGAACGTATTGGCAGAATTGCTCCTCCGGCCTGGCACTACCGCAGCTCAGTCTTGTGTAAATCGATTGCAGGGGACGTACCGGTATTGCTCTTTCCTCCGGCCTAGTAAGTCACTCTGGCGCATTTTTATCCATTTTCGACCCGAGCGTGTACCTCATCGATTAATTCCTAGTTTATTCGCTTTTATTTATATATTTATTTATTTTTAACAGCAGCTCAAGAACGGTACAGGGAAAAGTGCTGCTCATTTCCACGCCATAAGTTGGTCTATATTTATCTATTTACTTTTTATAGCAGCTCAAGAAGAATACAGGGAAAGGTGTTGCTCATTCCCACGCCATAAGTAGGTCTACGTTCTCTCTCTCTCTCTCATACTTTTCAATGCCATCACGTCCATCTGCGCCCTATTCCTACTAAATACAGATTTTAATTACCTCACGTACGTAAAGAAGAAGAGTTTGACATTTCCCCGCAGTAAGTAGGCCTAAGTCAGCTCCCAGTATCATTCAACCCTTTTCAATGGCAGGACGTGTTTAGTAGGCTCTATTCTTGCTTGACTTGTTTTGTTGGCTTTATTCTTTTTACTCAGATACAATTTTAGCTCAAAAACAGCTCACACGGGGGGGAGGAGCCCAATCAATTCTTTGCTCTAATTAGGCGTCAGTCAATTCCATTTTTTTCTACCATTTCCAACCCAGCGACATACTCTTACACTCTGTTCTTGCCACATACATACATAGGCGTGGGAACAATCGTGACACTGGGGGGCACAAGGTAGCGCGATGGCGGGCGAAGCCAGCCCAGACAGCGGAGAAAACTTTTGAAAATTTACCAGTTTCAGGAACGTTCTGAGGCCGTATGCACTGGGTATCAGATCATATTCTAAGCTCAGATATGTACGGGAAAAAACAATTAAGCTTTTGTCACACATATGGCAGAATGGGAATAACATAATGGGATAGAGTTCTTGCTCATGTGGGGTTGGCTAACCCCTTTGACACCCCCTGGCTATGCCAATGGCCCATAAGTACATAAAGGAAGTATTCATATTAGTGATTTACACTAAAGTGTCCCTTTGATGTAAATCGCATCACATGTATTGTGGCCAAATGTGTTACTGTAAAACTTTGTAAAGAACTGAAAAAAAAAATGTGTATTAGTGAGAATGATAGCATGAGGTGTGTGGAAAATATCAAAACGAAAACAATGAGAGGAAACTGTCATAACTGTTATACTGTTGGGTTTTCCACAAAGGGTCACAAAATTTACCGCATTTATTTCATACTGAAAAATTCTTGACGTAAGACTTAAATGACTCCATATTTCTTATGTTGAAGTATTAAAAAGTTCACCTTCCATTTAAAACTAAAATACCCGGACAGAGTGTTGGGGCACGAACACAGTGACACGTACGAAACGTGACAGTTGGCCCGTGAAGACTTTCTGGCCCCCCTGAGCCTCCTCAAAGCAGGCCAGTGCAACTGCGCTGTCCCCATTGCGCAGCTACTGTAACTGTAACATCCATTGTCTGGTTAAGTACGGTGTATTTCGATAAAATTTTTGCTGTGGACAGTTTTATGGACTAGAGCTCTAAAATTTAATGACTGGTGAACATAGAGAAGCTGTAGGCTATGGCAGAAATTTCAGATTAACAATTCTTTTATGCACGTACTGGACGTAGTTGCTGTTATCAAGGTCACAGTAAGAAGTTTTAGGCATTGTGCCAATAAAACTTTTGTGCGAAAATATTGGGTGGTCCCAAGCATACATTGACTCCTCCAGCAGTAATATAGGGTGGGCCTGTGTACCCCGGCCTCCCCGGCTCCTACGCCGCTGTACATACCATATTATTCATCTCACGTAGAGGTAAGGGGAAGTTGGCTCATTTCTCAGTCTGCTTCACCCTCCTCTCTCTCTCTCTCTCTCTCTTTTTCAGATTAATTCGCGTAGTTCAATGACTACAAAACAATACTACGGATCCCTGTTCTTCCCATAACACTTCTTCCTGACTAGCATCATATTCTGGTGCCAATCTGTTACTACAGCCCAACTTTGAAGATGGAAGAGACAGCAAATTTAGGCCAAGTTAGAGTAAAAAGGGTATAAGCAGGAAGATATGCTAGGAAAAGGATGTAGGGCTGCAGCACTGTCTTTTCCTGCCACTGAGCTACGTGAAATAAGCTACAAAAGGACGAAACTCGAGGCCAAGTTAGGGCAAAAAGAGTACACCAGAAGTCTCTCCCTTACTCTTCACTTTGACTATCCTCTTTTCACTTTAAGCTGGCCTAAAATTGTCACTTCTCCATCTTGAATGCGGAGCTGTTACAGGGCATAAACACTAGAATACGATACTAGTCCCGAAGAAATGCTATGAAGAGGATGTCGAACCATAGCATTCTCTTATTTAGCCACCGAGTTACGGGGGACACAGGTGACAGATGTGGAAACGAGATACGTGATAGGATGTGGAGTTACGTGGAGATCGGCAGACAAACGAGGACGACGTGATGGTGTTGATGTGGGTGTGGAAAGCGTTACGAGAAATACGCTAAGATGGTTTAGCCTTGTGGAAAGGATGGATGATGAGAGACTGACAAGAAGAGTGTAGGCTATGTGATCAGAGAAGTGGATGGGAAAGACCAAGGAAAGATGGAGGGATGGAGAGAAGGGCTGTACGATGGGGGGTGAGCTGGGGGAAGGGAAGCCGACTATCAGGACAGGGTGACATGGACAGGAGGTGATTTGTGTGTGGCCACCCCTGACGGGATTAAGACGTCTGGCTTTAGCATAACAGACAGACAGATAGCTACAGACAGACAGACATACAAATACGAGTTGGATAAGGGAGACACACTGCATAAGGATGAAAATCTCCAAGTTAAGATGAATAGTCTTAGTAAAATCATCTTTAGGCAGAATCAATAAATATTCAACCCCTTCGCTACAGGGGAGTACAGTACCTTGCATTCTCTTACCTTCACTCCGTTTTCTTTCGCGACGTTTTCCTTTGTCACTTTACCATGGTTTTCCTTCATTTTTATTTTTCCTTCTTTCCCATTCTAACTGGCTAATGTAAATTTTCCTCAGTTCAGTTTTCCTTGTGTTGTCTTTTTTTCCAATTTTCTCAAATTTATTCTCTCTACTCAAAATTCTCTGTCCAGCTTTTTTTTTTTTTTTCCTTTTCTGAATACTTCGGATGTTCCGATATGGTCATTTTCTAAACTGAAGAGGTTTGATATAGTTCCCTTCCTAACTTGAATGAAAATGTTTAATGGGGCTAACGTCAACAGGAAAATCAACGTTTCCTGACTGCCTAATTTTTACAGAGAAAAAAACAGAACGTTTCAGGATATGCGCCCATTAAAAAAAAGTTTCAGGATATGCGCCCATTAAAAAAAAAAAAAAAAAAAAAGTCAGGATATCCGCCCATTATCATGTCAGATCCTTGTAAATGCTGACGTCAGCGTTTATTACTAATATTTTTCTGCAGTTCATCTATACTCCTTTCACTTCAAACAGGCGTAAAATTGCCATCTCTCAGTCTTGAATGCTGTGCTATAACAAGACATTAACAGCAGAATATGGCGCTAGTCACGAAGAAGTATCGTACTGTGGAAAGGACGTGGAGCCGTAGTATTTTCTTATCCTGACGCTGAGCTGCGGGAAATAGGCTGCTAAAGGACGAAAATCTCCGGCACTTCAAGGTGAATGAAGTGTAGTGTGTTTGGAACAGCATATGACAATGGTTTGGTATCCCCTTATAACCTGGGCGAAAACGGACTGAGTCTAGTAATATTATGGTAACTAATGTTGAGCGCATCAATTAATAATAATAATAATAATAATAATAATAATAATAAAGACGAAGATGAAGAAATATAGGAAAAAATGAAGAAAAGACAAAAAGAAGAAATGGAGGAAGAAAAAGACGAAAATGGAGGACGGAGGAAAACCACCACCACCACCACAACAACAAATGCCTGTGAGGTATATCCAGGATTCCAGGGGCTGGAATGGTATGTGAATGAAGGTCTGGCCCGTTTTCACTGCAGAGACGTTTTGCATTTACATTTCTAATTCTTTTTACCTTTTTTCGGATACACACTTTTCTTTATTACATTTTTTTTGGCGCATTTGTTATTAATTTCTTATTCATTTACTTGGCTTATAAGAGCCGCAGTAGTGTCTTACCATTGAGCTACGTGAAATAAGCTGCAAAGGAACGTGAAATAAGCTACATGAAATACGCTACGTGAAATAATCTACGTGAAATAAGCTGCAAGGGAACGAAAACCTCTGCCAAGTTGTAGTGAGCGAACTAGAGTCTCGGCTATCCTTGTCACAACCTCCGTCACCTATCAGACTGGAAGAAAACGCGTTCAAGTCCTGCACCGATCGGGCTCTAGGACAAAATCTGTTTCCCCTTCATGTTCGCCCAGTGGTTCAATTGGGGACCTGGATATAACATTAACTCGGAGGTCATGTTCTAGGGGCGGGAATGGGAGTAAGTTTATGTCTAGACCCTTGTACAGACGATACGCACTGGTTTAAGGGTCTCTCTCTCTCTCTTTGTACCATTACTTTCTCTGTTACTCTCTCTCTCTCTCTCTCTCTCATTCATTTGTACCATTACTTTCCCTCCCTTCTCTCTCTCTCTGACATTCATTTGTACCATTACCATCCCTGTTACTCACGGTGTGCAGTCCTATCTTTATCACAATCCGTATCAGCAGCACTATCACTGGTACGCTTATCACTTACCGTCAATCACTATCTTAAGCTTTGTCAACCACGTCCCCTTCACACAAGAGGTCGTCACTAAGCTGAATTAAACTGTCTGGCGACAAGAACAAACTTTACTTAGATTATCTTTGGCGTTCGGATCGGCCTGGGTTGACCTTTGCGCTGCGGTTCGGGTATAGGAAGTGATCGCAAGCTTTTCTATAATGTAAACTCTGCCTGGGGCATAGTACTGTCTCCCATCCATGAACATTCTGGACTAACGGTAGCCTAACCTCGGACCCCTACGCTCCGAAGAGGGCAAAATGGAATCTGGCAGCACAAAGGAAGGGTACTAGATGGATGTAGGCGCTTCAGGCCTTAATGTACGGCACTGGTCCTCGCTAAAAGCCTACGGGCGTAAATCGGGAGCTTCTGTTCAGTCCTAATATGGGGAGCTTATTAAAGTCTACGGGAGTAAATCACCTCGTTTTAAAAATCTACGGCCGTAAATCGGAAGCTTTTGCTTATGGCCCTATTACAGAGGTTTGTTAAAGTCTAAGGGAGTAAACTGCCTCATTAAAAGAAAAGAAAAATGTTAGCGCGTGCCAGACGGGCAGTGCCACTCCTCGAGATGCTGCTGCATCTAAAAGTGGTTAATGAGAAAGTAGTTGGTACAGAGATTTACAGATGACATAGTTGTTTCTAGATGGCCCGATCATTAAACTAACTGACTGACTCGCTGACTAACTGAAGAACGGGGCAACCCTCCGTCAAAAAGACAACTGGAACAATAGGAGTACGGAATACTTTACAGACTGAACTGCCTAACGGAAAACCAACGAGAAATGCTTAAACCACTACAAAATGGAGCTACTTATCCACACATATAAACAACTTCTAGACATGCACTGTTTTATTTACATATACATACTTGCACAAAAATATTAATTTCACTATCTATTCCTTTACTATTAAATGTAATCTACACAATGACAAGGTTTGCTTTAAAAGAAGAAATAAAACGGTGTTCATGTACAGCATCAAAGAGAGAGAGAGAGAGAGAGAGAGAGAGACCTTAACGTATGGTATGTCATCACTCCTCATGACGTCCTGCGCATATACGTTACTCGCCTACATCAACACTTGCACCAATTCCAACGTGATCACAACGTCAACACCACGATCTTTCTCCCTTCTTTGTACACACTGCCTTTCTCTCCCTCTCTCTCTCATTCCTGACACCTGGTAACGTTACTATTTAGTTACAGTGGGCTTAACTTCAGTACGTTACTCTCTCTCTCTCTCTCTCTCTCTCTCTCTCTCTCTCTCACTGACACCTAGTAACGTTGCTATTAAATTATATTGAGCTTAACTTCAGTACGTTACTCTCTCTCTCTCTCTCTCAAGTGGTGAAAGATCGCGTGCTGTATCATTGTTGCTGAAGTGGATATAAAACAAGTACAACGGGTAGTGTTCTAGGGGAAGAATGAGACTCAGAAAACAAGCTCTCTACCTTCGTTCCTCGTGAAGTAGTTAGGTACAAATATAAGCTTTCTTCGCAGCTCCCCTGATGAGGAACATAAAATAAATCACTAAATACATGACTGTTTGATGCTGTGGCCCCATAAGTTCATCTGGACATAAACCCGGTGGACTGCAGGCTGAATCCACCATCTCCCTTACTGAGAATACGGTGAGGTAACCAAGCATAACAGCTGCCGGGCAATGCCACCACGCGAAGGTGTCCTGCTATAGTACCTTTTAATATATATATAATCAATTAAGTTCAGAGGGGTACATTGGAAGTACAGGTAACACGAGGTTTGCTAGTCGATGAGGTTAACCATTAACAAATAAGTAAAATCTACTAATGATCTTACCAACGTGTGGAAGAAGAGAATAGTAAAGAGGAAGGCTCTCCCTCACCCATCAAACCCTCCAGTAAAAGGTGGCAAGAAAAACAGAAAAACATCATGACCGTTAGAAAGAACACAAAACTTCTCGTAGGAATTACAGAAGAGGAAATACTATGCAATCTCCGATCAACAACTTTGAAAAAAATGCATACACTGTACACAAGTGCACAATCTCATGATGAAGCAATCGCCTCTGTCGTCAGCGTACACGTCAACCTGGAAATAATACTCAATGTACTTGTAGCCTGGTGTCGAAATGTATGTTCATCTTAATTTTAAATGGCTATAGTTTCTGCACTACCGCCTGCTGCTGGTACTTTATTCCACAAATCCTTTAAGCGATTATCAGAGCAACACGTTCCTTAGTTACCTCCGCCAACGAAGTTGGAGGAGGCTTTTTTTTCTTTTTCTTTTTTTCTTCTTTTTTTTTTTAACTCTAGGCATAGGCTTCACAGCCTGCTTTTAGGGCCCAGTAGTCCTCCTACGTACCGCACACCTCTACATGCACCTATGTCTGTCTGTCTGTCTGTTTGTCCATACGATATCTCCAAAAGTTTTCAATGAATTTCAATGAAACTGTGGAAGAGTTGGCCATGGACCAAGAAGTGATTAAAGTTGGGGGGGATCCGGAGTATCCCGCACATCTCCAAAAGTTCTCGATGAATTTCAATGAAATTTTGTGGAATGGTGGGTCATGGGCCAAACTTGATCAAATTTTAGGGCAGATCCGGATGCGGATCCTTTTAATTGGCATTGGCAGAGGTAAGCGCTCTGACTGGTTTCTATTTTAGTGTTGAATCTTTCATATCGGTGTTTCCTCCCACAATTTCTGGTCGCAGTATCATTATGCATTTCGAACAAATTTTCATAAATGACGTCATCGAATTAAACAATTACAAATACTTGTAGTAAATCTCACTTTTTGTTTGAAAACGTATTTAGTTTTATCACTCATTTATCGTAGGTGAATTTCGCAGTGTTGGGATCATTTTTGTGGCTCTTCGTTAACAACATTAGGGTTTGTCTACGTCCTTAACAAGGTTCAGGGGGACCAGAGCCGCACACAAAATTCTAGCTGTGGTCTAACTAGAGACGTATAAAGTTTAGACATTATTTCGGATGGTTTGTGATCAAAGTTCCTTAGAATAAAGCCAACCATCTTGTTAGCTTTGCTCCTCGCTGCTATAGTGTTTATTCATATATTTAATAATAATAACTCCTTGACCACAGATAAAGGATAAATATATAACCTGAAATGATTCAAAATAACAGCCAGGTTTTTAGGCCATCATTTTGAACTTCCTGCTCTTCTGAATATTTCCAATTGTGTGTCAGGATGTCTTACACTATCTGTACTGTGGTATTCATCCTTCAGTAGCCTTCACCGAAGTCTGTCTTAGAGTTGCGGCTTGTACTGAAAGGTATGGTAAGTAAAATTCTCTCTCTCTCTCTCATTATATATATATATATATATATATATATATATATATATATATATATATATATATATATTGTGTGTGTGTGTGTGTGTAGATAATAAATGCAAAAATAACCCAAAGTTACTTTTAAAAAATAATTATATCCATATTTCCCCTCACTAAAGGGAAGTAAAAAGGAATACTCACAACCAAATATAGCGCAAAAATATATATACATTTACCACATCAAGGTTGCTAACACCTGGCTATAACCTGACAAACGTATGCACCACATTACAGTATACCTTTATCGCCTTCATTATACATTACACACCTACCACAATCTTATCAGGGATAATGTACTTAGTATTGAACGTATGAGAAAGAATAGTATCCGGTGTCTCATTATCATTTTTGCGTAAATTACTGCTTGGAATTTCAGAGGCTGTGGGACTCATGTTACACATCTTGTATAAAAAGGGGAAGATACGAAAGAATATGGAAAAAATAAACACTTCACAATCAATGCAGGGTTAATATTAAAGTGACTGTGTAACATAATAAACACTTTTAATCAAAAGCAGTTAATACTAGTGACAATAAAAATGAAACTTCAAAGTTATAGCTGAGTTAATATTAGTGACAAACTATGAAGAAAAATACACACTTCAAAATAATGGACACTTAATATTAGTGATATGAAAAAATAAACATTCACCATCAGTTAATATTAATATGAAAAAAACACTTCACAACCAGTTAATATCAGTAACAAAATATGAAATAAACACATTTACAGTAGAGTTAATATTACAGCGACAGTGCATGAAGAGATAAACACATGGTAGAGATGATATTAGTGACAAAACACGAAAAAATAAACACAAAGTAAGGTTAAAGTGACAAAACATGAAAAAAAAATAAAGTACAGCTAGTATTAAAGTGACAATATAAAAAATAATCACGTCGCATTCTAAGTAGTTAATATTAAAATATGAAAGAATAAACCACCTGTGATCAAACGTAGCTCATTAAGAATACTTGTTTATCGTAAAAACAGGTTAGAATCCTTTATAAACGTACGCGTGACTTCAGGACCTCACGAACATCCCTAACCCTATACAGTAGTAGCCAGTTGAATACAATTTACTATTTCTACCGTCGTCGGAGGGTTTACGTATATAATAACGTGCTGTCAACACGTTTACGTACCCAGTTTGTATGATCTTCAGAATCACAGATAAAATGTATTTCTACTGTATGCATAATTTTAATCCCCCAGCCTGAAAAATAGCCTAAATAATAATAATAATAATAATAATAATAATAATAATAATAATATTATTATTATTATTATTATTATTTCAACGTTAAATATTTTTGTCAGTCTAAAATTATCTAAACTGCTGCTATCCCCCCCTCAGTAAATAAAAAAATCGATCATATTTAACACGGAAACATGATTGACACAACAGCTGAGAAATAGCCTGACCAAATCTTTCTCATACTTAATTTACCCTCTCGGTCTCCACATAAAATTTGCAACAATATATGACGGTTTTATCTTCAGTTAATCAATGCAATAACTGGTCCAGCTACCTTCTTCTCTCTCATTCAACGTTTCTACATTACCACAAGTCACTGTTTTTACTACAGCCTAATTATTTTACCTTAACTTGGCCCAGATTTTCGTTCTTTTGCCGCTAATTTCACACAGCCCAGTGACAGAATAAGACAATAGCCTGCTACTGCTCCACATTCTTCTAGCGTTAAACTCTTGCTACAACTCAGTATTCAAACTGGAGAGATGACAATTTTAGACCAAGTTAGCGTAAACTGGTATAATATCGTACCAACACCCTCCTAAGTACACTACCTATTTTTCCTCCCTCTCCCCTAAGGCAGCGTACATGCCCACTCAGCACTCGTACGTTTCGCCAGAGCCGCGGTGGCGTCCGTTATGTGTTATTGACGTGAGCGCTGATGTTAGAACCAGGCGGGAGAAAGTTTGAATCCACTCTTCGTTTTGCCAACTGAGAGGTTCTGAAAAGTAAGTTCGATTAAACAATTAACCTGTCTCCTCTACAAATTCCTGAATTTACATGACGGTTTTTGTCTTGAATTCTGGCTTCAACATAGAGTACGTTTCTACAAAACCTTAAGTATATTATTACTACCACACTTATATTCTGTACCCTGTCCGACCCACTCACTCCCCGACCCACGACCAATCAGAGAGAGCGTCCTACTCACCAAAAAAGACTTCATACGTATCGCACAAATGGCGGAGGGGTCCCGTGCAGAGGAGAGGACTGTCTACCGTACTCTATAAGCGTTACGGCTGGTGGTGGGACGTTTGCACCCACGCTCTTCGCCAGTCAGCTGTAAACATTTGACAAGTAAGCTCTCCAGATGTATTACCCTAACGACGATAGAAATGTGGGAACCGGGAAAGCAAGCTGCATCGTTCAGTTAATATCCCTACCGGTAAAATATAGTACAAGTGTTGGATTGGACTTACAACCAACGAAGCTCATTCCTCGGCTGTGATGAAATAGGGGAATTAAAAAAGAAAAAAAGGTGGATGTGCTTCATCTTTCCTGCAAGTCTTAACTGAAGTTCATAGAATGGTCTTGTGTGGGACTGTACATATAATGATACACACAGTGCTGGGAATTAATATTATTTTCGTGTTAGTTTCAATAATTCAAATTCACGGCGTTACTTTGGTGAAGAAACGTGTAACAAAAATGAAGAAACTCTTCCCCTGATGAACTTGTTTTTGTCTGAACTTCGACGTACAACTTACGGAGTTAATTTGGTGCGACGAAATGAATAGCAAAGAAATACGACTTGGCCTATTACGATTAAATCTGCTTTCCGATGGAGCTCGATACTCAGAAATCACGGTTACTTTGGTCTCAAGATATGGATTAGGAAAAATAAAAAATAAGTGACGAATTACAACTCCCTCCCTCCCTTTTTTCCCAGAATTACTTTGGTGGGAAGAAATTACAAAGAGTATGAGTAACAACATTAACAGAGAATAGATACGGTAATATACAGGATTTGCGTAATAGGATTAACAAGAAAAGGGGTAATATATAGGTAGGATTAACATAAGAACGGGCAACGCATAGGATTAACAAATGAAAGGACAATACATAGCACAAAAATGAATTAATTCTGGTCTAGTGGTTAGAACGCTTCAATCACTGTACCCATCATTCCTCCAGCAAAGGTTCGAGCCTACAACTGCAATTTTTTCCGACTGGTCAGTGCAACAAAGAAAGGTAAGACTACGCTAATTTGTGTATTGTCTGTCAATGCTGTAACTCTCTCGCTGCCAAGACATTTAATTCAGACAAGTTTGCGGAGGCGACACCTAGCTCCTGTTGTGCCAAAACTCTTTTACATATAAAATTGTCTAGAGGTGGTAAGAAAAAATGCATCACCAGACTAAAAAGGGGAAAAAAAAAAAAAATCCCTCAACCAGTGCAGCCAGAGGATGTTTTCTGTACTCCATTCTCGCTACCACCAAATTATTCTACTGAGCTTAAGAGAAACATTTATTTGGAGTCGGAAATCGCCTTCATTAGCCTCTCCAAAATTAATAATATCGGTTGGGGATAGCAATGATGATGATATTGATAATAATAATAATAATAATAGTAGTAGTAGTTGTTGCTGTTGTAGTAAAGGGTTTATTGCTTCTATAAGTTGATGTCATTTTCAGTCTTGCCACCGCCCCATCACAAGGCTCTATTTAATCTGGGAGGAAACCTTTACTGCACGGCTCGTAAATAGCGATATCTTACGTGCTGCGGTGAAGGCTCATTCTGCTGGTACAGGCACGGGTGTACGAGTGGGAGCAAGAAATAAGTGATGCTGGGTAGACACCGGTGACACTGAGCCGGCCCGACGGAACACAAATCGTCCGCGGGAGTGAGAGGAGCGTTGTATATGGAGCCACCCCGTGTTTTAATTAACTCAGCATACTTTTACACAGCGCTGCACTGAAGATTTCAGTCAATACAACGGAGGAGGAAGTTTGGGCAGTCCAGGGGTGGAATAAACAGATACGGCAAATATGGCCAAAGTAGTTTTTAGATGAGTTGTTGCTCAAAGATTTTATATATTTTATGGTCAAATGCATTCTGGCTTTTAATCTGGGTCTTTTACCAGTGAGGTCAGAATTTCGATCCTCAAATAATTATCCTAGTACATACATGTAAAAGTACACCTCTACAACATTCGCAACACTTTGGAAATCTTCGTAATACCTCTAGATTTCTTGTTACGAAAAAAAAAAAAAAAAGTTAACGAGGGGAAAAACTCATGAATTTAGAGTTGAAAATAAATCCAAAAGGGAAGAATTTCCCACCTTCTGGTTGCGGAGGGGTGGATCATCCAAGATTTTATGGCGAAAGTGGGGAGTGACCAGGAAAAGCTTGGGAATCTCTGCCCTAAAGGTTTAAATATTACAGTAGGCTTACACACAAGGGTACATGCTGGAG
This sequence comes from Coenobita brevimanus, assembly GCF_032717465.1. Classification (NCBI taxonomy): domain Eukaryota; kingdom Metazoa; phylum Arthropoda; class Malacostraca; order Decapoda; family Coenobitidae; genus Coenobita; species Coenobita brevimanus. The sequence continues at coordinate 52,029,066 of NC_137018.1, read as the reverse complement.
TATGTAACTATACATGCTTACCCTAACCTCTGGATTTAGTACAACTCAGGTTCCCGTATCCGGTCAGTGCGAGTATGTGGAAGGGGAGGGGATGAAAGAACGGAGGGGAAAACTATGTTGTATGAAGGGTGTGAAAAAGGGTGTGGGGATGACCATTTCCACTGGGGGCTTGTACTGAAAAGTGAATGAATAAAAATAAGTAAATCCTTTTCCGTTCCATATTTCTTGTTGTGAAATATGTGCTCTGCAACTCTCTATGAGGGCAAGTTCAGTACGATGACGTAGTGTGTGTGTGTGTGTGTGTGTGTGTGATGCATGGGTACTGGGCGTTCTACATGTACTGGCTTTTTTTTTTACTCTTACTACCTCTAATTTTACTTTACTTCAGCAAGACTTCCAACGGATAGGTTCAATACAGCCTTCAGTCACCCCTTCACTAATACTGGTCCTTCCTAAGCTGAAATAATATCGTGTGGAGTTAACAAGAGTAAAATATGACTTCCTCTTCCCCTACATAGCATACGTTATGAATGTGTTCTTTTACGCCGTCTCCTAAACTTTGTCCGACCCTATAGCTGCTTTGTTTGGAATATTTAGTCGTGGCTGAGTGAAATTTGAAGAGCCTTTTGTTATATGGAAGGAATGAGTTCCTTGGTCATTATTGTCAGTTGATTTTCACCTGATGGAACTGGTGATATCTCTACGGTATATCTGCGAGTAGATCTAGTGACATTTCTAATGTACATCTGCGAGTAGATTTAGTGACATCTCTACTGTATGAGAGTATATTTGGTGACACCTCTACTGTATAGTATATATGCGAGTTGATTTGGTGACCTCTACTGGATATATGCGAGTAGATTTGGTGACTACTGTATATATCTGAGTAGATTTGGTCACACCTCTACTGTATATGAGTAGATTTGATGACATCTATTGTATAAATGCGAGTAGATTTGGTGACATCTGTATATATGCGAGTAGATTTGGTGACATCTGTATATATGCGAGTAGATTTGGTGACATCTGTATATATGCGAGTAGATCTGGTGACATCTGTATACAGTATATGCGAGTAGATCTGGTGACATCTGTTGTACGGTATATATGCGAGTAGATTTGGTGACATCTAATGTATAAATGCGAATAGATTTGGTGACATCTGTATATATGCGAGTGGATATGGTGACATCTGTTGTATATATGCGAGTAGATTAGGTGACATCTGTTGTATATATGCGAGTAGATCTGGTGACGTCTACGGTATATATGTTGATTGAGTGACATCTCTACTGTAAATTTATACGAGTAGATTCTGACTGCTGGTAAATGCGATGGAAGGTGAGAAGCGGCGAAAGGATATAACATTATTAATAGCTACCACAGACGACTATCACTACTGCTATGGTCTGTGCTTTCATCCTGGGCCCGTCACACACTTTAAATGCAAACTCGTGGCTGCAAAAATTCGACTTGGTTATGGGGTAGGAATGAGTCTGGTTACTACGGTTCATTTCATTTTAACTAGGCGAGGGATTTTCTTCTTTTTGTCATTTATTTCCCGTACCTCAATGGCTGGAAAATACAATACTAAGGCTCATCATCCTTTCCACGGAATTTCCTCGTGACTAGCACCATATGCGAACGTTATCTTGCTACACTTCAAAACAAGATGGAGAGATGGCAATTTTGCGCCTAAAGGGAACAGAGGATAAGTGGAAACGTTGAGTGAGGGAGAGAGGTTAGAGCTTGAATTCTTTACATTTCTCACGTTTCAGGCTACAAAGAACCCAAAACGTTATAGAAAATAAAGGATTCAGTTTTACCCAGCCCCTCTCCAACCCACCATTTACACTTGTCGCAATGGATCATCAACGAAGAGTGGATTGCGACCCTCCCATCAGACTACACTCGTCCATCAATAAAAGGGTGACTGATCTTTGTCACCATCGAGTAAACGCGCCATGCCAATATTTACGAATCTGCAATTACCATATAAACATCCCTTTGGCCATGTCTAACTCCAATTCAACACGCGATCATTATTAATTCTCGTATATAGTATCAGTTTACACATTTAATCCGGCTACTTTTTTTATTCTTGGCACTTCAGGTGATTTTCTTAAACTTCGGGGACTACTTGTCATGAAAGGAATTAATGAAGGCTACATCTAACCCCTCCAGATCCAAAAGTCTTCCGTATGCTTAATAAAATCGTCTGGATGTAGCACGAATACTCAAGAAGTCAAGGGGGGGGGGAGCTAATTTTGGAGAAGCAGCTAAGTTTGTGGCGTTATGTAAATGCTTACCTGCTTTTGAAACCTGGTACCGTATGTGTTCTTTGTGAGCTGCATGAGCTGGTATGAAGTGCCGTTTGTAAGCTGGTATAGGCACGTGTCCTTTCTTCAGCTGGTGTGAGGTGTCTTCTGTGAGGTGATATAGACGTGTATCCTTCTTGACCTGGTGTGATACGTGTACCCTTCTTGAACTGGTATGGGACATGTATTCTTCTTGAACTGGTATGAGATGCCTTTTGTGACCTGGTTTAAATGTGTATCCTCTCCAGCTGGTGTGGGGTGTCTTCTGTGAGCTGGTATTGATCCGCGTCTTTGCTTGAGTCGTTTGTGAGCTGGTATAAATGCGTTCCTTTTCTTAAGCAGGTATGAATGGTATTGTCCTTCTCTGGGCTGGTGTGACAAGTTGAAAGTCCGTGTGTGTTTTGATCCCCTTTCCTTCTTCAACTCCCCATATCAGTTCTGAGAAAATTATTTATTATTAGAGAATGCAATATGACGAAGTTTGTATTCATCATCATCACTCTTTCCTACTAACACATAGGGTGAGAGAGAGACAAAAATTGGGGCACTGGCATCCATATTGTGTAGTTCCCCACCCCACCGTGCCTCATGGTTCGTTTTCTTTTCTGAAGTTCAATATGGTAATAGGAAGAGGAGCTAAAGAAGACTGACCAAAATTGTTTCTCGCAAAGCACAAAAGGGACATGACAACAAAAGATGGTGATTAGTCTTGCCACACACCTCCAGTAGTTAACAGTTATATATGTAAACTTAATATTTACACGACGTATATAGAGTATACAACAAAAGGGGACAATTACCCCTTTCGGACAACCACGAATTAAGAATTTTCCTTTTGACAGTTTACAGGTCACTGTTTTTGCATTTTGAAGGTTGGGTTTGAATGCGATGAGATTGTCGGGGGGTTTGGAGGACGCAGCCCCCAGTAAGGATGCTTCTCTTTTCTGCTTGTTTTAATTCGGCTTATTTTTACAATTTCTTTCGGAAATTTAAGCTCACTCATCCAAAACCCCCGATTCCCCGCCAGTCCCCTGTTACCGTTAGAGAAAAGGTGACTTGGAAACGGTTGATTTGCCACGGGTTTGAAGGTTAAATTCATTAAAAAGAAATCGTGACTGAAACATCAGACGATTTTATTAAGCTCAGAAAGGCCATAATTGCCTAAGTTAATACTGCCACCAGTTACTCATGATCGAGAGTAGTCTAGTATACTGTTAGGTAAATTATCCAACACTCTGTACCTTCTACAACAATAAATATTTCAGTTACATTCAATTCCAGCTGGCGTACTCATGAAAAAACGTTTTGGTCCATGTTTCCTTAGACCTACGGATTTATTAATTGATCGAACCACTTTTTTTCGATAAACATATGTTCTCGCTACACCCAAAGTATTTTATCCTGCTAATTTATGGGACAGATAGCCTCGTAGTGCTGGAGATAAAGAAATGATTAGAGAGTTTATAGCAACGTCATCAACACGCGCAGATGCACCCTCACATAATGTGCAGAAACGTTCGAGGCGAAATTCTGGCGGTTGGATACATGATGCCAACACTCGCTCTTAAGAGTGTATACCAGGCATTTTTTCGGTCACACCGTCAACTCAAATCACTATGGCAATAATAAATATATTATCTTTTCACTTAATGAGTACCTAAAATATGTTATGGGCTTTTCAGCATCCATTTCTGCGTGAGAATAAAAAATTGGAAAAATGTGAGCCGGACACCTCCACTCCCTGTCCACCCCGAGTATGTACGCGCCAGGCTGGTGTGCACATTTTAACTGTTCCTAGTTTTGCCCTTAATCATGGGTATAAACAAGTGATATTGGACAATAAAAGACTCGAGAAACTTGTGAAACTGTGGAGTTGTGGAAACTCAAGTGCTGCTATTCTGACAAACATCAACAAGTGTAAGTTGATCAGTGAGGTTGTGTATTACTGTAAATATGTTATCGTGTCTTGTAAATAAGTTTAGAAACAGTTTAACATTAACTAAGGCCAATTTTGCCAAAATAATTCATACACTTAACCCCCCGACCCCCACCCCCTTTACTTCGCCACCCTCTTGCCATACAATGATACTCGTATTACAGTGCTAAAATGTCACCCATCATCTCCTAGTGTAAATATTCTTCCCAAGAGAATTAGAACAAGCACCTATTTCTTACCTTTGTGTCATATTTACCATCCCAACTCTCAAGTGCTAAACGCGTGGGATATCGACCGCTGGCAACTCCGAGGTAGGTAGGGGTGGACGGTTGGGTGCAAGGGAAGCATATGGAGGCTTCACCGCATCTCGTTCGAATCCTGTGTTACCATACTTGCTCACAGTCTCCCTTTTTCGTCGAATGAAGTGTATCGATGTGTATATACCCGGTCTTATCACCCACCCTACTGGTCATGCGAATCCTCTCCCATCCACAACACAGTCTCTTCTGCAAGCAGACTCGCACCCGCCAAGCTTACGTCACACCCGCGGCCAGAAACGTATACCACGTATGATGTAATTTAGGCCGATACGTTTCGGTATTATATTCTGCAGCGACGGGCATGACTCACGTTTTGATCTGTAGCTACTTATGTATTTTATTGTTCATTTTATTATTGCTATCCTGACGATTTTATTAAGCTCTGGAGACTGGAAAATCCTCTAAAAACACATCACCGTCCTACAAGGGTTTCCCGTTTTTTCAATATGGTTATGGGTTTCTGTGCGAGTGTGGGCATGTATTTCCTTCTAATCAAGAGTCCCATGGGCGCAAGGGTGTGGTAGGGTGGGTGAGGGGAGGGCCATACCTCACCCTTTCCCCTTCTAATAAATAAGCTGAAGGCAATCTTTTAGTTATTTATTATTCATTACACTATTAGTGACATTTTACTATTTACCGTTATACATTTTCCCCCTAAAGACTATACAATACTCAATCTGCTGTACCTCACGAATAAGGGCAGTCAAAATTCACCCCCCCCCCCAACCAAACTCCTGGCTGCGCCCATGGAGTCCTCGTCAGGTCAGTATTTTTCAGCTGTTAAGTCCATGTATATTACATACAAACAGCATACAAAGTTGATTTGCTTGTTTCCCCCATTATACTGCAACATGGTTTTTATTTTTTTTTTTTTTTTTTTTTTTTTTTTTTTTAAGGCGCACGGCGGACAAATGCCTCTTGGTTATGATGTGCAACTAACCCCTTCACTACGATGACCAATTTCTTACGGTCTCCACACTATGCTGGAGACCATACCGGTACTGTATTTGCTAAGTTTCTTCCGAACATTTCAGTTTAGTGCCAGTTCTTCATTTCTTTACCAGGGCAAACTTCGTATACCTGTTCCTTAGGCCAATACCTCCACTCCTTCTCCTTTCGACTTAGGCCATTTAAAGGGTTTTATGGAGACAAAACCATACAGGCATAAATTTTAGGATCCTGTACTCTTTTAAGTTCAATATCATCATGGCAAATTGGCAGTGTACCTGTGTGGAGATAATCCTGCATGTTGGCACCTTTCTTCCTATCTCCAGACGATAAATTTTTAAGCGCATTAATATTCTGCCCATCTCCAGACGATACGATTTATGAGGTCGGGGGGAATTTTGGAAAAGGCGTGGTTGGATCTCTTCGTTTACCCGTGCACTGAAAGACATCCTGAGTTGAGCACTAACCAGTCCAGAATATATATGCAGTTAGCGGGTTGAATTTCGCCTCTTACGTAACGGCATTAATACTCCGCGCAGAGCTGCCAAATCCTATGGCGTTTGGAAGAATGCACAGATAAATATATAAAAATAAATAAATAAAAAACTATAGCCAGACCATCGAAATCTGGAGCTGGTCGTACAGTTGCCTAGTTTAACCTCTTGAATCCTGTGACGGGGAGAGAGAGAGAGCAGGGAGGGGGGTTAGTGGGAGACTGCTTGGATATAACCTGTGAGAGAGAGGGGGGAGGGGGGATAGTGGGAGATTGCTTGGATATAACCTGTGTGTGTTGTTACATAGCCTATGATTTCATCATCCTTTGTATAATTCTAACGTACAGTATGCTGCATGTTTGATCACGATTCGCCTCGTGGCTTCCATAGTGATCAAGCTTCCGTGTTCTACCTCACTCCCCCCTTCTCCTCCCTTATGGTAGAGTAAGTCGTTCTTTCTGTTGTTCAGAGCAGGAGTGTCAACTCTTTGTCCCCTATGGCTTCATTTGCGCGCCCTTCTTACAAGTTGTATCAAGCTCTGCCGGCCCCTATATAATGAGCTCAGTCTCTGCATTAATTGCCACTTAGATCTACTCCTCATTTTGTTCACAGCTCTGTCCTCCCCTGTACAGTTATTATTATTTTTGTGAGTGCTCAGGAAGTCTCCAACCATCTAGCTGCTGTGTAATTTGAGTATAAGTGTTATTACATTTTTCTTCTTGTACTGTATAGCATAAGGTGTTAATTCGTGGGCCTGGTAAGGTTTTTGTGATTCATGTGGAGTTTTTGATGTCGGCCATTATTAATATTTTGTATCTGTAATAATATATTTTGCATTAACTGAGCATTATCCGGTTTTCTCATTTTATCAGGGCTGACTTAGATAAATTTACTCTTGCTAATTTCGTGTTAATAGAGGCTATTGCAGTTAACCATATATTTAACCTGCTTTTGCCATTATAATTATCCTTATGAGTCCTGAATGTTTAGTTGTTAGTTTGAGCATTAAACTTTAAATCGTAGTTTTACCTCTTTTGTTTTGAACCTGGAACTTTGCGGGACAGTAGTGATTTTAGTATTCTCACTTGAAGTGTTCATTCTCTCTCTGTTCCGTAACAGTGTGTGTGTGTGTGTGTGATAGAGAGAGAGAGAGAGAGGCTACATATACCTGTGTGTGTGTTAACCCGAACCCTTGAACTGGAAGATGCGTTTTTCCGGTTTCTTGCTATCATCAGAAAACGACTGTTGCACGAAAACTACGAAATACACACACACACACACACACACACACACACACACACACACAAAATCGTTGACCTATGGAAAGCAGTTCACTAGTCGTTAAGTTCTACATGTACAGTATGCTTGCTAATGTTCACTTTTCCCAAAATTTGCTTGCGAGCTTCGCTTTTTTAGAATATGCTTTTGTTTTTCGATATTGGTTATTCTGCTTATCTCTTCGAATACTGTTTACTTGTCACTTTTTAAATATAATTCTATCTATCTATCTGTCTATTGCCTTAATCTCTAAATGGAAGACCATGAACAAATCCCCTCCATGTACCCGCCCTCCACCCTCCCTCTTTCTAACACCACCCTCGGCCTCTCTCTCCCTCTAATCACCCATACACACTCCTTTCTCCACTCTTCCCTCCACCTCATCCTTGGCCTCCCTTTCCCCCTCTTATCACTCACATACATTCCTTCTGTCTCATTGGAGAAATCTGCTTATTTATATATGTAATGCAGTGTAATGATCTTGTGTTATCGGTAAGTATGGCTTTTCACTTTTACAAAATCCTGTTAATTTCATCGGTGACCAAAATTTTTTCATAATCTTTAAAGCCGTTTCGAAAATTTGATTACATGTACCGGTATTTTTCACTCAAATATTTCCCTATTTACTGGTACATATTTCACTATTTAACATTTTTCACAGTGATACCGGTATGTATTTCGGTTATTCCAAATTTCACTATTTATCAGTATATATATATATTTCAATGTTTTAAATATTCCAATAATTACTGGTATATAAGACACTCATGTTCACATATTTCACTATTTATCGGTGTATATTTCACTGGTTTATGTACTTCACAACTTACCGCTATACCATATAATTCACTGGTTTTCATGTATTTCACTATTACCGATATTTCATTAGTCAAAACAAAAATCACAACTTATCGGTACAAAATAACACTGACTTTCAAATATTTCACTATTAACTGGTATGAACTTCAAGAAAATATTTTGCTATACTTGCTTACCGGTACCGAAGTTTCATCACTGACCGGTGTCACTTTTATTTTTCAAATATCACTCTTTCAAACGTCACTAATGGTATACTTTTTCACTGCTTTCAAACACGTCACTATCGGTATATATTTCAGTTTTCAAACATCACTAGCGGTACCGGTAATCATTTCACTGTTTTCAATCATGTCACTAACGGTATACATTTCACTGCTCTCAGACATGTCACTACCGGTATACTGTATATTTCACACACTCAGCCATGTCACCAGCGGTATATATTTCACAATGTCACTAGCGGTAAATATTTCACTGCTTTCACACGTCACTAACGATGTTTCACTGCATTCAAATGTCGCGAGGCATATATTTCACTGCATTCAAACTTGGCACTTTCAGTATATACCTCACTAATTTTCAAATATTCGTATACACATACAGTATCACTATTTCATATGCTTCACTATTTATCGCGTTACACTTCAATGCTTTTCGAAAACGCCACTACCTTTTCACCTGTACATTCATTCCACTGCACTTCTTCGTGACTCTCATTCGTGTTAATGTTGCACCTTAGCAATGAAGATGGACCGATGTCAATTTTTGGAAGAGGGGATAAAAGGTCAAAAGAATCAATCAATTCTTGCAACTCCGCAATCAAGATGGAGATGGGAATTTTAGACACCTTAAAAATGAGAGAGAAAGAAAGAATGGTTTACTAACTTTCTACCTGTCCCTCTAGGGAGAGAGAGATTGCTAACGTTCTTACAGCCCCTTTAAAAAAGAGAGATCAGTCACTAACCTACCCGCCCTTTAACATACAGCGGCCCCACCCCGCACCAAGCGACTGAGCCTCGTCACCTCGTCCTTGCCCGTCCCGTCCCCACTATCCCTCAACCGCCATATTATTGCACAGTGTTAGTCTACTGTCTGACTCAGCTCTCTCTCTCTCTCTCTCTCTCTCTCTCTCTCTCAAGTAGTCTAACTCTATACGGTATTAGATCTCCCCTACACTGAGTTAACCTGACAATTTATCTTATCTCTTAATCTCCTGACGAGTTTATTCACCTCAGGCTGAATTGGCGATCATGAAGGGTTAGTTGCAGCCTCCATTAACCCTCTCACTAAATTAACTTTGCTAAGATCGTCCGCAAAAATAAAACCACAAAAAGTCATCTCACTCAAACGGTTAAAAACGATTCTGGCGGTTCAGTTGAAAATCATACGTTATTCACTCAGGAAAATTCTAGGGCTGATCAGACTGACAGACACAGTTCGTTTTCCCCGTGCCCTTCTTCGCCTGGCATATTTAAAATCGGGGATCTGGGCTTGGATTGCGCCTCAAGTATCGTAAGGGAATACCAACGGGGTAATATGACTGCCTTAATGACTCGGCAGTCGATTGCATTATTATTATTATTATTATTTCAAAGTTATGCCTTCTTTGCCTAAGTACAATACCCCAACACAAGAAGCCACTCTCCTCTCTTGCTATTAGCGCCGTGAATGACTCAAATGACAAAATTATACCTACAATTTAAAAAGCTATTTGTTTGGGAGGGATCAAGTCGGCCTGAAACTGCTGCATCTGTATTCATTCTATACTGCAAAACCAGACGTTCTCCCCAGACGGTGATACCCTGAAGGTTGGCTAAATATTAATGGAGAAGACCTTGCCGCGTGCATGGCCTGCAAGGTCAATGCATCATTCAGATTATTAAAGGTCGCTAACTTACCTCTGTTTGCCGTGCCCCTCGGTACCGCTACCGTGACAGTTTCGCCCACCAACAAAACACACGAGGTGACTGACGCCGATGCCCTCCTAAAGACTTCAACCTGACGCTTTCGGGTCGGCAACTTCACTGTTACAAGGACCTACTTTCGACTCCTGTCAGTTCGCTAAGTTACGTCTCAGTCACTCCACTATTGCACACCGAATCACTTGTTCTGCACAATAAACAACATAGCCTACCCACACATGGGGGAAAGGCCCTCTGGTCTGTTCTATCTTGTACCCTTTGTTTGCACTAACACACTGACCCTCACATGCTAACTGGCTAGCATCCGCAGTGGCACACAGCCTCGCACGCACCACCGGCCCGGCGCGGCTTACTGCCTCGCACCCACGTGACCCACCCACTCACCGCCAGCCACTGCTACTCAGATTCACGTAGCGCTAACTTGCTTTCTGTACGTGCTACAATGTCCTAAATAAATAAATAACCAGAATCCAAGTAGTTTCACTCGGAAAAGACTGACGGAAAGAATACTGTCCACCTTAACGCGGAATAAATTTGTAATTTCTCATTACTTGCTAAAGTTCTAAATACTGTAAATAAATAAATGAATATGATCCAGACCAGAAGGTTTGACTTAGAAAAGAAGTGACGGAAAGAAAACTAAGTCTAATATATATGCATGAACTTGGCATGGAAATGCTCTCAATCTTGACTGTTGAGCTGTAACAACAGGTTGACACTAGAATACGATGCTAGTCACAAAGAAGTGCTCTGGAAAGGATGTAGAGTTGTAGTATTGTCTTGTTTTGCCAGAGCCACGGGAAACAGGCCGCTAAAGTAAAATCGCCTAGTTAAAATGAATTACTTCTAGTTTACCTTATTCCCTCACGTGCAGTTGATAGGCAGTAATCTGAAACCTTCCTCCGCCCAAAATGGAGAGAGAGAGAGAGAGGGATTCCCACACCTGCCATTTACTCACGCACCTGTGACGAGTCGCGCTCGCGCTGCTGCGCATCCTCCCTCAGGAGTTTCATTATATCAAAGGGCGGGTAAATTTGACTGATTTAAATTATATGAAAGTGGCCTATATTTAAAAACATGGATCTCTCTCTTACTAGCCAACAGCACTTCTTATCTTAGCTAACTCTCTCTCTCTCTCTCTCTCTCTCTCTCTCTCTCAAACTAACTTGAAAAAAAAATGAGACAGACAAACAGAATTAACATGTAAAAAAGGAGAAACTGCTGTGGCTGTGCTACGTCCTTTCTTACAGCACTTCTTCGTTTCTAGCACCATACGCTAGTGTTAACCTATCGCTATAACTCAGCATCCAACAGTCAACAGGACAGCAACCCTACCTGTTGTGTGATGCGAAGGACAAAACGTATGTATTCGAAACGTAGGATGTTTTTATGTCATACGTATATGGATATCAGGCCTGTGTGACACGTATCCAGATTTCAGGCTTAAACGTATCAGGCATATACTGTACGTTTCAAGTTTGATAAAACGTTTTGCGAACGTTCTTAAAGCGAATTGTTGGGGGAATTCCTAACAGTGTGTCTGCTGTGTTACGCTGCATGTGACAAGTCTGCGTAACTTTGAGTAATTTTCTCTGACGGTAGGAAGAGTGATACTGAAAACGAGCAGCCCTACGGAAGTGACTATTGAACTGTTTGTAGCCCTTATCCCGTTCACTACAGAAGCAAAGCCGTAGCAGCAGCACATAAGACGCCACCGTAGGCATGCGCAAGAATACTGTATAATAACGGGACAGAATCAGATGTAAACCGGTAAGAGGTGTTTGTAAGCTTCCTAAACGCATGAGAATACCGCACAAGGGCTCTGCAACATGAAGCAACACATAACCAAACACACTGCAGAAGAGAGGACATTGTATTGGAGGTACCTGCACCCGTCATAGTAGTTAAAAATGGTGGTGGTAGGAGAAGGTCGGCAGCAGCAGTAGAAGTAGTTGTAGCAGTAGTAGTAGTAATGGTAGTGGTAGTAGTCGTCCTCTCATTGCTGTTGTTCTCGCTGCTAACAAAATAATAATAATATTATTATTATTATTATTGTTGCTGTTGTTGTTGCTGCTGCTATTATTATTATAACAATAATAATAATAAACCACCATAACATTTAACCAAGATGTCTGCTGCCATAATAATAAGTATACTCAATGTACAGCACATCGTGTTTTTATTTTCTTTATCTTACAGAAGAAATATATTCATTTTAGGGCGCGTAGTTGTTTTAATAGTCTTTATCTTACAGGATACACCACGTAAGACAGGATGACGTCATGAAATATTACGCGTCTCCTCATTCCTTCACTACCATGACCATTTTCTTTATTCTTCACAACAAATACGTATTTTCTTTATTCCTCACTACCATGACGTATTTTCTGTATTACCTACCATGCCGTATGTTCTTTATTCACTACAATGATGTATTTTCTTTATTCTTCAGTACCATGATGTATTTTTTTTACTATCATGACGTATTTTCATAATTCACTACCATGACGTATTTATTCACTTCCATGACGTATTTCTTTATTCACTTCTATGACCTATTTTCTTTATTCTTCACTACCATGAGGTATTTTCTTTATCTTTGCTACCATGACGTATTTTCTTTATTCTTGACTACCATGACGTATTTACTTTATTCACTACCATGACGTATTTTCTTTATTCTTCATTACCATGACGTATTTCCTTTATTCACTACCATGACGTATTTACTTTATTCTTCACTACCATGACGTATTTCCTTTATTAACTACCATGACGTATTTTCTTTATTCTTGACTATCATGACGTATTTCCTTTATTCTTCACTACCATGACGTATTTCCTTTATTCTTCACTACCATGACGTATTTACTTTATTCTTCACTACCATGACGTATTTACTTTATTCTTCACTACCATGACGTATTGCCTTTATTCACTACCATGACGTATTTTCTTTATTCTTCACTACCATGATGTATTTTCTTTATTCTTGACTATCATGACGTACAGTATTTACTTTCTTCAGTCATGACTTATTTCCCTTTTTCTTCACTACCATGACCCATTTTCCGTTATTCACTGCCATGACGTATTTTCTTTATTCTTCACTACCATGGTCTATATTATGGGAGTGGAAGTGGGGCATTGTATATACTGCATGTTAGTGGAAGTGGAGCGCTGTATATGGAAGTGGAGCATTATTTGTGGAAGTGGAGCGTCATATATGGAGGTGGATGTAGAGCATTAGCCTATCTGTGGTAGTGGAGTGTTATATACGGAAGAGGAGCGTCATATAGGGAAGTGAAGAGCTATATATGGAAGTGGAGCGTTAATTGCGGAAGTGGAGCGTCATATATGGAAGTGGATGTTGAGCATTACACATCGAAGTGGAAGTGGAGCATTACATATGGAAGTGGAGCGTCATATATGGAAGTGCATGTTGAGCATTATATGTGGAAGTGAAGCAAAAATATGGGAGTGGAGTGTCATATATGGATGTTGAGCATTATATACGGATGTGGAGCAAAAACGTGGAAGTGGAGCGTCATATATGGAAGTGGATGTTGAGCATTATGGAGTGGGAGCAAAAACGTTGAAGTGGAGCGTCATATATGGATGTGGATGTTGAGCATTATATGTGGAAGTGGGACATATACTGTATGTGGAAGTGGAGCGTCATATACGGAGGTGGAGCGTCATATATGGAAATGGATGTTGAGCATTATATGTGGAAGTGAACTGCTATATACAGTATGTTATTGGAAATGGAGCGTTATGTATGGACCAGCCCGTGCATATATCGTCACCAGAATGAAGGAATTAATACGGTGTTACTTATTACAGGAGCAGCAAACCAGAATGAGGGAAATTTGTTACGGTGTTACTTATTACAGGAGCAGCAAACTAGAATGAGGGAATTAATACGGTGTTACGAATTACAGGAGCAGCAAACTAGAATGAGGGAATTAATACGGTGTTACGTATTACAGGAGCAGCAAACTAGAATGAGGGAAATTAATACGGTGTTACTTAATACAGGTGCAGCAAACTAGAATGACGGAATTAATACGGTGTTACTTATTACAGGAGCAGCAAACTAGAATGAGGGAATTAATACGGTGTTACTTATTACAGGAGCAGCAAACTTTACTCGTGGATCAGCTAAACCGCCGAGTGGATCAAGTTACGTGTACCGGAAGTGGTCCTTGGATACCTGGCTACAGGTAAATTTCACACCTTGGTTCCTGGACCGGGATACACAAACTTACAATCATTTCCCTGTCGTAACTTTGGCTGGTTTTCGCAGGACAGAGGAGGGACATGAGAAGAATCCGCACCTTCCCTACTGCGTCCTTCTTGCAAAATCAAAATGGCATGATACTCTTCCTCTCCTAATATTTGTTTATAGACGAAGGCAGAGAAAGACAAGGAAAGAATCTGCATCTTCATTTCTGCGTCCATCTTGTTAAACCAAAATGGCATCATAATCATCCTCTCCTAAGTAAGATCTGTTTATAGACGAAGGAAGTGAAAGACAAAGGAAGAATCTACTGTACACTCCCCTGTCCTTTTTGCGAGAACAAATACCGGTAACAGTTATAACAGATAAACAGTTGCGACAGAGAAATGATCATAACTTTGTATATAATAACTACCGAGTAACATTAAGTGATTCTCTCAGTTTCTTACTCATTATACCCAGTTTGTTTTCACCCGACGGAACTGAGCCACTCTCACAACCTGAATTCCAAGTCGTGGTAGCATGAAATTCCATTAGCCTTATTTATGGAGTGGAAAAGTGTCCTTGATTATTAGTCAAACTGCCCTTCAGCCTCACAACACTTGGCCATCAGGGGTTAGGGATCTTTATGTCGGGTGAAAGCCAACCCAAACTACACAAGTATTACCTCGATAATTAAAGACGATAATAAACATCTAAGCTATTTTCTTCCTATTCTTTCATGGTAATCATCACCACTAATCAGTTTTAATGGAGTGTCGAACAGCAGTCCAGAGTCAGTTTCCACATATTTAGATTCAGAACACGACTCTTTGATCTCACTGGGGACATGAATCAGGGGAGGGAGAGTTTATTAGGTACTGTAAGTTCTCTCCTCCTACTACACCACAGACAGTCCAAAGTCGGCGGGAGATGTCGGGGAAGGACCAAGGCAATGGGTCGCCCGATGCACAAAGGTGAGGTTGTAGTTACAGTGTGGTAAATACTCCTGATGATAATGATTACACCTACTACTACTACCTTACTACTACCACTGCTCCTGCTGATATTTATTCTGCTGCTGCTGATACTACTACTGCTACTACTACTACTACTAATAATAATAATAATAATAATAATAATAATAATAGTGATAATAATGCCACTGCTAATAGTACTGATTGCTGAGTCCACTACTGTTCACCTTAACACTTAAAAGATGCGTCGAGAGCGATCAGAAGTGGGGAATAATAGAAGATGTGATATGCTCAAGATTTAGGTCTAGTTTTGGTTGAGGAATGGAGGAGACTGGAGAGAAGTTTGAGAAGTGGAGGGACGGGATGGAAGGAAAAGGATTGGGAGAAAATACAGTGTACTGACAAAACATGAATGATGGTCAGTAGGCGTGAGGATGGTAATATGTGACCCTGTGCTGTGTGTGGAGATGTGCTGTGGTGCTGTGTGAAGTGGGAGATGGGAGACATGTGCTGGGTGTAAAGAGGGAGTTGGGAGACATGTGCTGTGATGCTGTGTGTGAAGAGGGAGTTGGGAGGCATTTTTCCGGTGTACTACTTGTAACAGATGTGTCCACAAAAGATGCAGACGGTTTGGGCATGGTGAGTAGAGAGATGACTTGGACATGTTGACAGGAGGGGAGATGGTTTGGACATGGTGAGTGGATGGGAGATGGTTTGGACATGGTGAAAGAAGAGAGATGATTTAGACATGATGAGGGGAGAGGAGAGTTTGGACATGCTGAGAGGAGATGGGAGGATCTGAACATGTTAAGGAGAGTCATAGGTGTGAATGTAAAAGGAAGAGTGTCCAAGGGCAGAGCAAGGTGTTGGGTGCGACCTTGAGTGGAGACCTTTGGGTGAGGGAAGTGACTAGGGAAATGGTTCGAGATGCTGACACACACGAACTGCCATCAGATGAAAGGATACGTACCGGTACCATACATGTTAGGCATGAACAATGGTCTTTAAACATAATGAATCTTATAACGATACGTAATCTGTGATGTAGGTGCGATATTTAATGATCTTAAGCACTTTTAACTTTTTTTTAAGGGTAGGTGGTCTCTTCATATATTCACTGCATTTTTCCTACTTAGGTTATAGCTATTAGGTTAGATTTTCTTATGCCTTGTTAGGTAATTTATGTAAAATACACTCTGCAGAAAAGCTCAACAGATAATCTATTAAACGTGGTTTCCCAATCCGCCAATCCGCTACTGTCTGAATACCTATGGTAACACTAAGAGGGGAAAGGAAGGTGACAGGAGTTGTAGGGGAAGCAAGTGGTGAATGGCATCTTGTAAAGTCATCTAACTTATCTTCCTGTCCAAAGATATTACTCTTCTTGCCGTCAAGACTTCAAATTACCCACAAACTACGTGTGACAGATTTTGTTTCCGCTCCCTGTGTTTACAATACGACCCTTACTCTTTTACCATATCATCCACGTTTCCACTTCTGACTTTGCTTTCCTTTCTCAGATCAAACGCCAAAATGAGCAGAAACATGAGGCAATCCGGTACTGGGGGGGCTCCCAGCGCCCCTTACAATGAGCCTATGGAAACGGATCCGGCAGACAGTGCAACAGGGTCAGCTGCGGATGCAACAGGATCGGCTGAGGGAGGGACCAGACCCAGATGGATTGCTGACCACGCAGACCTACTAAGGATGCTCAGGAGAAGGGGGAGGCACCGGATGCTTGACTTCTTTCACCCTTTCCTTGACGACATGGATGACCTGACCCCTGAGGAGAGGAGAGAGTTGGAGGGACAGAGTAACCAGGACCCACAAACGACTATGACGACGATGGGTACTGGCGGTTGGGGTGACCCGCTTACGAGCCGCAGTGAACACTTCCCCGACCCAGTGGCCACAAGACAGAGTCAGTGGCAGCTGCCCGAACTGGTGAACCCTGACTCCTTTGAAGAGGAGGCCGAGGCAAAGGCCGAAGCAATGGACGTGGCGCCACAAGAGCAAGGCACTCTGAAGACTGATGCCGCGCTGTACACCGTCACAGAACAACTGGTAAGTACAGTCACGAAGCCATACAGACCCCTCCTTATCCCCCAAAAGGAGGATGGACTGCAGAAGAAGGGCAGCTTCAACCTACAGTCCACCACCGGGTTCATGTTTCAGATGAACCTGGTGTTACAACCACTACAAAATCCTTTTTACTCTGACTTGGCCTAAAACTGCCACCTCTCCATCTTGAATACTGAGTTGTAGGAATTGATCAACATAGTAAATTTATGCCAGTCACGAAGAAGTGCTATGGAATGAATGTAGAGATGCAACATTGTCACTCGGGTACGTGAAATAGGCTGGAAAAAGACGAAAACTTAAACTAAGGGGGAAAAATGGTTAAGCTGTCAACTACATCTTATACCTATTCACTCTACCTAGGCTAATTGATTTACTAAGCACATAACACTTGCTATCCAGCACCTCTTCCCTGCCGATAAATTTACCTTACTACACCTTAAACTTTTCTTGTATGTTACTCATTCCCTTATCATTTCGACACAAGAATATATCGGCGTACTAGATACAAAAATATCCTAGTAAGCAAGAGGTGTTGGAATGCCTTCCTTAACGACCAGAGTACGATTTATTTGTTTACTTTCGTATTATTTTTTATTTATGTATCGTATATTACACCTCAGGAGTCCTTTTAATAGTTTAAGTATCGGTACAGTTTGCCTCGGTAACGTACCGGTACAAGAAGCTAAAATGATGCAGCTAATGTGCAAAATAAGTAGCTAGCTAAGGAAGAGGTGCAAAGAAGCCTTTCATGATGGAATAAAATAATCTATGGTGGGTAGAACAGAACAGAGATCAGTACTTAGAAGCCTCTCAGGCCAGACGCACCTCTTCTGAATAAAACTGTTTGTGGGTATAAGTGAGAAGGGAATATAAGTTGGGGAGACGGCAACGAAATGGCAGAAGACATGGTGACATGGAGGCGGTTTGTTTGTGGCCACCCCTTACGAGATTAAGGCGTCTGGCTATAGGCAGATAGATAGATAAAATTAAATATACAACACAGACGTTTGTGGTGCAGGGATAGGTGAAGACTTGGATCCCCTTTAGCATTTCTATACTTCAGTCACTTAACTTGCCCCAGATTTTTGTCCCTCAGTAGTTTATTTCACATAGCTCAGTGTAAGAATAAGGCATAACTATGGTTGCTCTACATCCTGTCCACAGCACTTCATCGTGACTAGCACCATATCATAGTGTTACTCTCTTGCTATATGTCAGTATTCAAGATGGATTTATGGCAATTTTATACCAAATTAAAGTGAGGACAGTATAACACAATATTAAGGACGGCACGTACTCAAGGTGGAGTTGTCAACGAGTGTTACGAATAAAAATTAACAGCTGAAAATACAGGGGTCCATATATTGCACCTACGTATCGTGCGTGTTGAGGGAACGGCTCTGTCTACTGGTTTGAGAAACGCGGACATTTTGGCTGCATGTGACTCAACCACGTAATCAGTGAGTCAAAAGAGGCACTAAATGAGGCAGGAAAAGGGTTCTGGGAAGTAGAACACCCTGGTAACGCTGACCAAGCCGTCTCCACAACACCCGGGAATCTGAAAGCTATACCTCATACCAATTAATTTGGCCAGGCATGTATGGCAACACTGTTCCCACCGAGATTCTGATTGGCTGGAGGTGTTTGTTCGATTTCGTTGTTGCTTAAACCGATACTCTCTTTATTATCAGATGTGATACTGAGTTTGTCGACAATACAATCGTCAAAAGCAATAACAAATCCGTTATGTACTTAACAACAATGAAATCTGCGTAGGAAGATAGAAATATGAGTCAACAAACTATTATAACAGTCCAAGTCAAGGTCAGCATTCGAACAATTCCTTTAAATCGCCGCCACTCGATAAAATTACAGAAAATTAAGGAAACCTGCTTAATCTAAGCGCTGGTGTAACACATTTAAATTTTAAGTCCAGTCCGTACTATGATAATAGAGGAGATGTAATGAAATAGTTTCCTTTAGCCTACTTTGATTTTCGCAATTTTTTCAAACCTCCCTCCCCGCACAACTCGTCTTTTCATCAGAATTTTTAATTATTCGGAGTTGTGGCACGATTTAAGGGTACGGACTGGACTTAAAATTTAAATGTGTGTTACACCAGCGCTTAGATTAAGCAGGTTTCCTTAATTTTCTGTAATTTTATCGAGTGTCGGCGATTTAAAGGAATTGTTCGAATGCTGACCTTGACTTGGACTGTTATAATAATTTGTTGACTCATATTTCTATCTTCCTACGCAGATTTCATTGTTGTTAAGTACATAACGGATTTGTTATTGCTTTTGACGATTGTATTGTCGACAAACTCAGTATCACATCTGATAATAGAGTATCGGTTTAAGCAACAACGAAATCGAACAAACACCTCCAGCCAATCAGAATCTCGGTGGGAACAGTGTTGCCATACATGCTGGCCAAATTAATTGGTATGAGGTATAGGACAGTGAGGGGTGTAATATATGAGCCAGCCTGTAATCCCAGCTTGAACAAAATGAATCGTGATGTTGTGCTTATTTTGAAGTACCACTGCATTTAAAGTGTTTATGAGGCAAATACAGGCATCAGATGGAAATACAAGTACTATACACAATTTCAGCATTCTGAAATACAAGTACTCTTACGGACACTAATATCGATCAACATCCGTATGATAAATAACGAGACAGTGATCAGTAACTTTCGAAATCCAGTATTGCGACCATCAGAATCCAAAAAACTTTTCAGAATAAAACGTAAGAGATTCATAATTGCTCAGCCAAAAAGTAGATCGATAACACTGTCCGCTATAGTACCTGTACATATGATATACCGATGACATATTTATTTTGAACCTATTAACAAATATTAATACGAGTTTGTTGACATCCGTGGTGATGGGTGGGTAAAGTTCGATGCTGAACTAAGGGACGTAACTGAAGTAGAATAGAAGACTTCGTGGCACCCCTTCCACACCAGTTTATTTCGTATATTACACCTTAATATTCCTCCGTATACTAAATAACTGTCGTTTCAGTATCGACATAGGTCACACCAGTCACATACAAAAGGGTATTGAGGTGTAATGTGCTGAATAAATTAAGGAAGAGATGCCACGAGGTTTCCTATGCCACTTACAAATATGGTCCTGACTGTGCTCTATGTTGCAGGAGGACGGGAAGAGCAAGCGCCACAGCCTGCTGAAAATGCCATCTTCGATATCCCCAAAGCTGACAGGTGGCCGTGCAGTGGGAGATAACCCAGACGCGCACTACAACATACTGATGGCTGATGCTTCTGGCTCGATGGGATCCTACTGGTATCATTTGATGGATGGTTGGAACACTTTTGTGGCCCCTCAGCTGAAGGGTCGCACTAATATTTATGCATTCAGTGCCGGTGTCCGTTTCATTCGCACAGGGACAAATATAGAGGCTGGAGACATTGACCATCGAGGTACTGACTTGACTAGTGCTCTTATGAAGATGGTAGAGGAGGTGTATCAGTGCAAGGAGAAATATATAAAGGTGTTCCTCGTGACAGATGGTGACCACAATGCAACAAAAGTGAGCCCTGAAGACATTCTCAGTAAACTGCAAGCACCACACACCAAGATAGTTGACGTGTTTGTACTGGGAGCTGGTAACAGTTTCCCTGTAAAGTATAGCATTACTCTGCGTTCATTGCTGCACAATGGCAGTTCTAATCTTCCTTCTCTTTTCTGGGCTAAGAGCAGTGACCGTATGGTTGAAGTGCTGAAGAACATTGCGGGCTGCCTATCCTCGGAGGTGTCTCAAACTCTGACACTCTCGCAGTCAGGGTTTTCCCTGCCTGGCACTTTGCCCAAGTCAGAGTTTCACCTCAGCGAGTGGGTGTACTTTCCCACGGGTCCTGAGCAGGTGCAGAACCTGTCATTGACCAGGGGTCCCTACTCTGCCCAGCTGACTCTTGATAACAAACTCGCCACTATGCCCGTGCTCAACCAAGTCTTCCGCCAGTGGAACAGCATCCTTATTCAACTTCATACTCAGAAGAAACCGCTGCCTCCTGATGCTATGCCTTTCATGCAGAGACTGTTTAAAGCTGCTACAGATCAGCATGCCCCTACCACAAGTATCAGGGAGCGCTTGGCTAGAAAGGAAAAAGCAACTCATGAGCTAGAATTTGCAACACTGATGAACAAACTGAAGGCAGTGCTGACAGCAGATCGCTTTGGCAACGATCTTGAATTGGCTGAGAATATTCTGAGTACCACTGTGGGTGGGGGCAAGTATGAAACTAAAGTGCTGCAGCTGAAAGGGCACACAGATGAGGATTTCCAAAATGACGCAAAGGAATTTCTGAAAGTAGTGGAACGCCAAAAGAATGCCATCATGACCATCACCATCACACCTGAAGACTGTTGCAGAATCACCCTGACTTCTACCCTCATGGACCTTCAGGATGAAGACCTCCCAGAGCTGATGAAACTCAACAAGTTTGACTTCCTGAAACAATTTACCATATCAGGTATTGGGGTTTGTGCTCCCATGCGGGACTCGGTGACCATCAATCCTTGGTCATTTGGTGTGACGTCCATCCTTGGCCAGCCTTACACAATAGTCAGCCAGGTGGCCATTGAAAACATTGATCATGTGAGTGGACCTAACAAAGAGGCACAGCTGAAGGCTGATGATGCGAACACTCGCTTCAATGCGGTGGTACCGGTGTTCCCCCCAGAGGCTGCCAAGATGATGGGACAACTGGTTCAGACACGCCTGTACGCAATGTGCACCACCTTCGCCATCCTCAAAAACCCCCATGTGGTAGATTTCAATATTCATTTCGCTGCACTGGGTGTGGTGTGGGTGCGGCTGCTGCATGAGTACCCAACAACTCCACGCCCTGAACATGTACAGCGCCGCATCCTGAGCATAGAGGCAACAGCAGAGCTTTATATAAAGCGTACAGGCCTCATTACATATTGGCGTCTGCTAAAGGAGCAAACCCCTCAAGCACTCATGACAGAGAGTACAGAGACAGTGGAAGGACGTACGATCAAGTGCGAGTCTCTCATCAAGCCCATGTTCATCTTACACCTGCACCTGCGCCAGGAGAAGCCAGAAGCAGCCACTCTCTCCCTCATCGTCAAGATGCTGCTACAAGAATACATTGGTCGCTGCCTTTCCCATTACAAGACTGGACAGAAAGATGCCAAACCATTTACTGACTTCTTTGCAGAGGAGCTGACGGACCATAAATGGCGGCAGCAGTGGGCTGACCGCCAGCTGGTTACTCTTCAGGAACAAATTGGAAGTGAGATAAACTATGAGTTACAGAGTTTCTACAGACTAGAACAGGTAGAAAAAGCAGCCCGAAGGGAAATAAATCGGAGGATGCGACAGCTGGAGCAGTATCTCATTAAGGGTTTGACCATCACTCTAGAAAGAGCCAAAGTGGAGCGTCTGCGCAGCGTGACTGGTGCTGGTGACGTATCATGGCCCACACTGCGCACCTTTGTCAATGAGCTTGGACTTCCACAAGACACAGTGGAAGAGCTTTTTAGTCAGCAGAGTCTGACGATTTATGTGGTGCATGCACTGGAGTACCGCAGCTCCCGGGACCGGCTTACCACTGAGTTACCAGATTACCAGACTGCCATCAGCAAAGCCGCCACCTTCGTACAGAAGGAAAATTCAAATTTAATAGGTGACGACATTAAAAATAAACTAGTAAAACTGCTAACCAGTGGATGGATACAGGCCTACATAGAAGCACACAGTGCTGTGGTTGAGCCTATGATGCCAGCACAGATTGTGGCCGAGGCTCGTGAACGTGGCATTGAGGTTACAGAGACCACCTTTGATCAAGTATATCGGCGCTATCGACCAGATGTTGGCTTACTTGGAAATGCCTGCCAGAGCCGAGACTGCCCTTTCTTCCTGGTTCCAGACCGCAGGTTCAATCAGCACATCAGTGTTGAGCGTCGCACACATGCAGCCTTTCCACATGCTTTCCATCGTACAGCATACCAACATCGCAACGACACAGTGTCCGTTGTAGTAACCGAGATAACATCAGGCTCTCAGGCACGCACGCACAAAAGCATTCCTCAGAAGATCATCCAACCTCTCATTGATTCTCTGGCAAGCTTGATGAAATGGTACTACCAACGGGGAAACTAGTATGGCAGAAGTGGTTTGATCATAAAGGTAAAAGGCATCAGCTGTATGACATTTACATTTTTGCATCTATCACATCTAAGCTAGAATATGTAGCTGATGTAACACCATGCGAGTTTACTGTATGGGTTAAGAATGACGATTATCATTATTATTTGTTGTATTGCACATACATACAGCATAAAGATTCAGAACACTTCTTTGCCGGTGTATCTCATAATATGACTCATGATACTGACAATGTTGACCCACGTGGTGATCAGGCATTAGCTGTGAGAGGTAATTATAACAACAGAGTCGACAAGTTACATGATTTATGTGTGAAAAATATTGGCTGGAGCCACTTATGTTTGCTTAATGAAATTAACGGTGCTTCTAAGGAGTTTTTTAAGGATAAAATTCCGGGTAAAAGATATAATACAGACCAAAGAATTAACAGTAATGACAGGATAATTACTAAATTACTGGAATATCTGTGTTATCCTACATCTTCCCCGATGGAACACCGCCTTGCCGTGGCGGGGAGGCTTGCGTATCTCGGTGATCAGTGAAGCTATACTAGGCAGGTACAACCATACTAGGCCGGTTCACTGTTAGGGATCAGACAAAAGGTGTTCCCTCCCAGTACAGTAATCACCTGACCCAGCCCTGCAAGATACAGTACCAATACCGTACATCACTCAAATAAAGTATCATGGCCTTAACCTCAATAACATTCTGAAGCATGGGTGAACCATTGTTATATGGGCCACCATGTGTACTGCTGTTTACACTTACCGTATATAATTACCTGTAATAGCCAATGTCACACTAAACTAAGGTATTTTGGTTTTTTAATTAATCATCATAGTTAATGTCACACTAAACTTAGGTATTCTAGTTTTTGTAGTTATATATATAACCACCATTGATCACCACAGCTAATGTCAGACTGAACTCAGCGTAAGATATTCAAGCTTACTGTGCTAGTAGCCTACTACTGATAGCACTGATATACACATGTACCTGATAATTATATGATGTGTGATTATAATATGTAACAGTAGTTGTTTCTTGTATATAAGTACAGTATATATAGCCTTATGTAACTGTAGATGTTTCTTGTATTATAGCCTTCAAACTTCGTCAGCTAGTCGGACAGCTGTCCGTTTCTTTAGACCAAATATGGTGGCAATCTGCCAACTGGATCTCCGGATGGCATCCAGAACATAGAAAAGTGAGTCAGCCACGCTGTCTCATGAACCGCTTAAACTGGGATGATAAAATTTTACTACAAAATAGCCTTAAGGCCCGGCAAGGAGTATGGATCCAATCGGTTGAATATTCTGAGATCGCCTTTTGTCAATCATTAGGAATTTTCCGGATGTTCAGGATGTCACCTAAATTTCCATGAAGGATTAAAGCTAGAGCACCAAACTTGGTGGTGTTAGAGACTTGGATGACATAAGGCGACATGTACAAAATCAGTGACCTTGGCCTCAAGGTTCCTTTATAGTTCTGTTTCTAGTAAGTAGTGGGTGTGGGAAGTTTATCAAAATTGACCTTGGCCAATTCTACGGTGTTCTAGTTATTATTATTATTAATCATTATTATTATTATTATTATTATTATTATTATTATTATTGTTAAGAAGGAAACAAAGAGAAGGGGAATGCGAAGAAACAAAACGGAGCAGCCAGTGGAAGTAATCAAAGCTTGAAATGAATTAGAGAAATAAGGTGAAGTGATGCTTTGCGAGTCGCGGGACGCAGAGAGGAAAAAGGAAAAAAAAAAAAAAAAATTACCGGTATGCTTATTTCTAACACCCTCCCCAGTTAAGTGGGGTCTAGAGATTCCAATGGTCAAAAATATGCAAGGATTGAATGAACTCCCCTCCTATCCTTCCTTAATGCAGGGGCTTTAGTAAGGATCATGGGACATATCAGGCATCTCGAAATCAATTAATAATATAACAAACTTATCTTAACATCTGTGAACATTATGCAAAATTTATCTGAACGTCTGTGAACATTACCGGTACGAAAAATTTATCTGGAAAAACATCTGTGAACATTATGCAAACTTTATCTGAACATCTGTGAACATTATGCAAAATTTATCTGAATATCTGTGAACATTAAGCAACATTTATCTGAACATCTTTGAACATTATGCAAAATTTATCTGGACATCTATGAACATTATGCAAAATTTATCTCGACATCTGTGAACATTATGCAAAATGTAGCCTATCTGAACATCTATGATCATAATGCAAAATTTATCTGAACATCTGTGAACATTATGCAAATTTTATCATGCATATGGAAAGCTATGAAAACAGAAAATGCAAAATGTGTTAAGTGGGGTGTATGAGTGCCTGAGCATGGCATCATTTACTACTGCACTGTAAGACTTCACATCACAAATTGTTATACACTGTCTGATGTTTCCATAAATATATAGAGTTTTGCTGTGTACCTCTAATATCAGCCGTGTATGCATAAACAGATAAAGGATTGGCTGTGTACCAACACTTGTTTATCTTTCCCCTTTTCACACCGGTAAGGTACAGTACGTAAGTCAGTGCAGTTTCTCAGAAGGTCTGTGCAAATTACCTATTATCTGCTTTTAACGTACTGTAATATGAACTTTCAATCTATTTCGAAATAATATCTGTTTTGGTTTAGTTAAAAAATTGCATCTTCACTAGTCTGAATGTAACCTATTGCTGTACGATAATTATAAGTCAATAATACGTTAGTTTTTACAATAAAATTTGAACTCGGGTCGGACCAAGGTCTAATGAGATACTTTCATTAGACCTTGGGTCAGACTCTAACTGCCTCTTGAGATAACGTAATACCTCTTCCTTTGCGATTCATTTTACACGTTCCATCTAAATATTTTCGTGAACCAGGTATTTCTGATGCAAACTATGTCCCTGTTAAAATGATATACATGGAAAACAAGGCCAGGTGAAATGTGAAGAATAAATCGCCAAGAAAATGGTCCTACAAAGTCTATCTGAAATCTGATATAAATGGCAAACAAAACCAGGTGAAGTGTGAAGAATGTATCGCTGAGAAAACGGTGCTACGAAGATATCTGAAATGTGGCCCCAGTGAGACATCCCTCGCTAGACCTATCTATCCCTCGCCAAACATCATTCAACGATGGTGCTGGAGAGGGTTGCCTTCGAGTGGTGGCACCAATATACGCGGGTGGTGGATCTGTTCGGTTATGTTAGCGTTCTGTAATATCCCCGTATCCCTCGACAGCAGGATGGTGGACTGCTGAAGAAGAAGGGCATCTTTGGCCTGCAGTCCACGGGGTTAATGTTCAGGTGAGGTTGCAGCTACTAGGCCTACTACTACTACTACTACTACTACTACCGTACCATTACAGCAACGACTTCGTAGCTTATTCTCGCTACCTACAACTGATTTACTTATATTGAGGGAGACCTGTAGTGTAGCGGTCAGATAAAGTGATTTATTTTTCTCCATGTAACCCTCTAGTTCAAAAGGTGTCTCCTGAACTAAGACAATCATTTGGAGGTAGCAAGGATGAAATAATACCGGTGTTAAATCCCTGAATATTCCAGATCCAGGATCCCGCTTGGTTTGCAACGCGGAATATCTGCAACCTCAGCTAAACAAAATGAAAAACGTTTATCTGGATATCACCTCGCTAGAAACCAATGAAAACATTTCGAGAAACACGAAAACGCTGGCCAATCATACACTAACATTAACCTATATGGTCTGTTCACTACATCTGGGCGTAAAACTGGTATCTCCCAATCTACAATGCAGGAGTGTAATAAAAGATTAACACTAGAATATGGTGCTAGTCACGAAGGCGTCCAGTGGAAAGGATGCAGGATCGTAGGCTTAATAATTCTATTTCTCGGGCACGGGAAATAGGCTGCAAAAGGACGAAAATACCCGCTTATGTATAATGAATAAACTAGAGATTCTTCTCCTCGGGTAGCGAATCTAGGGATTTCCTTTTTACCTGTCGATACAACTGTACTGACTTTAATTCTTAATGAAATATGCTCATAAACGTATATTAACAACAGTGAAATTTCCGTTGAAGTAATTCCTTAGTGCTGTGGGAGTTTTGGATCGGGGTTACTACCGACTGCATCACGAAATAATACAATCGGTAACAGGCAGCCTAACCTAATGTGACTGGCTCATCACATTATTAACCTAATGTGACTGACTAATAATCATTACATTATTAACCTATTGTGACTGGCTAATAATCATCACATTATTAACCTAATGTGACTGGCTAATAATCATCACATTATTTCCGCAAGCAAAGTAGCATCAACAATTTCACTGATAGCTACAGTATAAAATTATATAATTTGCAAGCATATTCCTTGAGCGATAAGCTGCGTCGGATGTACCATCAGGCAAAAGGTAATCCCCAGATTTGACGGCTGTAAAAAAAAAAAAAAAAAAAAAAAAAAAAAAAATAGCCCTAACTTTCGATTGAGTCTGGCATAAATCTTTAATTTCCAAACTGCCATCTTACGGTTTCTATCCTCCTATCTGTGCCTTCATCTCTAGCTTCCTTTCTGGTCGTTGTATAGCCGCTGTTGTAGACGGCCATCATTCTTCTCCTAAATCTATTAACAGTGGTGTCCCTCAGGGCTCTGTCCTACCACCTACCCTCTTCCTTTTATTCATCAATGACTTTCTAAGTTGTACATCTAACCCTATCCACTCATAAGCTGATGACGCCACCCTTCACCTTTCCATTCGATTCCCGCAACGTCCATCTCAGCAGTTACTTCAACAAACAAAGGATGAGGCTATGGCACACCTAATGTCTGACTTGGCTCGTATCTCTGACTGTGGTAAAAATAATCTGGTTGTTTCTAATGCATCAAAGACTCAGTTTTTGCACCTATCAACCCAACAAAATCTTCAACAGGTATACCCACTAATGTTTAATAATATTCAGCTTAATCCTGCATCATCCTTGAACATGCTTGGGGTTTCATTTACTCGGGACTTATCTTGGAAAGATCATATTACACCTCTTGTAAAATCTGCTTCCAAGAGATTGGGTGTGCTAAGCCGACTCCGTTCCTTCTTTACCCCTGCACAATTGTTGACTCTATACAGGGGTTTTATCCGCCCCTGCTTTGAGTACAACTCTCATGTGTGGGGAGGCTACCCACATACGGGTCTTCTCAATAGGATGGAGTCAATGGCTTTTCGCCTCATTAACTCTCCTCTTCTTACTGACTCCCTTCAACCTCTGTCTCTTCGCCGCACTGTTGCATCTTTATCTCTTTTCTATCGCTTCTTCAATGGTCACTGCTCCTCTGAACTGTCTGCAAGCATTCCTCCACCGCTAAGACGGGCGCATAGCACCCGTCTAGCAGCAAACTCTCATCCCTTTTCTGTCCAACTCTCTAATGCATGAGTTAACTGTTACTCCCAGTCCTTCATTTATGCAACAGGTCAACTCTGGAGCTGTCTCCCTCTGTCTGTATTTCCTGCTTCCTATGATCTCCAGTCTTTCAAACGCAGTGTGTCCAGGCATCTCGAAATGATCGGATCTTGAATTTGGCTCTCTCTTGTATTTTGTTTTTCTCGAAAGGAACAGTTTTGCGGGCTCGTTACCTTTGGTTCCTTCCTCACAAAAAAAAAATAAATAAAATACTCGTATTAATTTAAACAGCGAACATCGTTATACCTCACTACAGCGCCCTATAACACCAGTATCATATACAGACTATTAAATGGTAGCCTAATAAGGTGTCACAGGTACTATAAATCAACTGCACCTCTGCAAATATGTCCATCAACTGCACATTTAATCAAAACCGTTTTCTCGTCAATGCAATGTGAAAAGGAAATATCTTGGTCGTCTGTTTACAACTGCTACCGTAGAGTTGTCTCCACCGAGTAGAGCCCAGTGGTTGTCTCCGATGAACACAACTATCCGGTTTATAAAACACGTGAGCCTACAATGGCTAAATGCTCAAGAGGGAGATCACATAAACAGTATTCACTGTACTGTACTGTACGTCTAACTTGAATAAATAACTTTTGAGACCAGTCGTACGTACCACTGAGTGCTGTATACTGAAGTACTAATTTGAACTTGGTATACTTTCGCCACATATTCACAAGTCTAGATTGCTGTCCAACATACTGGATTTCTGTAACATAAGTTAGTTAGGCGTTAATAGGAATAATCCCGCTCACACGTAGCCCACTCCTCAGTCATTGTCATTGCCAGTTTAAAGACTACCTGCCTAAACACTCAACGTTCAAGTTCAACGATGTATATATATATATATATATATATATATATATATATATATATATATATATATATATATATATATATATATATATATATATATATATATATATATATATATATATATGTATATATATATTTATTTATATATATATATATATATATATATATATATATATATATATATATTCCTTTGCTAAAGCAAGCAGAAAACACCAAGTTTCATCACAGTTAAACACGGCGAGAACTAGCTCAAACCATTACCAAAACTGAGCAGCAGCCAGCTTTTCTTACCTGGCAACCCAATACTGTCTGATACTGGGAGACCACACACTGTAGGCTACACTGCACAAAAGGAGTTTCATCCCCAAGCTCATGGGACTGATGCACTTCGCCCCACTGTAAATCAGAGTACAAAAACTGAAGCAATGGCGTTTTTTTTTTTTTTTTTTTGTTGGGAATAGTCCTGCTGGTTGCCATCCATTGCTTCCTTCTACCTTGCATTAAAAAAAAAAAAAAAAAAAAAAAAAAGTCAGTTGCATGGACGGAGATAGCCGATGACTATGAAACAACCTCGATCCTCCTCACTCCACAACCCTGTGCTGTGCATCTAGCCCATTTCATCCTCAATATCGAAACACCTTGTCAGTTTACCCACATGCTGTTGCTACTCATTCAGCATCCTCTCGTATTTTTGAAGGTATGCTTAGCGGGATACTGCGATGGAGTTCCTCTATCCTGCAAGTCGTTCTCGTCCAGGAAGAACCAGTGCAATCCCTCGTAAGCTTTCACTGAAAACTTATAACAATGAATTACATTAGTTTTCGTTGCATTCTGCTGGAATGCTCCTATCACATGTCACAGCTTCTGGATGCTGCATCATAGTGGTTTCACCACTTTTATTTGTGCAGTTTTACACACACAACAGGCTTGCGATAAACAAAACCTATAGCCTAGATTTCTACCTTTCTCTGCACTCAAGTATCTGTGCCACCTACGACATTTTTTTTTTTTTTTTTTTTTTTTACAAACAATATGCCAATGGTAGAAGTTAGGCCTATTTTCAATTATGTGGATCTATAAGTTTGTGGACGTCATATCAGCCCCACATTTGGGCAAAACTTTTCAGGCCCTTCCCCAGTTCCCCCCTCACCCCACTAGCTATCAGATTGTGGATACATCTAATTACCTAGTACTTTACACACACATTGGCCCATGGTCAGGGACATCTATTGATTTTCAAAGACAGGCCTTGTTTCAGTGTAACCACCCAATTGATAAAGTTATAAGACAGTACAAGGTACTTTATTCCTACCTTCTGGCCCTAGCACACAGACAAGGCCTTACCAGGTGTATGGTGATTGGTGAGGGGAAAGTAGTGGCTTACAATTGACAAAACCTGGGAGGAAGGTGTGGGAGGGAAAAGGGGGATGCGACAGGTATATTTGGTAGATCCAACCCCTCAACCCACCATTTTTATTGTGCATAACATTCGCCAAATTGGAAAGTTTATACATCACGTTCCTGTGGGCCGGCTCTTATGCCTTACTTGTAACTCCTGCAAAAATCAAATCTTAGTTATAACAGAGGGTTGATATTTTACATCAACTTCACCTTATCATTCTATTTCCGTGTATCCCTTCCTCTTCCTTCTTCTCCCTTTCTTTCCTGTCACATTACTTTTCTTCCCACTTCAGGTGGCATCTCAAGAAGCAAGTCTAACGGTTTCCTGTAACCCAACAATCCATCTACTATGCTGTGTGGTAACCATATAAAGTAACAAAATTACAGGGTTAAGTGGAGCCTCCTATGGTGCCCATGTTAACTTGGTGATTCAAATGCATCGCCCACCCAGGAACTGAACCTCTACATTCCCCTGCACCTTGTTGTGCCGAGGTGCTGTCAACTGCAAAGGAACATCAGTTCACCGCATGGGACAGCCCTACAGGGCCAGTCACTTTTCTGTGGTTGATGGGTGTGCTCACCCAGATATACTGGGGTCGATCAACAACTGATACCTCTACTCAATGTCATGCCAAAACTGCTGTATATTCTCCATAATCATCATCATCACCATGCAGACCTCTCTGCCTCACCTAAGGGTTGGATGACGCAGGGCCCAGAAAAAAAAAAAAAATGCAAGTAGAATATACAGTACTTCTTCCAAGGCTACTGCTAAGACTTGGTGGATCCAGATATAGCTGAGGAACTGTACAGTAGTTAACTGATCATCCCATTAAAGCAGACGAAGCAACCCCTCCTCTCCAGTTATGTACTTTTATCTTTTCATTACCACCCATTTCATTCAAATAATTGGGTTAATGAAGTCTTTTATCTAAATCTCCATTCCAAATGTCTCTGAGGGTAAACATCACTTGGAGATAATGCTCTGTGACCCCGGTCTATCTGTCGAGCAGACCCATCAACCACAGCAGGCAACCACCCCAGCAAGTCCATCCTGTGCAGTGGAAAAACGTTCCCTTGCACTGGACAGCACCTTATGAAAAAAATGTTCTCTTGCAGTAGACAGCACCTTGCCACAGCAAGGTACAGGGAAGAGCGTGGGTGAACACTGCACTTGTATCTCTCCACCATGTTAACAAGGGCAACACAGTGGCTTCCATATCACCCCAGTATTTGATTAACTGTTACCACCCAACACTGAAAATGCTTTCCTGGGGTACAGGAAACCATTAGGTTTGTCATTCAATGCGAAGCCACCTGAAATGACATCAATGAAGTGAAGTGGTTAACCACACTGAAGCTCACCTGCAATAATTGTCCTATTCATCCACATAGCATTATACACCTTAATGTGATTTAACTATAATTCTCTCCTAGTCTACATTCCATTATACACATATACTGTACTATTCAACCTTACCAATGAATAAACTGTAATATCAGTCTACATTCCATCATCATATACTACTCAACTCTAATTCAGTCCCAATCTACATTCCATCACATCTCTTCAACCTTACCATGATTCACCTCCAGTTCTATCCCAAGCTACATTCCTTCATGTACTGTTCAACCTTACCATGGTAGAAAGGCGTACTATTTCATATACAGATACTATTCAGCCTTACTGTGACCCCACTGTAATAATTTTTCCACCCAAATTTACCTTGTTGTATCACAGACTACTGGCTCAACAGTTGTCCATCTTTCCAATCCAGAAGACCATCTAACAAATACACTTCAAACCTGACCCCTTCAACCCAATGATGTTTTTTTTTTGTTTTTATGTTTTTTTCATTTTGATCATGTTACCACCATATTACATAATTTCTTTTTAATCATGCAACCACCAGACTAATAAACTGTTAAAGAATTCTACTTGGTTGTAGTAACTCAGGGATTAACTAGGGCTCTATTCAACCCCTACAGTTCCAGAAGTCTCTCCCAAGCCAAATAAGTGTCTGAAAGTGGCAAGAATGAGATGAACTACATCATCAGAGTGAAGTGGTTACCCTTTTACCTTATTCTTGTTCTGCTTCCCCTTTTCATCCTAAATAACAAAAATATCGAAAGTTAATAAATAATAATAAAATTTACAAAACAATACCATTTTAATACAGTATCATAATATAAATTGTAGTACATATATTTATGGTATAAATCATATTAATCAGATAAGAAATAAAATTAAGGCACATATCACTAAGTTTTGTGAACCAAGCTAAATATCTTGTCTTAGACTACATTTTATGAAAACCAATCAGAATAAGACCTACAGCTGAAAGGTATTTGAAAAGAGAATGAAGTTAATAATGAAACTTAATTTGGTGATTACATGAGTTTTAATGTTCGAGTGAGATGATTGGAATTTTTGTTCAATGCTTTACCCACTTGAAAATGAAAAATAACAACATTAACAATTAAAAACAAAATAAGACTCTACATAAATGGATGACATGCTTGTACTCACACAGAACACCCTATTAACGTCAATGTCAATTTCTGTACAGTACTTTTATCAGAAGACAACACGTCATTACACTAATCCCATCTATATATCAGTACTAGTGTTATAATATTGTCCTGACTTCCAACGATAAAATAAATATTCAGGAACCAAACTGCAGTCTTCTTATACCATAGCCAAGGCACCTTGCTTGGATTAAATTTTGGCCTTCATCTGGTGACTAAATAAGACATCCTTACTGTTAATTTTGTCTGATACCCATGCACATATTTTCTCAGGCTTATTTCATTCCAGCATTGGGGCAACATCAAGGTGGTTAAATTACATTAGGTATATATGAAAAGCTGTGAGGTGAGGAGAAAACTTGTTTTAAGTACCAATATCTTAACCAAAGATGCTGCTCTTAATTTCAATTCTGTACATCCTTTCTGCACTTATATGAAATATCACCAAACTTAAGTTATATGTGAAACACTTACTATGAAAAGTTTGTGTCAGTGAAACATGAAAAGTGAACCCCTTCAATCTGATTACATGTCCCTTGTAGTAGTATAATATTAATCACAGTATCTGCAATTTATCATATATTACAAAATGGTGTTTCACACCCTCCTAAAACATGACTGCTTACAGAGGCCTTGTAACAAGCCTTTGATTCTTGACTGGATCCTCTGTTCAAATTTCTATAGTAGTCAAAACAAAGGTACAGTATTATAATAAACACAGGAAACATGACTAATGGCATGGTAGTGAGATAAGAACTTGACACAAATCCCTCATTTATTTCTCTTTCACCAATGTTCTCTACCTCCTGGTTTATCCAGTTTTTTGCTGACTCTCTTTCTCTACAGTATCTATAAGGTTTTGGTGGATGTAAAAATTTGCTGTATCATATCAGAATATACAAGAAAACAATCCAAAATAAGCTTTGAAAGTGTATGCAGCCTCAAAATAATCTAAATGTCATTCATTTTCAATCCTAAATAAGTTAAATAAAATATACATTTTAAATTATTCATTTTACATCCTTATTGGCCAATGTTATCCTCATCACTATGGAGAGTCTCGTACTGCAAAGCAAATATAGTACATCGTTAAAATAATTCCACAAAACTCAAAATATTAAATGTATACCTTCCTTAATGCTACACTTTCAACAATTCATCCACACAGAAAACCAGAAATTACTTGCTCATGAATGACATAACCCCTCCAGTCAGACAGTACCTTTCACTTTATTCATTCTACCTCCGGACGGGTGTTTGTGAGGGACACTTTTTTTATGGTGGCACTGACATGACCAGACAGCTCCCATGTCTGGTTTTACAAACATCCCTCAACTCCTTCCCTTTCCCCCCAAACTGCAGCCTGAAGGAAACGGGCAACTTCAACTTGCAGTCCATCGGTAACACATCCAGACAAGCCTGAGGCTACTAATACTGTACTACATCCTGATGCTTTTAATCAGTTCAGGAAAGACCACATGAAAATGACATTCGGTCTGAAAGGGTGAATGTGGCAATAAGGTAAATAGTGACAAGCTGAATCTTTGACTGGTATTGTAGGGTAGTAGCATTAGTTATAGCTGCAATCTCATGCTCATCTAAATGTGAACCCAGAGGATTGCAGGCTGAAGCTGCCCTTTTCCTGCTGCTTACCATCCTCCACTGGTGGACAGAGAAGGAGCTGGGGGATGTTTGTATACCCAGGCAACAAAGCAATTTGGTTATATCGGTGTCACCACATGAAGACTTCCCTTTCTAGCACCAAGTTGTGGCGTGAAGAGCTTTAACCATTTCAGGCAAATGATGTATTTTTCAGCTTATTCTTGCTATTTCCAGATGAATTATTCAGTTTAACAAAGACCTCTCGTAACGAATGGGTTAATGAAGGCTTTGTAACTCCTCTAGCTCAAAGTCTCTTGAGCTGAATACAGTTCTGAAGGTAACATAAAGTAAGAAATATATGTCATTCAATTGGATGAGCTGACTACTCTACTTTTTTCATTTTTAATCCTTGCTACCATCAGATAATTTTACTTAACCACTTCAGCCTGTTTTTTTTTTTTCCCCCCCTAGTCCTTAATGATCTTATTCATCATACATACATACATCACCTAATCCTGTGTTGCCCCATAAGAAGCACAGGAACCTGGGGCTAGGCTAGTTGGTCCTGACATTTAAGATTTGAGTGACCAGGCTCACACATTGCTGAGTGGCATTACAGGAGTAATAAGCCCCATCCACCCCTTGGATATAAACCTAAAAAGGCTCAGTCCAGTTGGAGCGCCTTAATTACCAATTAAACCACCAGGCGTATTCAACTTTCAAAAAGCTTCTCACAATGATGAAGGCACTACTTTTAAAAATCTCTCTTAAGCTGAATAAAACCATCTGGACACAGAAAGAATTAAAAAGTATATAATTCATCCCCAAAATGCAGGGTTTAACTTGGGAATGGCAATCTATGAAAACCTTTTCATATTAAGTGGTTTACGCTAATGAAGGCAATCAACCCCAAAAGTGCAAAAACTCTCTCATAAGCTGAATAAAACTATCTGGAGTTAGCATGAAGAAAATAAAATACACCCTCTGTCTGAAAGGATAAACTAACATGCATTGAAGATGAACACAATCCATTTTCACACTAACTGCCATACTGTATTACTGAAACCAGGTAAGTGGAGATCCAAGCAGGTCCCTAACTTCTGACAGTCATTTATGGAAAACCTGCTTTATAAAAACAGCATGCAGGGTGCCAGCACATCTCAAATTATCAACTCTCAATTACGGCACACCTATATCTGTTAGCTGTGATCAGCCTTCACCCCACATTACACAGTGTTATCAGCAAAAATAAAGGTTAGGCAAGTTGTACCTTGTTCAGAAACTATCACCAACAATATGAGGGATTCTCTGCAACCTTCCACTCTCAGTTCGAAATCCCTGAATCCAGGTGATGTCCTTTTAGTTTATTCTTGCTGCCACCAGATAATTTTATGCAACTTCAGGAGAGGCCTCTTGTGCTGAAAGGGTTTATTAATGCCTCCTGTTGGAAAAGTCTATCCTAAGCTGAATAAAATTGAAAAGCTTTGTATATACCTGCATCTGTCTGTCTTGTTTGCCTCATGACTACTTTCCAAGCCACATGATCTCTGTTCAATCACTTTCCCATTAAGAGGGATGCTTTCATGTGATAATCCAACATATGCAGGCAGCTCTACAATCTACTTAAATCAGTGTCCAGTTATACAAATCTCACTCAATTTCCTCCCAATCCCCTGAAATGAGAGAGGTGGATGAAGGGCTTCTTCAGCCTGAGGTCCATTGGGATCATATTCAGATAAGCCTGGGACCACAACAACACCCCACTTACCCCCAGCAACTTTAACTGAGACATCATTAGTGACCAGAGACCATGCAGATGGCAAGAATAAAATGAAAAAGACAACCCTGGGCTCAACAGCTTAATAATACCGCCCATACAGTTTAAACACCTTCAAGCAAACACAAGTATACTGTACAGACTGAACACCTATCACACATGAGTGGAAAGACTGAAAACCTATCACGCATTAGTATACAAAACGAATAATGGAGAGACTGAACACCAATCACACATAAGGGAACAGACCTATCAACCACTTCACACCACTCACATCACCACACTCACATATTTGAACACAAAACATATTTGAACACAAAAATGTAGTGGATTCATCAAAATTAAATATATATTTCTTCTTGCTATGACAGGATGAAACACAAGCAAAAAAGTACTGGATGCAAAAAACGCTTAGGCACAAACAATATAAAGCTACATCACGAGGCAGGCCATCAAACTCCACAGATGATCAATTTCAAGAGTCACAGTATGTATGTCCATAGTTGGATTAAACCCCTTCACTACAAAGAACCTTTATTCTTTTATTTCTGCTGGCCACTGGATAATTTTATTCAACTTTCAACTGGTCCCTCCAAAGTTAAATGAAATTTTCCAGCTGTTGTTATTTGTTATTATGCCACCAGGCTCCTCTGGATATGAGCTCACTGGACTTCAGGCTGAAGCTGCTCTTTTCCTGCAGTTCGCAGTATTCCTTTCAGGGGACAGGGAGCGAGTTGTGAGGCATTTGGCCAGTGGAACCATCCAACTATGCTGATGCCACCAAGTGATGGCACCCCTCTCCAGCCCTAAGGGCATTTGTATAGCCAACCAACAAAGCTGTTCATTTATACAGTATCATTGCATGAAGGCAACCCTCTCTGGCATCACAACTCTCTGGAAAGGGGATTAATAAAATCAAAGATGACCCTCAAGCAGAAGGGGTAAAAAATAAATTCTAAAATATGTTATCTGATTGACCCTCAAGCCAGAGGTACAAAATAAATTTTATAATATGTTATCTCTCAAGCAAGTTTCATTCCTCGGGTCGTATGTTGCTTAAGGAGACCCCCCAACATCTCTTCTTTATGTTTATTTCTGCAGGTCGATGTTCACCTCTTTCACTCTGATGATGAAATTTTCACTTTATTCTTACTGCAACCAGACAATTTTGCTCAAGACAAACCTCTATCACAGAAAAGGTTAATGAAGACTATAACATCTCCCATTCATAAAGTCTCTTCTAAACACAAAAAAATCATCTAGTGCCAGCAAGAATAAAAAGGAAAATGCAGTACGTCAATGTACTGAAATGGTTAATATTCTCTTGTATGTTATTTGTGTAATCCATGTTAATACATGATGATGATAACAGTACAGTAATCTATCTATCTATCTATTGCCAGACGCCACAATCCCGCAAGGGGTGGCCATTTGACTTTGAGTTATTTGTTTTACGGGGAGGGGCACTAACCCTCCACCAACCCACTTGTTGACACGTAGGGAGCACGCATGGTTTGGTTATATGGTATAATAATAATATTAACAAAGAAATCAGGTTAAGATTCTCTTGCACGTTATTTATGCACTTCGTGTCATTTGTGCAATTCATGTCAATAAATAATAATAATAATAATAATACGGTAATAATAATAATCCATCCATCCATCCATCATCCAATCTTACGTTGCCCCATGAGGAGCGTAGAAGCCCGGGGCTAGGCAGTTGGTCCTGACATTTAAGATGAATAATATTAATAATAATAATAACAATAATCCATCCATCATCCAATCTTATGTTGCCCCATGAGAAGCGTGGGAGCCCAGGGCTAGGCAGTTGGTCCTGACATTTAAGATGAGTGAAATATTAATAATAATAATAATAATAATAATAATAATAATAATAATCCATCCATCATCCAGTCCTATGTTGCCCCATGAGAAGCGTGGGAGCCCAGGGCTAGGCAGTTGGTCCTGACATTTAAGATGAGTGAAATATTAATAATAATAATAATAATAATAGTAATAATAATTAATAATAATAATAATAAAGAAATTAGGTTAATATTCCCTTGCATAGTTACTGATGTAATCTATGTCATGTAATCTATGTCAGTATATATATATATATATATATATATATATATATATATATATATATATATATATATATATATATATCTCATGAATAACAAAGAAAATAGTAAGACAGAGTATACAAAAATAAACCACTAAGGACAAGGTGCTAGACAAGGGTCCAATACTTGTTGGGTAAGGAAGCTCCTGAACACCTCTAAGTGACTTATTGTGCTTATTACTTGTGGTAGGTGGGGGCACTCACCATCCACTCACTTGATGTAGTGCTGTTCTCAGGTGTCTGCCGTTTCCTCTCCTCCATCCTCCTTTCCTTTCATCCCCTTGTTTTTCTTTCCTTTTCCTTCCGCCTGTAGTTGACTCTACACTGAGTGGCAAGCCTAATGGTTTCCTGTACACCAGGAAACCATTTACTACACTGGGTGGTAACTGTACAACCAAATTTTGGCGCCTGGTGGTTTAGTGGGTAATTACAGCGCTCCAATTGGATTGAGCCGGTGAAGGTTTATATCTAAGGGGTGGTTGGGGTTTACTGCTCATGTAATGCCACTCAGGGATGAGTGAGGCTGGTCACTCTCATCTTAAATGTCAGGATAAACTTGCCTTGGGGCAACATAGGACTGGATGATGGATGGATGAATGGACATTTCATTATCCTCTTCTGTGTTGTATAAGTATTCTAATACCATCATAATCTGCTGAAATAATATGCAAATTGATATTAACCAGCCATGTTAAAAAAGAAATCACTAAAGAAGAGGTGCTGGGGAACCTCCTAAACCCATGAGTCTGGGGATCTCTTTTTCATTTAATTCTTGCCAATTCCTGAT
Source organism: Coenobita brevimanus (assembly GCF_032717465.1). Taxonomy (NCBI): domain Eukaryota; kingdom Metazoa; phylum Arthropoda; class Malacostraca; order Decapoda; family Coenobitidae; genus Coenobita; species Coenobita brevimanus. Next base: position 51,989,081 of record NC_137018.1, on the reverse strand, counting down.
GATTCTATTTGGCTTAGGAGAGACTTTTCGTTGGTATCCAATATACAGTATCTGATCAACCTCTTCAGTACAAAAGAAATTCCTCAACTGTTATGAAATTGACTGGCAGCACTAAGGATACTCTAAAAAGGATGTCACTCAGATTCAAAGGGTTAACTGGCAATAATATGGACTTGAGACTCCCAAGCTCAGCAAAGTACAGTACTCAACCACTGATCATCAACTGTTTCACTCCATGTGGTGCCACTGATAAAACCAGGTGACGGAGCAGCTGGCTATATAAATGTTCCTCAGCTCTCTCCCTATTCCCTTAAGGAGGCTGATGGACTTCAGAAGGATAACTTCAGCCTGCAGTCCAATAGGTTCACATCCAGATGAGCCTGAGGTTGCAAATGCTACAACTATGAAGTAGGCATTTGATAATCTAGCCTTGTTCCCACAAGACAAGTTCATATAAGTCTGTAAAATTTTCCTAGTAGTGACAGGGTTAATGAAAGCTAAACTTGATCCCCAAGTTCAAAATGTAATCTCAAGCTGAACAGAATCACCTGGAGACAGGAAGACTGAAAAATAATATGCCACTAGATAGAAGGGACTAACAGAAAGAAACAGAAAAACTGTTCATTACTTCTCATATTGTGACTGGCTTATCTGACTGTTTTATTCAGAACAATATCAGATTTTGTTCAACTGCGAGACACCCTATACCATACCCTTTTAACACAACTCAGCCTAGATTTGTTCGTCCTTTTGCAGCTTATTTTTCCATAGCTCAGTGACATAAAAACATAATTTTACACCTCTATAATCCCCACAGTATTTTATAACTAGCATCATATTCTAGTGCCCATCTATTGTTAAAGTTCAGTATTTATGATGAAGAGATGGTAATCTTGGTCCAAGCTAGAGTAACTGGGGTATAATAGTCAAAAGCTTCAATTACTATCTTCAATAACTCACTCGGCTACTGGTGCACCCAGGGATGTGATTCAGACTGACACCAGACAATTTTGTTAAGCCATGAGAAATTCTACCAGTCATAGGGTTGAAGTTCCCTTGTTGCCTATAAACCTGTTTGGCTAGCTTCACACAGTTTACTGGTGCTGGAGAGGGACGTCTTCATGTGGCAACACCAATTTAATCGAGCTGCTTCAATGGCCAGCTACGCAAGTGTCCTTCAACTCTCTTCCTATCCCCAGAAGGAAGGTGGTGGGCTGCAAAATGGCTGTTTCGGCCTGCAGTCCACTAGGTTCATGTTCAGATAAGCCTGGGGTTGCAACTACTATCGTACTGCCACCTACTTTACAGTATTGTACTAACTGTATGGAAGAAATTGTGATATTTTCAAACACAGGCTATTCCTGACTTACAATGAGGTCTACCTAGCCCAGATAAAAAAAAATAAATAAATAAATAAAAATTCAGAAAAAGTTTACATCTCTATGACTCAAAGCCTGTAAAAAGTTTTTTCTTCCACACAACTGGTACCACACAGTAAACTAGGGTAACTGGGAAATTGGCTTTAGAGGTGGCAGTGGAGGGTAATTTCTCTAAGGTAATACACCGCACATATACATAAACGCTGGAAGAATGCCTTCACATGGTGGCACCAATATGACTGAGTGGTGGAGGTTATACAAACATCCCTAAATCCCCTCTTTATCCCCCAGATGGATAATGGTGGACTGCACAAGAGCAACTTCAGCCAGTAGTTCACCAGGCTCATGTTTCAAATGAACCTAGGGCTACAACTACTACTAAATTTAATAGCAAAAAAGAACATTAAAACAGGCAAACTTCAATGATGACTTACTGCACTTCACGTCCAAAGATCTGAATGAACTGCTGTAATACAGTAACAGAACTTCATCTTTGTTTTCACAACTATTTCAAAGTTTTGTTCTACTTGGGAGAAACATTTCAAACCAAAGAGGCCAGATGTAGTTTTAACTCCTCTACTACCAACTGCTGAATGAAATATCTGAATAAGATAATCTGGCTGTGATGTAAAGAACCCCTAGAAACCGGATGATGATGTTTTCAGTGTATCTCTGCAGCTACTGTTCAATCCACTGCCAGTTCCCTCGCCTCACACCTATCCTATCTTGCTTTCCCATACTCATTTACAATTTCTATCCACTTTCATGTCTTTTTAACTTATTTGTTCATCTACCAATTGATTCACTGCCAGTTCCCTTGCCTCATCACTCTCAATACCTCACCTTCTCATACAGTACATTCATTTACCAAATCTGTCCACCTTCATGTCCTTTTTTGTTTATTCATGCAGCTACCACTTGATTCACTTTCAGTTCCCTAACCTCATTACCCTCCACACTTTCCTTTTTCACATGTTCAAGCTATCCATCTTCTTGCTGGCCTACCACACCTCCTCCCGCCTTCAAATTAACTCACATATAACCTCATCGCCTATCAACTAAGCAGGGCCTCTTGCATTAAAGGTGTTTATCAAGGCTGTATCTAACCCCACAAGTTTCAGTCTATCCTATGCTAAGGTGGTAGGTGGTGGTGATCAGCATACATCCACCTGACATAGTGCTACCCACTTCTTCCTTTCCCTCTATCATTCTTTTTCTATGCCTGCCCTCCTCACTTCCTATTGTCCAATCCTTCCTGTCACTTTTTATAACCCTTCAGGCAGTTCCACACTGAGTGATAAACCTAATGGTTTCTTATAACCCAGGAAACCATTGACAACTTTGGGTGGTAACCATATAACAATACAACCAAATATGGACCCTACTATGCTACCCCTCTTAACTGGATGGAGATGCAAATGTGGCATCCATCCAGGAACCAAACCTCCACTATCTTCTCCATGCCTTGCTGTGGTGAGGCTGTCTACCACAAGGAAATTTCTGTTCACTGCACAGGATGGTCTAGCAGGGGTGCTTGCTTCCCAGTAAGTGAGGGGTCTGCTGGGCCACAGACCAGGGTTACTCAACAACAACCCTATGCAAAATCACACAGGCTATAGGAGGTAAGAATAGGACATCCCTTGGGTCTGAGGTTAAAATGAAGAAAAAGAAAAAAAAAATCATCATCCTAGTAACAGTTGTAGTAGCAGCCCCAGATTCATCTGAAATGTGAAACAAAGACTTAGGCTGAAGGTGCCTTCTTCCTCCACTCCACCATCCTCCTGTCAGGAGAGGGAAAGAAAGAGTCAATGGAAGCTTGTATAAATAAGCAGTGGAGCCACATGGTTATGAGTGCCAGCACATGAAGGCATCTCTCTCCAGCACTGTCATCATAGTGAAGAGGTTAATCTTGCAGGCTGAGATGTTAAGAAATGCAGATGGCTAAAGGTGTTTCCTTCACTTGGCAAGGTTAGTTAAAAAGAATATACATATATTCTTATATACTGTATATAAAATATTTGGAAAAGAAAAAAATAATAATAGACATGATTACTGAGGGTACCATTACAATCAAAAGTTCACTGACATTTCCCTGTTGGCTGTGACAATGAAAGGCATTGCATGAAATATAGTTATATGATGCATATAACCAAAGAGTGTGACAAGGATACCCTCCAACATTTGAGGAATTTTTGAATTTTTCATATTGGGAAATAAATTCCCCGAGCTAGACCTTGACAGATAGCCACGCTGGGTGACGGGAGAGTGCAACCTCCCCCAGCAGGGCAGCCACCAAGGTGGAGCACAAACTCTTGACCCTTTGGTCTCAAGTCAGGTGCTCTACCACTAAGCCACCCTGCCCCCACCAACATCTGGGGAGGAATGAGAAGTATGGAAGGCAGGACACAACACTGGCAGAGGACCATCAGTGAACTCCTGCTCGTAACACTAACATCTTGTGAGTTATCTGTGTAAGGTGTTCCTGCACTCTATTGCTATAATTCAGTCCACACATAATATTCCCCCCTGACTAAAAACATCCCCCACTGAATTAGTAAAATGTGTCCTCTTTGAAGCAAGACTCACGGAAACTATACACATACACTATCATAAAAATAGAAAACATAAAACATACTCTGAACTTATTATTTCTTTTTTTTTTTTTTTTTTACATTCCCCAACAGCTGCATATAACAATTACGATAAAAGTGATCTACATAATGTCCTTCATCAGGAATTAAATTTGTTGCACTGTTAACCCCTTCATGCTGCTGACATCTTTTTATAATTTATTCTTGCTGTATCCAGATGTTTTTATTCAGCTTATGAGACACTTTCCCAACTGAGAAGGTAAGTTATATCCTCTTCAGCCTGCAGTCCACTGGGTTCACATTCATGTGAGCCTAGGGTTGCAACTACAACTGCTAACCCACAGGGGATATCTTTTTCATTTAATTCTTGCCACCTCTTAATGACTGCATTCAGCTTGTAACATATTTTGAATTGGAGGGGGTTCAGTATAAACATTAATAAACCCCTTCAGTATGAGACCTTTCCTGAGTTGAGTAAAAGCATCTAGTGGGAGGAATATTAAATACAATGTCACCCTGATGCATGAAGCTAATAACACCTTCACTACAAAGGGATCTTTCCTAAACCAATAAAATCATCTAACACCAGCAAGAATAAAATATAAAATATGCCATCAGACTGAAGGGATGAAAATGCACCTCGTTTCTTGAGGCCAAATTTTACACGAGCTCTGGGAAATGAAAAAAAGTCTTGACTCGTCTTCTGTCTCCAGTCCCTTCAATCACGTCCAGTTTCTTTTTTTACACACACTTTACAAAACATGAGATCACTTTGATTCTCACTAGTGCATAACCTTTTCTTCCAATGACTTCCTCATTAGACTTGGACTCCACACATACAAACACACTGCACTCTATTTTAACACGACCAATCTATATGCCATATCTGTCCATCTTCAGTCCCCCACCCACTTTCCTTGCACAGTAATAAAACATTATATACCTTCCCATCTCTCTTTGTAAGCCTCAATCACTCCTTTACTTCAGTGATGTACAATATGTTTTCACTTCATCAGTTCTTTTTACTCATAATTATGCCTTCTCCACAAACTGGATATTCCTGATAACCATCTCCACACATTTTCCATATTAAATATTTTACTATTATTTCACACTAAAGTTTGCTTAGTACCTACTGTATATGTCCAATCACCTGTATTTCAATCCACAATATTTTCTCTTTCTACTAATGTTCAAAATTAAATCTCAATCAGTCTTCGCCTTCTTATCCACGATCTCCTTTCATACCACTGACATGTTGCGAGATCTGGCATATTTTTTACACAATTAGCTTTTCCCTTCCTTGTATTCAATGCACATCACTTTCCTTATCACTATTTTCAAGTTCAAATGCATTCATTTAGCAATACCTTTCATATCTTTTCAAATCAGTCCCATTCCTTTTCCAAATTTTACTTCTCACATCACTTAAATTACATCCCATCCCTTTTCCACTGTGTACTTTCCACATCCTCTAAACTTATCACATCCCTTTTCTACCCTTCACTTTATTTATATTCAATCCCAATCCTTTTCCACAATTTTATTTCACCTCCTTTAAGTTCAGTCTCAGTCCAAATCTATCTTTTCCCTTTCATATCTTTCAAACTCAACCCAATTCCATTCCCACTATTCAAATCTTTAATATCTAATTCCTTTACAAATCAAATCCCTTCACCCACCCTTCAGATCTTTCAAACACAAATCATCCCAAATCATATCTCTTCACCCACCCTTCAGATCTTTCAAATACAATTCATCCCAGATCATACTATTCCCCAATTACTTCCTTAAAAACCTTCATTCCATTTTCACCTTTCCAACCTTTAATACACACTCCCTTTCTGTATCATATCTTTCCCCCAACCACTTCCATAAAAAACTTCATTCTGTTTTCACCTTTTCAATCTTTAATACTCTCTTTCCTAATCATATCTTTCCCTCAACCACTTCCATAAAAAAATTCATTCCATTTTCATCTTTCCAATTTTTAATATCCACTCTCTTTCCACATCAAATCTCTTCCCCCCATCACTTCCTTAAAACTTAACTTCCGTCTGTTTTACCACTAATTTTGTTGTGTCTCTGGTCACTTAAACATGTCCAGGTGAGTGTGGGTGGTGGTGTGGGTGGGGTGGGGAGGGAGGGTGTTGGAGGGAGAGGCGCTGGTTGTTGGAGGGCTTCAGGGGCCGATGGGCATTGCGGGCGCTGGGGAACCGCTGGTGGTAACGCTCGTCTCGCAGGAACTTCACTGTCACAAGATTGCCTGTTGGATGGACGACCAGGATTACAGGGGCACAATGAAAAGGCAAAAATAAAGAGAAAAATGGGTACACCTGAAATCACTGAGTAGAGATCTAAGTTATGGGGTTATAATGAAAACAGACAAATACATAATAATGTACCATAAATAACACTCAGTGCAGACCAAGGTTACAGGTTTGCAAGGAGAGAACAGAAATATATAACAAAAATTTAAATAACAGTTGGATGGAGACCAAGGTTACAGGGTTACAACAGGAAAGCATAAAGATATACAATTATCTAAGTCAGTCTAAATTATAAGCGGCCTTTTTTGTTTTTAATATTCACTTTGTCATTACCTCCATAGTACCAACATCCAGACCTCTATTCACACAATAACAGGCCACAATCTCATTCACTCACCATTCATACCCATGGAATCCTATCCCCACCTCACAGGTACAAGTATCCATAGTTAAGCACTTCATACCTGCAATAATTCTAATGCTATTTAAAAAGCTGATAAGCCAGTTTCATCCAACTTACTGTTCCACTTGAATGGAAAGTTCTTTAATAATTTGAAGCACTTCCTAGGCTTATAATGAGAAATGACTGGACCATACCTAAGCAGAACCGTACATTTTCCTTCAATGTCACGATTATAATCTAAGTGGCCATGGAGACTTCATAGCAAATTAAGGTATTTCTTAACTTTTTTTCTTTGTATACCAAACCTCAATTTCCCTCTTTACATTATTTATATACTTCTCGTATTGACATAGTCTGGTTCAGTAACACCTATCTATCTACAGCCAGAAGCCATAATCTCATAAGGAATGGCTGTTGGTTTTTTAGTTAATTGCTTTACAGGGAAGGACGCTAAACCTCCACCAATCCACTTGTTGACACACAGGGGACACATATAGGTTTGTTATATGGTTGCCACCCAGCACTGTAAATGGTTTAATGGCTTACAGGAAACCATTAGTTTTGACACTCTATGTATAAAAAGAGAAAGGAAAGTTGGGAAGAAGAGGAAGAAAGGAGAGCAGACACTAAAACAGGATGATAAATGTGATGGAAGAAGTACACGTGAATAAAATGAAGTAGCTAATGGGCAAAATAAATCGCTGAGGAAGACACATTATGAAATCTCTGAAGTGACTAGAAACATGATCTACATTCCATTTGCTTTTGTAATGTATAAGAGGATAAAACACTACAGTAAATATGACAACTATCACAGGGGATGAGGAATTATGAAATCTCAGATGTGATTTGACATGATCCTCAGACTCACCATCATATCACCTGCTGCACAGTGACCTGAAGGCCACTGGCGTCATGCAGTGAGTCAAACATGGTGTTGATTCAGCCTTCTTGAGACACCCCAACCACAAAAAGAAAAAAGGGCCACACAGTCTACAATGTCGCTTATAATACAGTAATCACTCCAATATCCGACGTAATAGAGCCATAGGTAGGTCCGGATATTGGGTCTGTCCGGATACTGGGCCCCAGCTTATGGACTTGTACTTATGGACCCTAACTCAGAGAAACACCTATACAACTCCCTCTGGACATGCATAGCACCTATTTAAGACCCAAATCACACCAATAAGGCACATAAATGACTGAAATAAATGCAAAAGAAACATAAAATGAGGGTTTGGAAGTAGGTTCATACAATAATAAACATTCTGGTGACTGGCTCCTGGACTGGTACTTATGGACCCTAACCTAGCCTAACTCAGAAAAACACCTTCCTACTGCACATGCATAGCTCCTAACACCCTTTTCACACCAATAAAGGACATTAAAGAGTGAAATGAGGTAAGTATAGTATGGAAAAAAGTACAGTATGAAACATTCTTATGTCCGGATAGCGGGAATGTTCGGATCTTGGGCGTCCGGATATTAGAGTGATTACTGTACTGCACTCTCTACTCAACACCGTACCACCAGCCATGCAGTGCTCTGAAGGTCCAGCTGGCGTAGTGAAGTGAGCCAACTTTACACAGAGACAGCCTTCTTGAGACACCAACTCACCACCAACAAAAAATTACCACAAAGCCTATACTGTCACTTGGAACAAAGCTGTCATACTCACCATCATACCACCAGCCGTGCAGTGCTCTGAAGGCCCGGCCGGCATCGTGCAGTGAGCCACACTTTAGGTACACGCAGCCTTCCCGAGACGATCGGTCCACTGCTACGTGCACCACATTCACACCCTCACATTTCTCCAGCAGGCTGTCCTGGATGCGACTCGGCCAGCTATCACCAAACTCTCTGTAGGGTGGATGTGTGCAATGGCAAAAATAATAAAAAAAAATACAGTATAAACAAACATAAAATAAACACCTTAAATATTTTGACTGACCAGCAAAGCCTTCAATCCCTACACTCCTACTACAGTATTAAAAGTTAGGGTAATGAGTGGGGGTGCAGAAATCTAGTCACCTCTTAGGGATCAAATCTAAAAATATCATCATTCTGACCGGGGCACTCTAACCCTAAACCACCAAGTATGAGAACATTCCCTAATACCCTAGTCAGCTCTCACTACAGCCACCTTACTTTTACCTGATAAAAAAGAATAATAATAATTTGTGGCTACATGGAACTCAATAAGCCTCATCAACCCTCCAGTCTGACTACAACTGGCCTTCGTCTGAGCTGGAGTGAGTTAGGAAAGTCCGTCAGGTTAGAAAAAAAAAAATTATAATAATAGCTAATAATAATAATAATAAACTACAGTCTCTATGGGGTGGAAGTAAAAAGGATGAGAGTGGCACCACTTACATATTACCCTCTTGCAACACATCACCATCCTCATCATCCTAACTCAACTTCCAACTAACAAATGGGGCGGGTACGATACAAAATAGAATTACGAAGATGCTTACAACTGTACTATTACATACCACAGTCACACATGTTCCTGATCTCTAAACAGGAGACTGGGGATTCAGCAACCAAACAAAATAACAACCAGGCATATATGGTTAGACAGATGATCACAATTATGGCAGTCCATCAGTCAGACATGTTCCTGGTTTGGGGGACAAGAGGTATGAAAGCACAAAATGATGGAAACTATCAAGACAGTCAACGTTTCTAGCTAATGAGATAAAACAATACCCACCCAACCCATTTTCTAGATGGAAATATGGGTAGAAAGATGCATTACAACTATGGCAGTATTTATACATCACATTCAAATATGTTCCTGATCTTTCAAATAGAGGCTGAAGGTTGCCACCAGGCAAATTAATTTATCATCATCATCATCATCATCATCATCCTGTCACTTTCTCCCATCCACAAGTACAGTGGAAAATGGTCCAGAAATCAAGGAAATGGGAAACTAACCACCAACAATCATTCACTCACCAATCAAGCCCCAGAAACTCTGTCTCACAGGCTCTCCTTTCCATACATATGCACATGATAATAACCCATCAGAATCAATCCAATGATGATCAAGGTAACAGGGAGAATGCCAAACCTGCTAACAAGTTGACTTCAGCTATGGCAGTACTGCAATTAAACATCACAGTCAAACAGGTTCATAATGTTTAGGAGGTGGGAAGACAGGCTGATTACAGCTAAGAGAGTACTTACACATCACAGTCAAACATGTTCCTGATCTTTAAACAGGACGTTGGGGAGACACTGGGTGCATTGTGCGGGGACAGGGTGTCAAAGGCAGGTCCCTGCCACACTTTGGCCGGGGGGCGGTAATTGGGCCCGTCCTGCCCTGCTCCGTTGGGTGATGGAGGTGGAACACCGGCCGCCCACCGCCACACCTCACAGTCCTCGCCGCCCACTGTTTGCACTTCACGCCTCACCTACCAGAACAAATTATGATGGTAAAAAAAACAATCAGTAAGTCATACAAATTCAACCACATTACAGAAAAATTCCCCATTATAGCTCCACTGCTACCTGTTGTACTTTTACACCTAACCAAGCAGGAAAAAACAACTATGGTAAATAAAATGACAACACTCAATCCCCAACAAACATAAATTACAGAAAAACTGCTTATCAAACTTCCTCTGTAAGTGATTTGCTAGTTTCATTTATTTTCACTGAATTTCATTCATTTCTCCTAAGCATAGATATTCATCTTTTTGCCACTTACTGCTCATGGCAGGAAAAGACAAGGCTACAGCTCTAGTCCTCCCATAACACTTCTTTATGACTAGCACCCTATCCCACTGTTAATCTATTGTTACAGCTCAATATCCAAAATGGAGAGATGGCAATGTTAAGCAAAGTTAAAGTGGACAGTATAGGTGTACTGTATCAAAATGTTGCTATTTTGGAAACAAATCACTGACCAGTAACCAGGCTTCCCTGTACTAAAACAAAACACAGCAAATAAAACAAATACTGTACACGACTAGCAATCAATCCTCACCCGTGACTCGTAGTGGTCAATGAAGGAGACGGCCCTATCCCAGAGCCGCTGTTTGGCAGCCCGCTCTCTGGGGCTGATGAGTGAGTCTCGTATGTGCCCCACACCCACACCGCCCCTTCCCCCAACCCCACCCCCAAGTCGCCCCACCATCTCCAAGATTTGCTCCACTAGCTCATAAACCTGCAAGAAAAATCATGAAGCAGTTGAGTTTATGGTTAATCTTCATTAAACCATGGTAGCCACTGGATAAAAGTTTGCTGAACATCTCATTTACATTTAACAATATACCAGGCCAGCCTTTTATAACTTTTCTGCTCGATCCCGGACCAGGGTGAGTTTCTAATGAAGTGAAGCTGTGTTGCCTTTGGGGGCTCCCCATAATTACCACTCACGCACTGCATGAAATGAGAATACTGTACATTGTTATGCGCTCACATAATATAGCACCCTCTTTTCATACATACATACATATCTCTCTCTCTCTATCTATCTATCTATATATATATATAATTCATTCATCATCATCCAGTCCTATGTTGCCCCATGAGGAGCGTAGGAACCCGGGGCAAGGCAAGTTGGTCCTGACATTTAAGATGAGAGTGACCAGCCTCACTCATCCGTGGCATTACGTGAGCAATAAACCCCAACCACCCCTTGGATATAAACCTACACAGGCTCAATCCGATTGGAGCGCCGTAATTACCCACAAAACCACCAGGCGCCAAAATCTGGTTAACTGGTTACCACACAGCGTTGTAAATGGCTTCCTGGTGTACAGGAAACCATTTGGCTTGTCATTCAATATAGAGTCACCCACAGGCAGAAGGAAGAGGAAAGAATGAAGGAAAGAAAGACAGAAGAGGAAGGAAGGAAAGAATGAAGGAAAGAAAGACAGAAGAGGAAGGAAGGAAAGAATGAAGGAAAGAAAGACAGAAGAGGAAGGAAGGAAAAAAGGAAGGAAGAGAGGAAACGGCAGTCACCCAAGAGCAGCACTACATCTAGTAAGTGGATGGTGAGCACCCCCACCTACCACCATGTTGATTTATACCAAAAATTTTTATATTCATGCATGATATGTTAGGAAAATATATGAAATTAAGCACATACCACAAAATTTTTGTCCCTCAGGGATGAAAAATAACAGAAGTATAAGCAAACTATTGTATATGAAAACTGACAGCATGCACAGAAAACAAAATGTATAATTTATATCACATCATTTGGAGGGAATACTTGCGCATGTATGGTGTGTTCATCAAATTGTCATGCCACATATTTAAGCCATGAAAAACCGCTGAGAAAATTATGCACCGTCACGACATTAGCCCAGAATCAGTGGGCCAACAAATGACATGTCGGCGCATCATCGGCCCACAGTAGTGTTAATTTCTTCAACCAAAATCATAATTGTCATAATCTAATTCTGCTTCTGTCTCTCACCTGCTGTCTTTCCTCCTCCGCCTGCCTCCTGTAGTATCTGGCACCGGAAAATATCAGCCAAGCCGTCACAATCACTGCAAAGAAAATATTTACAAGAATACCTGGGCTTGGCAAACAGGTCATTTTCTATTTTTGAAAAACTGATAAAAACCTACAGAAAAGCATATGGGAATGTGTAGAAATTTTCTTGAATCCTAGGAATACTAAGCGATCAATTGCAAAGTGGCAGACGATACGCCACATTACCCCTCCACTAAGACCACTTTTTTTTTTTTTTTTTTTTTTTTTTTAACCCCTATCTCCAGATCGTTTTATTCAAGTTAAGAAAACCATGTAGCTGAGAAATTACTGATGGTCATATATATACCTTCTAGCTTGAAGTTTATTCAGGAGTCATGAAAACTGCCTGGAGGGAAAAAAGAAAACAAAAAATCCAATTCTAGATGTTTATTCTACAATGAAGACCAGATATTAACAATGAGGCCTTTTGTGAGGATGTACATCACAAAGAGTAAGTTGTATGTTGCATTTAAGAACTTGGAGAAGGCTTATGATAGGGTGGAATGGGAAGGATTATGGAGTGTGTTAGGCATATATGGTGTACGAAGGAGTTAGCCAAGGGCAAAAAAAATCCTGTTATGAAGGTAGTACTGCATGTGTCAAGGTAGGAAAGAAGCTCAGTGATCCCTTTAACATTACTGTAGGTGTAAGGCAGGGGTGGTATGTGAATGGAAAGAGTATGACATGATAGACTTTGGCAGGCAAAACAGAGCAGAAAGAAGAAACACAGTAGATTGTAGGTTTCAGATGAGAGGTAAAATACTTGAGGAGGTTGATATTTTTAAGTATTTGGGAGCTGTGCCATGTAAATATGGCAAAATGGAGAGTGAAATTACAGAGATCACTTCAGGGAAGAAAAGTAACCGGAGGGCTTGGTTGTACTTTGAAGAGTATGAGAGTTAGCAAGTACGTTAAAAGAGTCCTGCGTGAATGTGTCTTACTGCCAATACTCTCGTATGAAAGTGAAAACTGGGCAGTGAGTGACAAACAGCTGTCTAAGTTGTAAGTTGTTGACATTATCTTTCTTAGAACAGCTGCACGCATGGGGAGGATGGGGGTGAAAAATATTGAAACTTAGGGGTATCATGGACTAGAAGAAAGAAGTAATGAAGTGTGGTGTGGATGTGTTGAGTGGAAAACGAGGAATACACTGATGTGGTATGGACATGTACGAAAAATAAACACAGATCAGGTGCCAAATAAAGTGTGTGAAAGCTATAAAGAGGGCGGTGAAGGTAATGGCTGACCTTATGTGGTGTGGAAGAGAGTGGAACGGTACGCTGAAGAGTAGGAGGAGGAAGAGCAGTGTTTGAGAGTGAGAAAGGTGTGTAAGGATAAGGTAGTCTGGAGGCACTTGTCAGACATCCCCTGTCCAGGTCCCACGAAGGTGGCAAGGCATCAGAGATGATGATGATGATGATGAATGAAATCAACAGGAGATAGCAAGAACTGAACAAGAAACACCCTCAAACTGAAGAGGTTGAGTGGGAAGACATGGCTTTGGTTCTGCTGAGGGATGACAAAAGCTACGTCAATGTATGAAGTCCTCATTCCAGGTTGCTTTCATATCTTCTTCTTTTTTGATACATACTAATCATAGAAAAAAATGCCTCCTAAAATTCCACTAGCATTAATAAAGCTGATCTGCCAATTTCTCCAATTTACAGTATCAATTACATATTATGGAAAAAAAAAAAGTGATATTTTGCAACTAGTCACCAACATATAGCAAGAATGTTACTGTACAGTACCACAGTGCTGGAGAGATGCCTTCCTGTGGTAGGACCAAAACACATGGTGATTAAACAAACATTCCTCAACTAACTCCATATCCCCTGAAAGGAAAATGGTGGACTGAAGGAGGAAGATATCATCAGCCCACCATCCACAGGTTCACACTCAAGTGAGCCTGGGGCCACAACAACACCAACTGTGTCAGATTACCAAACTTACTAGTGAAAATGGCCATGAGGAGGTAGAAGAAGGAGTAGAGTGCAGTAGTGATGTGGCAGAGGATTTGTGTGGGTTGTGTGACCAAGGCCAGGCCAAGTAGCTCCCTTCCCCCAGCCTCCGCACGTACTGCCTCCAGCCCAAGGTGAGGGTTCAGTTCCACTAGCCTACCCAGCACCTTCACTGCTCCTGCCCACTGCAGGGGACTCTGCAGAGACAACAACCAAAGACTGCATCATAATCATCATCAGTATCACCATCATTCTCACCCAAGGATAAGGTAAGTTAAGGTCCTGAAAACAAGGAAGAAACAAGGAATCAGGCAATATCAGTCTATTAGTAACTTGTATATATTTGGTAAGTACTCAAAAACCCTTTGTAGTGCCCAGGAACACCACCATACACTGGAACTGACTTGTTTAAAGTTAACTTCATACAGTTCAACAAATTTTCCTATACCATACCCAAATACACTTAACCTACGGTATTTTGTGATGGTTTATTGATCTGAAGATAACTAAAACCAGCAGTGTCAAAACTGCACAAAACCAGGGATGACTGTATACTCAAGCGAAGAGACTCAGGACTAAAATTTCATAACTTTATGTGGTCTAAATTATTATGTTAGTTTGCCTGGAGACTTATTATGAACAACAATGCTTATTTCTTGAAATTATTCACATACTTTTTCATCATCATCAGCAGCAGCAGCATCCGGACCTCCTTTCCCACTCTAGGGCAGGGTGAGGAGTAGCAACGTCCAGATAGCCTAAGTTTGCCCAATTCAATGGGCCATGCTTCCATTCACTCATCATTCAAGCCCAAAGAATCCTGGCTCCATCAGATAGGCCCCTCAAAATTTCATCACGTTCTGTAGCTTCACATATATCTATCTGATAGAGCCAATCCAAGCGCTGTCGCATTAAAAAGGGGCCCCAAATGCCTGGTTATGCATTTCGCACAAAATTCATCCAAACAGCTTGGTCTCTTGTTAGTCCCCTAGCCTCAGCAACTTCCAAACCTCTCTTCCTCACACACTTATCCACCATATCCCTCCACCTTCTTTGGACTACCTTGCCTCCTCCCTCCTTCAAATTCGCTCAGATATACTTTTTTCACCACTCTACTGTCATCCATTCTCTCCACATGACCAAACCATCTCAATACACTCTCTTTGATTCTGGTGTCCACAGAATTCCTCACTCCGCATCTTTCACAAATCACATTATTCCATATCCTATTCACTCTCTGTACTCCACATATATTTCTCAGCAGTCCCATCTCCACTGCTCTTACTCTTGACTATTCATTTTCATGCCACACCACTGTCTCACATCCATATCTTAAAGCTGGCACTATCACTCCTTCATGTAAGCCTCATGCAGCTGCAACACTCATGCCTCTGTTTTTTATCTAGGCCTTCATAGCACCTGCTACTTTCCTTCCTTGTGTCCCTCTATTTTCCACTTCTTTTGCACAGTTTCCTCTCTTTTCTACCACTGGACCCAGGTATTTGAACCTCACCATTTCCAGTCTCTCTCCATTCACTGTAACATCACACTGGGAGTTACCTTCTCTCTCAGTAGCCATTACTTTACTTTTTTCTACATTTACACTCAAGGCATGACACTCACCGACATATTCTACCATTCACTTACCATATACTTTACAAATTTTAAAAAAGCTGCTTGACTTACTGATTTATAAAATAGATATCAATTCAAAATGGGCAGTGTAAATATTTGTTCTTCTCTATATCTATCTATTGCCAGACATCTAAATCCTGTAAGGGGTGGTCACAAACAAAACACCAACATGTTGCTCCGTCAACCACCACCATTTCACTGATTTCCCCCCAGCTCACACCCCTCCTCTCTCATATACCTCTCCACTCATTCCCTCCATCTCATCCTCAGCCTCCTCCTCCCTCTCCTCCCTCCACCTCATTCACACTCTCCTCGTTAGTCTCTCGCTCACCATCCTCTCCACATGGCCAAATCACCTCAATGTACTTCTCCTAATGCTTTCCATCACATCCACATCCACACCACAATGCTCCTTCACTTCCCCATTTGTCTGCCTGTCTCTCCATGTCCTTCCACATGCTCCTCTCAAATAACTCATTTCCACTGTTCTTCCAACAAGGTCCAAGCTTCACCTCCATGTGTTAAAGTTGGTATCACAATACTATCATGCAGCAAATTTTTTACTTCTATGCTCACACCTCTATTTCTTATCCCTGCTTATTCTTATACTGTATAAATAAAAGTAAAAAAAAACAATCAGATCCATGGTTTACCATATATAAGATAAGCAGGATGACCAATACCAGATAAGATCAAAGACCTTTGCCCATACTCACAGTTCTTTGTCAGATGTATCACAGTGTACAGTATGACATTAACCTTTCAGTCTGATGACATTATATTTACGTTACTCTTGCTAACTGTTTACAATTCTTTTTAGCTTAAGGGTGATTATCAGTAACAGAAGGTTTAATATACGTTAAATCTAATCCCTTAAGTTCAGAAAAGTCCTCTTAGCTGAGAAGATGACTTTGTAGACAGTACGAATAAACTACAAATACTTTGTCAGATTTCAGAGGATATGGGTGCATAACTTTTTTTTCTCTCGAGTGTACCATTTACTCAATTCTTCAGTCACTATATATATATATATATACTGTATATATATATATATATATATATATATACACACACAAGATACTAACAAGAGAAGTGTTGTGGCTGTGTATGAGTTGGGCAAGTTCAGCAACAGGCATGTGGCGGGATTCTGCATGACCACATTGGTACTGAGCCGCCTGGGACTGCAGAGCCGGCAGAACCAGCGCCTCCAGAACCCCGAGCACCGGCTGCATCACACCAACCTCTTCCCGGCTCAGGCACTCGTCCTGGGGACAGCACAGGAGGGGATAAGTACACTACAGCTGCATTCACGAGTCAGGGGTACAGTTGGTAGCAAACTAGGACATATTACCTGAAATTAAGAATGTAATGGTGTGGTTCTACTGGACAAGCCTCCAATTTTTTTAACCATGTGATGATGACAGAATATGCCTGACCTTTGATTACTGCTGCTGACCACTGTACATTTGTTAAAATGGGATGCAGGCTGATAACAGCTAAAAATTACAGACGTTGGATAAATGACTGTCAAAGGTTAGGGGCCTATTTACACCTCCACACTCTCTGGTAGCACAACACTTACCAGTATGACTCCTAGTCACAGCACATTTAGGGGGAAGTAGGGAACAAGAGAGGAAAAGATGGATAGGAGGTGAAAGAGCAGAACAAAAAGGAATGTGGAAAGAGAACAGTAGCAAAATAGAAGAACAGAAGAGAATGAGGGGGACATGAGGAATGGAAACAGGAGAGAGAAAAAGAACAGGAGGGACAGTAAAACAGAGGGGGACATGAGGGAACAAAACAGGAGAGGAAAAGGAGAACAGGAGGGAAAGTAAAACAGAGGGGAACATGAGGTAAGGAGGAAGACAGGAGAGGAAAGAACAGCTGGAGGATGACACACTTATCACAGTGACAGGGTTAACCTGTATGAATGTAGTAGCTGTCCATTTAACACTTTAGCCCACAATATAATTAATGTGGAAACAGCACACAGCATATACCATACTGTATTTTCAGCCCCAAAATTAAGTCGATATAAAGAGCCATACTATAACTACTGTGCAATTCTGAGACCCAATTTAGGTTCAAAGTACTTTATGTTTAATGAAAACAAAAGTGAAAAATATCAAAGTTCACAAAATCAGCAGATAGATGAATGTCATAAGCCACTTGTGTACTGACAGTGACACTCACCTTTTTCACCTCACTGCACACAGGTAACAAATTATCTGAAACATAAAGCAGAACAGCATTAACTAAGCGAAGACTCAGTAAGGTAGTAAGTCAGGTAGCTACCGTACATGTATTAACACGTAATACAAAATGACTTACACATACTGTACTCTTCATTAACAGTAGCTACCGGTATACCATAAATTGACTGTCAGTAGAAAAGTACAAACATTCTTGATGAATATTAAACAAGATTGAAATAATGTAGATACTGTATATATACATAACTGTACTATCAGTGTACATGCCTGGGAATGCTTCTGTATGGTGAAGGGGGGGGGGGAAGAAAACCAACTACAGTAGAAGCTATACCTTTTGAAAAAAACAGGAATGGTGATAAGAGAGTCTGAAGTGATTTACATAAAAATGCAGAACAAAATTCAACCAGACATTAACATCAACCATTGTGAATATCTTTTTTTTTTTTTTGGTGGGGGGGGTGGAAGCATACCGGTACCATACTTTATGACATCGTTTACACAAAAGTAAAGGACAATAAACACTCCACAAACAGATACGGTAGCTAAGGTTAAAGATTCCATCGTGAAGATCTACCGTACATTACAAAACGGCAACAGCCACTCCCATATTAGCTACCGGTACCCTCTTTAAAAGTGCAGGAATCTGTAGCTGGGCTACTAGAGCTCAGTACAGCATTTTTCACAAAAGGGTATATCACCCCTCTATTTCCCTTGTTGTTGCTGCTCCAAGGTCATTTAAACATGAACCTTGTGGACTGCAGCCTGAAGATGCCTCTCCTGCAGTCCATCCTCCTTTTGGGGAACAGTGGGAACTGTGGGACATTTGACTAGGTGACAGTGTATGAAAGCATCCCTCTCTAGCACTGGCTAGTTCCCTTGATAGGGGATCAAACCCCAGCAAATGACATTATTAGCTCCAACTGGGCGTTTCTAACTTCAACTGCTTCTACGTGGTTCTTGCTGTAGCTTCAAGAAAGCTACCATATAACCAAATACCAAGACACATTTAGTAATATTTACTTGATGTAGTGGTTAAAGCAACTAGTTTGGGTAAATAACAGCCCTGCCTTGCAAACATGGTTCAAAACTCTTAGAGGCAGTTGGGGGTCTTTCAGTCATGTCATACAACCAGGGGCACTGGCTGATCATTACCCTTAACTATTCTGGGCTGGTGTCGAGTATTGTACTCAGCCATCAAAGCAGAATGATAACATTTTAAAGATACATGACTTAAGGGAAAATTATGTACCAGTACTGTGATGGTACCAGTATACAAAGACAGTAAAAGAGAAGACACCATTGCCCTACAACTAACGCCACAATGACAGCCAGGAAAAAAAAAAAAAAAAAAAGTCATGGAGACAATTTTACCAAAACCATTCACTGCACACCTAGAAGACACTGTCAGAAAAATTGAAATAGGATGGCAAAGGAATTACAGTACATGCTGCACAAATTAACAACCTTCTCTTCCTTGATACCAAGTCTTCACAATGAATCTGAGGAGATGAATTCACTGATGTATATAGAATATGAAAGGTCCATAATTTAACCTCTTCAATGTCTTACCTAGGTTATGCAAATCATCTGGAGGTAGGGGGGGAGGGGGGAGGGAAGACTATAAGTTATCTCAATGAAGACTGCAACAAAGCTATTCAGTATGACAGTGTTTATAAAGCTCCAGCAAAAATTTCTAACTTCTACCCTTCAGCTCAATGCAACTGCCCACAGTTACAGTACGGTGAACGATTCAAGTAAAAAAAATAAAATTACAGTACAGTGCAAAGTGCTTTACTGCTGATTCATGTGCTGATTAGCCTAGCTAAGGTTAGGGAGTGTTTTGTTCTTAATGAAAAGGATGATTTAAAACCCTGAAGCTGTAAGGTTTCTACCATTGTATTTCTTACTGTACCAGTATTTACAAATTACATGTACAGCAACAGCTATTTTACATTACTACAGGACGTACTGGTATAGTCTCTTTTCTATGCTTAAAAATCACTTCCATCCATTCTTTATCCATATTCATGCATAAAGAAAAGCTATCAGAAGCTTGTGAAGTGAAGTGGAACTAGTTTTTTTTTTTTCAAAGATAGCCTAAATGTGGTACTTGAAACTGTATTTTGCCTGAATATCTATGAAGAGTTTGCAGAACAATCACTCCAATATGCTGCAGTATATACCCAATTTTATGCACATAAAAACCCAGTGTGCCATTACCACCCCCTCTGTAGTGTAATATGGTAGTGTCAGGGATTTTCAAATACTGCCCAAATTTAATTTAATTTTTGTGCAGAAAGTTTTGGGATATACAGCTTTAAAACAGCTATAGTATGTAGTTTCCTTATACCTTCCCTACCACAGACACGGCATTTAACTTGTGATGATGGCAACCCAAAAATTTTGTATGAAAAACTTTTTTTTTTTTTTTAAGATATTATCCCATCATATGATATAATATATATGTATTTAGAGTATACACTGTATTTATTTATTAATTTAAATGAAAGAAAAAAATTCAGAACACCACCTCATCCAGTTAAGAAAGGAATACCTGTCTGGTAGGTGCTTAAATTCTCAAAGAAGTTGACCATTTTAACTATTTCCCAAAATGGTTAAAACTGTCTGGTGGGAATTGAAATAAAAATAACTACATAAAATCTACTGAAAGGCTTGATGGTGACTGGCCTTGACATCCTTAACCACAGGCCTTCTCAAAGTTATATGATGGCTTAAGGCAGACAAAGCATCACTGTCATCATACAAACACATAAACTATTAAATGTCATCATACTGTGGAGATTAAAACTGTTGAGACTATCATACTGACATAGTTAAAAACTTGTGTCATCAAAATAAAGAGGATAACAACTTTAGATGTCATCACACTGGTGATTAAAAACTTAAATGTCATTATACTAAATGAGATACAAATTGCTAAATCTCATCACAGTGAATGGGTTTAGAAAGCTATCATCATACTGTTCAGAAACATTAATAATAATAATAATACTGTAATAATAATAAGAGTATGGTAAATATAATAATTCTAAAATAATAATAATAAATCTCATAAATGGGTTAATTCCTGGTGTAAGGGAATACAAAATATAACTCCCCTGACCTGAGGGAGTGGCTGGTGGGGGGGGTGTGCGGCGTGTGTGCTGGGGCAGCGCTGCCACTCTGTTATCATCAACCGGGCCTCCCCCCTTGGTACTGGAGGAAGTGAGAAAAGGCACAGACAAGTTGGCCACGGCACGCTGAACCATGGCAGGCACAGATCCCAGCGTGGGTAGGAGCGGCACATGCATGTTTACATACAGGATCCCCACCACCCCAAAGAACACCGCCAGGAGGACCAGCAACAGGAGGGGGACTGAGTAGTGCCAAGTGCTCTCGTCCCCGTGTGCCTGGTCCAGCGACGCGGCACCCAACTCGCTGTGGTGCCGGCCGTTGGCAACCCTGGTGTGGTCTGGGGTTATGGGGGTGGCATGCGTCACCACAGAGTCCACCACATTCAGGTAGCTCGAGTTGCTGTCCGTGTGCTCTCGCCCATTGAAGTCCCTCCCATTTTCAAGGTAACTGTTACTGGTTTTTCTATTCCGAGCCACACTGTTCGAAGCATTTAACGACCAGCTCGATTTAGAACTACCGGAAGTGTGATTCTGCTGACTGTAGGGCTTGTGGGAGTTATTTTTTGGCAGTGCATCATCATCATTCACGGTCGAGCTCCACGCCCTGCGGAACTGCGGGGTTTTCTTCGACAAGTCCACGACATCATCACTATCCACCACGTCCGAGTCTGAACCAGTGTCATAATCGTCGTGGATCTTGGCCCGGGGACTGATGCCAGATCGAGGCGACACGGAAAAGTACCCTGCTGCTTGGTGAACCTCATCACTGCTCGAGTCTAGACGGCGCGACACTGACCCACTGGCATCAAAGTACCCTCCCTCTCTATGCAGGTCACTTGAGCCAGACCTCACCTTGCTCCTCTTGCTGCCATTTGAGTTCCTAATCTCCCTATTGTACGACGTATCCACACTACCTCTCGTTCCTGTTCGACTCTTGGATAACCTAGTCGACCTACTGGCCTGGGAGTACACAGTGGAATCATTATCCTCGTCCTCGTCTGAACTGAATGTATTGAGTCGGCTACTATTCAGGGCCTTATTCGCTCTGCTGTTTGAAGTGTACGCCTTTTTCTGGCTCGCAATGGCGTGGTTCAGCTTCTTGATTAAAATATCTCGTGTACTTGCTGTGACAGGCGACGTAATACCGTGTTCTTTAAGTTTCTTTCTAAGTGCCTCGTCCGTGAGATCTTTCAGGGACGCCATGTTTACG
Organism: Coenobita brevimanus; assembly: GCF_032717465.1. NCBI lineage: Eukaryota > Metazoa > Arthropoda > Malacostraca > Decapoda > Coenobitidae > Coenobita > Coenobita brevimanus. The sequence goes on along the minus strand of NC_137018.1, from coordinate 51,966,785 downwards.
AACTCCCGGACAAAACGATGAACGATCCAGTCTAGACAAGAAACAAAAGAGCATCGGTTTAGGACTCTAATTTGGTAACCAGACATAACTAAATCCATTATTCATGGGGTACTTGTAATATCCAAAACTTTATATGTCATGTCTCCAACTCCTTATTGAAACATGGCCAGATAAGAGGGACATTCAAACACTTTGCGATAAACGATAAATAAGACCAGCCAAAGGAGAGAAATAAGTAAAAAGCCAGCGATAATACCACAGAAATTCACTACAGGTCTGTTAAATATATCAAAAGCAATGAACAAGTTTTGAAATACCGACCATCACACGAAAGTGCAAGATAAGCAGTGACGGGCTGAGTGAAATAAAAACGAAACGGCCGATAAGAGAAGAAATCCGAGAACAACAAGAGAAAGATGGAGAGTGAGGAGGGAGACTTGTGAGCTAGTGATGATGTCTGGGTAAAGTATTTTTCATATATATATATTAATTTCTCTGTAAGGGAACACAGATCTGAACATTTCCAGACCGTGAACACCATGGAGTCTGGATGACACTTCTTATCCTTCTGTTCTTTTCACTGAATTACATAATCACTATTATGTGCCAGTTTCTCTTTATCTCTCTTTCTCTCTCTCTCTATTGCCAGGCGCCTTAATCCCGTAAAGGGTGGCCACAAACAAATCGCCTCCACGTCGCCCTGTCCCCCGCCATTTCACTGCCCTGCTCCCAGCTCACACCCCCTTTCATATACCTCTCCACTCCATCCCTCCATCTCATCCTCGGCCTCCCTGTACCCCCCTCCACCTCACTCACATACACTCTCCTTGTCAGTTTCCTCACTCTCCATCCTCTCCACATGGCCAAACCACCTCAGTGTGTTTCTCTTAACTCTTCCGATCACATCCACATCCACACCAAAACGCTCCTTCGCTTCCTCATTTGTCAGTCTGTCTCTCCATGTGACTCCATATCCTCCTCTCAAATAACTCATTTCCACTGCTGTCACTCTTGACCTCTGTCCCTCCAACAAGGTTCAAGCTTCACTTCCATACGTTGGAGTTGGTACCACAATACCGTCATGTACTAATTTTTTCACTTCCATGCTCACTTCCCTGTTTCTTATCACTGCTTTCGAGGAACCATCAACCTTTCTTCCTTGTTTTACCCTTTCAAGCACTTCACTCTCTAAAATTCCATCCTTACTTATCACACTACCCAAGTACTTAAACGTACTCACGTTTTCCATTTCATTCTCATCCAGCCTCACTGTACATTCACTGACTTCACTTCTGTCGAAGACCATAACTTTACTCTTCCCTACATTCACCTTTAGATTCCATTTCTTACACTCCCAACTCATCCACCAAGCCTTGCAGCTCCCCTTCGTCTTCACTTAACACAGGATCATCTACAAACAACAGTACAGGGAGTTTTCAAACACTGCCCTCTCTCACCAGGGCCTCTCCAACATCCACGTCCCTACCTTGTATCTCTTTTATAACCCCATCCATGTACAGATTGAACAACCATGGAGACATAACACATCCCTGTTTCAATCCAACCGTCAAACAGAAAAATTCACTCAGTTCACCATCCACACGCACTGCAGCCTTAGCACCCTCATACATATTCTTCACGGCACTCAACAACTTCCCATCTACTCCATATATTCTTAATACTTTCCACAGTCCTTGTGTATCCACCCTGTCATGCTTTCTCCAAATCCATGGAGGCCGCATACAATTTCTTTTCCTTCTCTAAAAACTTCTCTACTAAAGATCTAAGAATGAATGTCTTCTCTCTCTCTCTCTCTCTCTCTCTCTCTCTCTCTCTCTCTCTCTCTCTCTCTCTCTCTCTCTACTTCGAGCTATCTACCACCATGCTAGTTTATTCGGACTGGGAGAGACTTCTCGAAATGCAGGAATAGATATGCTCAAAGAAGACTTGCTTTAGAGGTGAGGCTTTGTGATGGAGAAAAGTGTAAACAGCGTTACTTACTAATTACACTGACCACCACCATTACAAAAATATAAAAGCCTATGGAAATTGAAGAAGTGGAGCTGGAATCACTTTCATTTTTATATTTTCTACTCCACTATAAGCGGCCTTTTTCTTAGTAGAATTAAATCGTCTCAAAGTAGCAATGACAAACTCAGAAATACGTCACCTCAGAGTACAGTATATCTCCTAATGCTTCCTAGCACATACTCATAGAACACTACAACGCTCCGTCACTTCCAATGTCCGTCTGTCTCTCCAGGTAATCCCACATCTTACCGGCTAACTAATTTCCACTCTCCTCACTCTTGACTTGTCCTTCCAACAGGGTCCATGCTTCACTTCCATACGAGTACGTTAGAATAAGGATGACAGTACCATCACGCAGCTTTTTTTTTTTTTTTTTTTTAATAACTTTCATTTCCTTATTCCATATCACTGCTGTCAGCGAACCAGTAACCTTTCTTCCTTATTGTACCCAAACATGCGCTTCATCCTCTAAATTTCCATCCTTATATACCACTCTACCTAATTATTTTAAGGTGCACAGTCTCCATTTCATGACCATCCAGCCTCACTGTGCACTCTATGACTTATTGATAATAAACGTCACTCTTAATTACGTTCACCTATCCCATTTTCTACACACAGACTCGTATAACTTTTCAATTATGCGTCCAACTCGTTCACCCATTACCATACACCTCCACATGTCACCACTTCGGCATTAACAACCATCGTCCATACTTAATAACGCTAGGGCTGTATCATACAAGAGTCATGTCTGGTTTATTGATATTAGCAGAGGTGTTTTCAAATTTCACTGGGACTTGTGGTAGACCATTAAAGTGTGTTTTAACGAACGGAAATTCAAATCCTTAATGTTCTCTGCCGCAGCCGAAGTCGATCTCGTATCCAACTTTGCTGTGGATGCTGGAGAGAGAGGCGCCTTCATGCGGTGGCACTTATATGAGCAGCATCCCTACTCCCTGATTATAAAAACATTTTTCACTAAATTCCCTGGCCCTCGATGGGAAAATGGTGGGGAGGAGGGGAAATTGAGCCTGCAATCCACTGGGTTTACGTTCAGATGGGCCTGGGGTTGTAGCCACTACTACTACTACTACTACTATTACTTCTTCTACTACTACTACAACTACTACTACTACTACTGCTACTACTACTAGTAGTAGTAGTAGTAGTAGTAGTAGTGATTTTTATTTGTTTTTGAAGTACGAGACAGGAGAAGCATTGAAACTGCCCGCCCCATATTCTTCCTGCAAAACACAACAGAACCACTATTTTTCTCTCGTAAAACTCGTAGTGTTATTTATTTATTTATTTATTGTAGGAGGACAGGGAGACTAGAAAACTGTGCCCTCGTTTTTTCCTCTCCTTCCCCTCGAAATACACATGAAGTTACGGCCAGGAACTGATTGTGTGTGTGTCTGTATCCCCCCCCCCCCGGCAATGTCGCATCTTACGGCGCGGGCGAAAACAATGAGGCAGTAATCACGCGACGCTCTCATATACCCTGCTTCTTGGAATGTAATAATAATAATAATAACTACTCTTTTTACATTAATGTGGCTTAAAATTGCCGTATCTCCATCTTGACTTTCGAGTTGTGAGATTAACACTAAAATATGATGCTAGTCACGAAGAAGTGATGTGGAGAGGATGCAGAACCATACCATTAACCTTTTCCAATAAACTCCACGAAATAAAAGCTGGAAAAATGAAAAAGACGGAGTACTTTGTATCTCAGTCGAAAACAAAAACTCAAAAACGCTCTCATATACCCTGCGCTTTGAAATGCAGGTACAAAAAAAAAAAAAAAAACTAAGGTGCTTGGTTTTAATGCGTATATAATAAAGTGGTGAGGCAAGGAGTGAGTTGCAAAAAAACACTGTACCAAAAACACCTGAATGAGTTTTTATCACACACACACGTGAGGGATACCGTCATACACACTTGATCTCTCTCTCTCTCTCTCTCTCTCTCTCTCTCTCTCTCTCTCTCTCTCTCTCTCTCTCTTTCCATCTATCCGTTTACCTCTCTATGCATATGTCTGTCACGAGTAGGGGTTCACACACACACACACACACACACACACACACACACACACACTTGACTGAGATAATGGTACACACACACTCTTGGGAGTTCATTCACACAAAAACACACACCATATCTGTAAGTGTGTGTATTTCACCGGGTCGGTTAGGATCACGTGATGGTCGTGATCATCAGCATTTTACCCCCCGGGAGAGAGCTGAGAGCTCATATAGTTCGATCTAAGGGCAAAACCCTGACCTTCACACACGCACACACCCATCCTCTTGCTCAAGAAGGACAGTGGCCACCCGCTTCGTCAGAGAAACTTTTCGCATCTCGAGCAAGGCGCGAACCCCCGTCTTAGTAGATGCTAAGCGAGAGCGTTACCACAGAGCCGACGAGCGGTGTGAGTGTGTGTGTGTGTGTGTGTGTGTGTGTGTGTGATCACATCTAAACTACTGTCATGATAAACACTATATAGGCCAAGGAAACGGGGACAAGCGCTGAAGCCTCACAGGAGATGCTAAACAAGTAATGAATGGACAGAAATAAAAGCAGTGAGAAACATCTGAGGATATTCTACATTATAACCTGAAAGCACACACACACACACACACACACACTCACACACACACAGATAAACAACATTAGGACCACAAAGGCTCATTTATTTATTTATTTATTTATTTATTTATTTACATATTTACTTATACAGATTCAGAACCAAACAAATTCCTCTCAGCACATTTCAGTTCCCATTTTAAGCAACCTCCATTGCCCCGGAACCAATGAAATTTCTGAGTAACTGCAGCTCATGTAATACCTTATGTATCTTAAATCAGGAGTTTTAGGATTCATTTATCCTTATATATTTACATTTCGATTACAAAAACTTGAAAATATAGCTTGGTGACAAAATCGGAGCCTTCCTTCCCACACAAAGTCCTACAATAAATCGGAGCCTTCCCTCCCCTCTCCACCGCAGCCCACTACAATATGACCTTTGGATACTGCGTGAATTTGGCTCCATAATGGCGGGCCTGTCCCTGCCCTTGTATCTACTGGGATGTGTATGTATGCGTATGGAGTTCGTTATCGCCGTGGACGTCCCAGATAACCACCCCGCCAGACCATCGCCTGATAAAAGAGGTCATTCACAAGTGGCTCCCGGCAGTCGCAAAACTGGCGCCAACGCAGCATCTTCGAGGTGAGACGGTGGTTCTTGTTCCAATACTCCTTTCATTTCAACCTGACCTAAAACTGCCATCGAAGGTGAATTTAAACTATTTTCTTTTTTTGACTTGTAACAGTGAATTAGCAGAGTAAAACTACACTATTTTCACTTCAACTTGCCCTAAAACTGCCATCTCGCCATCTCGAATCATTAGCTGTAACACGAAATTAATTCGAAGATAAGATGCTAGTCACGAAGAAGCGCCATGTGAAGGATGTAGAACCACAACATTTTCGTCCTCGGCCCCTGAGCTGCGTGAAGTTAGCCGAAAAGGGACGAAAAACCGGGACAATTTAAAACGAAAGAATAATATTTTCGTGTGCTATTGTTTACGATTATTTTCTGAGTTTTTCGTGGTGTTATCAGTGGAATTCGTGTATTTACTATTTTCCTGTCGCCGTGCCTTTATTCTATCTATCTATGTGTTGCCAGACGCTTTAATCCCGTACGGGGTGGCCACAAACAAATCGCCTCCATGTCGCGCCGTCCCCCGCCTTCTCGCTGCTCTCCCCAAGCTCACCCCCTGTCTCATTTATTGCTTGGAGATATTGTTGGAAGATTAATGCCGACAGCCGCAAGAAAAATGACAGCAATGCATGCCTGTCTAGGTCCTGTTTTAAATTATAAGGTGCAAATAATGAAGTGTATATGTGTGTGTGTGTGTGTGTGTGTGTGTGTGTGTGTGTGTTATCAGTGGTCTTGTCAGCTTCCGCCCGACCAGGTGTTTCCCAGGATACAGACAGAACGTTAGCCAGAATGAGAATAAACTACTCTGTTATTACTACTACTACAACTACTACTACTACTGCTACTACTACTACTACTACTACTATTACTACTACTACGACTACTACTACTATTACTACTACTGCTACTACTACTACTACTACTACTACTACTACAACTACTGCTACCACTACTACTACTACTCCTAATGCTACTACTACTACTACCACTACTACTACTAATTTAATACTTATTATTATTACTATTATTATTATTATTATTATTATTATTATTGTAGCTTATCAGTTTGAAGGATACAGCCAGAACGTCAGCCAGAGCGATCAAGTAAACACATATTACTTTTTAAAAATCTTTCTTCATTTATTATCGTATTGCTTGACAGTTTCGGAGGTAAAGGCAGAGCGGCAGCCGGGGGGGGGGAAGGGGTGATAACGCGTGGGGGGGGATGCTTATCAGAGACTACAGGCAGTGCGTCAGCCGAGATATGCCTGTTAGAAGTATAAAGAGAGAACGTCAGCCACTAGGGGGAGCATCCAGGGTAGGGGCAGAGCGTCAGCCGCGTGGAAGCTTATCTCTAGCGGTACAAACAGAGCGTCAGCCACTTGGTAATAGTGATAGGGTGCAGGCAGAGCGTCAGCCACCTGGGAGTATTCACCATGGATCTTATTTTCATTTATTTATTTATTTATTTATTTTTTAATGGAGCTTCCGACGAAAATCTGGAAATGAGCACCTTGTCTAACCGTCCCATGGCGTCTGTCCCACGTCCTTTTGTTATCTAATTTCTAATCTATTTTTTAATCTATTTTTGTCATTTAATTGTTATCACCGTCTTCAGATTTTCACTCCCATAACCAGCTTGTGACGATATGATGGCTGTTTTTTTTTTTTTTTTTTTTTTGAGAGAGAGAGGGAGGGAGGGAGGGGGGTAGTGAGAAAGTATATATTGATTGGGAGGTTTAGGTACAGCATTTTATTCTTTATTGTATTATTAATAGTAGTAGTAGTGGTAGTAGAACAGTAGTGGTAGTAGTAGTAGTAGTAGTAGTAGTAGTGGTGGTGGTAGTAGTACAGTAGCGGTCGTAATAGTAGTAGTAGTAGTAGCTGCAATCTCAGGTTCCTCTGAACGTGAACCCGGTGGACTGCAGGCTGAAGTTACCCTCCTCCTGCAGACCACCATCCTCCCTTCAGGGGATAGGGAGGGGGTTGAGGGACGTTTACAATACCAGGGCAGCGGCGCCGACAGGTTATTGCAGTGCCACCACGAGAAGGCGTAAGGTGAACTTTAAGACCTAAATTTTCTTCCTTTTTCCATAGCACTTCTTCGTGACTAGCACCAGGAGTACGGAAGAAAATATTTAAAAAGGTTATTATTTTTAGGTATCACTGGGGCCAAGGTGAGAGAGAGAGAGAGAGAGAGAGAGAGAGAGAGAGAGCATCCCAGCATCCGTCCCGTAACTTTATCACTGACTTCACTCGCTTTAATTTGACGGATAGATAGATAGATAGACAGACAGATAAACAGACAGACATACTTAGATAGACAGGAAGATACAGACAGATACTTAGATAGATAGACAGCTAGACAGACAGATAGATAGATAGATAGGTAGATAGATGAGATATATAGACAACGAGACAGATAGATAGACAGATAGATACACCTTTCACTTGTTCTGTACCTTGGAGCAGGGGCTGGGGTGTACAGAGTGAAGTAGAGGCGATAATGGCACTTGTACCCACTGTCCGTACTCCCTCACCTCAATACATGACTCTGCCCACGTGTAACCTTTGCTCACGCGTTACCCACTACGAAAAAAAAAGTACTACCACTATTACAACGACTACTACTACCACCACCACTACAATCACTATTACTACTACCACCACCACCCCCTCCATACTACTACTACCACCACCACCATACTGCTACTACTATTACTACTACCATCCCACCACCACTACTATCACTACTACTATACCACCACCACCACTACTACCACCACCACTGCTACTACAACTAACACCAACACCATGTGAATACTACTACTGCTACTACAACTACTACTACTACTACTACTACAACTGCTACTACTACTTTCATCTTAACTTGGCTCAGATTAAAGTCCTTTTGCAACTTATTTCAGTGGCAGAAAAATACAATACTGAAGCTTTACATCCCTTCCATAGCACTTCTTCGTGATTAGCACCATATTCCAGTGTTAATGTATTGTTACAGCTCAGCATTCTAGATGGAGGGACGTCAATTTTAGGCCAAGTTAAAGTGAAAAGAGTGGATATAAAAAGATATAAATGGTAAATCCTATCTTAAGAAGAGAGAGAGAGAGAGAGAGAGAGAGAGAGAGAGAGAGAGAGAATGGGTTAAAATTAAATAGATCATTATTATTATCTTTTTTCTTATCAACAGAAGAGGAGAGAAGGTGAGGGTAACGTGAAGAAAAACAAAAGAGAAAAACAGAAAAAGAAAAGAAGAAAAGGACATAAAAGACAGGAAAACGGACGAGAAGGACGAGGAAGAGATACGGGAAGGAAACAACAGAAGCAAAGAAGGTAAAGAAGAAGAAGAAGAAAGATATTAACGAAGAAAGAGGTAAAAGGAAGGGAGGAAACGAAGAAGAGAGGAAAATAATTAAACGAGAAGGAAACAGTAAACGAGGAAATAGTCATAAGAAGAAAAAGAAAAAAAACGAACTAGCTAGAAGAAGAAATAGGCAGAAGAAAACAAGATGGCGGCTGTAGGGATGGAAGCAGTGGTGGTTCTTCATACGTTGATGTCGTTTTTGTTACAGAGTGACCAACCGACAGGGCCCCCTCCTACACCGCCCCCGCCAGGTGAGAGAGAGAGAGAGAGAGAGAGGGAGATTACAACATGAACTAAATAATGAAATACTGGAGAGAGAGAGAGAGAGAGAGAGAGAGAGAGAGAGAGAGAGGGAGATTACAACATGAACTAAGTAATGAAATACTGGAGAGAGAGAGAGAGAGAGAGAGAGAGAGAGAGGGAGATTACAACATGAACTAAGTAATGAAATACTGGAGAGAGAGAGAGAGAGAGAGAGAGAGAGAGAGAGAGAGAGAGAGAGAGAGAGAGAGAGTTAGCACTGATGACCACTCAGAATCCATCAGTATCGAATATTCATCTTTGGGTCCGGGAGGGTATAAGTGGTCGGTAAGATAGAGTAAGCCAGCTCACTTTTTTTCTCTCTTCTCTCTCTCTCTCTCTCTCTCTCTCTTCACAGATATAAATACAAAGTTACACACAAACTGAAACACACACACACACACACACACACACACACACACACACACACAAACACCCACCTACTGCTTTCCACCACCCACTTAAACCCCTCTACACCCATCTAACGTCAAAATAATCTACCTAACCTCACGTACACCTCAGATTAATACCTATTTCACCCCTATTTCACCTATTTCAGTCTGCTATTGGGTGGACGGATGTTTTCCCACGAACGGGTTTTGGCAGTGCATAGAGAGACCCACAGCATTGCCTATTTCACCTCGCGTTTCACTCATTTCACCTCCTATTTCACCCATTTCACCTCCTATTTCAGTCTGCTATGGGGTGTACGGGTGTTTCCCCACGAACGGGCTTTAGCAGAGCATAGAGAGACCCATAGCACTGCCTATTTCACCTCCCATTTCACCCCTTTCACCTATTTCACCTCGTTTTCCATCTATTTCACCCCGTGTTTCACCCATTTCACCTACTATTTCACTTATCTCATCTCCTATTTCACCCATTTCTCCTCCTATTTCACCCATTTCACCTATTCCATATCCTATATCACCTCCTATTTCACCCATTTCACCTCCTATTTCACCTATTTCAGTGTGTTACGAGGTGTACGGGTGCTTCCCCACGGACGGTCCTTGGCAGAGCATCGAGAGACCTATTTCACTGCCGCCACTACCCCCGGACCGCATCATGCCCGTCTTTTGCTTACGTACGCCAGCCAGACCGACATGCAAGGTGAACTAGCTCTCTCTCTCTCTCTCTCTCTCTCTCTCTCTCTCTCTCTCTCTCTCTCTCTCTCTCTCTTCATGCCAAATTACCAGAGAACGTTCACACACACACACACACACACACACACACACACACACACACACCACCTCTCTGTCTGTCTGTCTGTCTGTCTGTCTCTCTCTCTCTCTCTCTCTCTCTCTCTCTCCATGCCAAATTACCAGAGAACGTTCACACCCCCACCTACCCACCCACACCCCACACACCCACACACACACACACACACACAAAGAAAAACGAAAAAAAAAAAACTGAACATGAATTAAAGGAAATGAGACAACGTAAATAATACACTTAACACCAACGTTACTAAGGAATGTAAGAAAGTAAAGAAAATAAAGAAATACACAACTGTAAGAAAGAGTGACTGAATGAAGGCTTATGGTGTGTGTGTGTGTGTGTGTGTGCTAATGAGTGTATGTATGTATGTGTGTATGTATGTATGTATGTATGTGTGTGTGTGTATGTATGCTTAAGGAGTGCATGTGTGTATGTATGTATGTATGTACGTATGGATGGATGGATGGATGTACGTGTTTGGGTATGAGTGTGTGTATGTGTTAAAGTATGTATGCATGTATGTGTGTGTGCGTGTATGAGTGTGTGTCTGCCAGCGGTTCCTCACGTCCGCCCTGCCCCACACACACCTCTCAGGCGCCAGGGGGTCGCACTCAACGCACGCACTCACACTCACGCACGCACGTACACTCTCACTCTCACGCTCTCATTCACTCACGCACCCTATCTCACCCACTTCGCACTCTATCTCTCACGCACTGTATCTCACTCATCTCACACACTCAACCTCCTGCACTCACTCAACTTGACGCACGCACTCTGTCTCATGCACATCTACCTGCTCACCCCACTCACGCAACTCCCTCACTCACGCACACAATAATTTCTCTTTTTTTTTTAATTATTTCCTCCTCTCTTCTTCCTCCTCTTTTCTCCTTCATCCTCTCTTCTTCCCGTCTCTCCTCCTCCTCCTTCCC
>NC_137018.1:51918184-51950684 GCF_032717465.1 Coenobita brevimanus | reverse complement strand
GGAGGTGGGGTGAGTGGGAGTGAAGTGGAGGGGAGGTGGGGTGAGTGGAAGTGAAGTGGAGGGGAGGTGGGGTGAGTGGAGGTGAAGTGGAGGGGAGGTGGGGTGAGTGGGAGTGAAGTGGAGGGGAGGTGGAGTGAGTGGAGGTGAAGCGGAGGGGAGGTAGAGTATGTGGAGGTGAAGTGGAGGGGAGGTGGCGTGAGTGGAAGTGAAGTGGAAGGGAGGTGGCGTGAGTGAAGGGGAGGTGAGTGAGTGGAAATGAAGTGGAGGGAAGGTGGAGTGAATAAAAGGGAGGAGGAGTGAGTTTAAGCGAAATGGAGGGGAGGTGGAGCCAGTGGAAGTGAAGAGGTGAGTGGAAGTGAAATGGAGTGGGTGAAAGTAAAGTGGAGTGAGTGGAAGTGGTGTAGAGTGGGTGGACGTGAAGTGAAAGTGAGGTGGATTGAAAGGAGGTGAGTATAGAAATGAGGTTATTGTTGTTGCTGCTTAACCCATCTGCCTGACCAAGCAGACCAAAGATAAACAACTTTCCTTAAGCGGTTGTCTCACAGCCTCCTTACACGGCTGATGTTGTGTCCATGGCCTTGTGTAGTGTCTTAGTGTAGTGTCCATGTCTTAGTGTAGTGTCTTAGTGTAGTGTCTTAGTGTAGTGTCCATGTCTTAGTGTAGTGTCCATGTCGTAGTGTAGTGTCTTAGTGGTGTCCATGTCTTAGTGTGGTGTCTTTGTGTAGTGTCCATGTCTTAGTGTAGTGTCTTAGTGTAGTGTCCATGTCTTAGTGTAGTGTCTGTGTAGTGTCCATGTCTTAGTGTTGTGTCCATGTCTTAGTGTATAGTAGTGTCTTAGTGTTGTGTCCATGTCTAAGTGTAGCGTCTTAGTGTAGTGTTCATGTCTTAGCATAGTGTCTTGGTGTTGTGTCCATGTCTTAGCATAGTGTCTTAGTGTAGTGTCCATGTCTTAGTGTTGTGTGCATAGCCGTGTGTCGTGTCATGTGGGTCTCTTCTACAAGTCAGGCGTATGTCTGAGATTTCACCCAACGCAAATCAACGCTGGTAATTTCGGAAGGACGGGTGATGCCCTGATCTAAGCAGGTAAGCTTCATCAATTCTCTATTTAAGATGTCTCCAGTGGATGCACGTCTTGGGTGGAGGGAGATGTTAAATACTTTCTGATTGATGTTGTATTGCCTTGCTTATGAAGTTGTTATTTTTCCTAAGGCAGTAATTGTCCAAAAGCATAAACTGACCAGGCATTCTAATCACTACGCCACAGACATGAGATACACAGTTTCCACTTCTGTGTTTTCCCACAACTGAGTGTTTGAGAGGGGCATCTTTTCGTGGTGGCACTGATGCACCCCAGAGGACTTCCCTGGGTGAACAATAATATTATCCCTAAACTCCCTCCTCCTTCCCCCACTGTCCAAAAGGAGGACGGTGGACTGCAGCAATTGTTTTCTGTGGTCCACCGGTTTCACGTCTAGATGAGCCCTGGGTTGAAGCTACTACTACTACTACTACTACTGGTACTATTGCGACTACTCTAGCACAGCTGGCTAATGTGGCACTTGTACATTACTTCTTGCAGGTGGGTCGCATCACGGGGCTGGATCCTGCCGGGCCGTACTTCATCAACACACCACCAGAGGTCCGACTCGACCCCTCCGATGCCACCTTCGTTGACGTCATCCACACTGACATTCCCGAAGAGCTGTGGCAATTGGATAGTGAGTATTTAAGATCGTATAACTCAAAGACAAACGGCCACCCCTTACGGGATTATGGCGTCTGACTATAGATAGATGGATCTCTAGTTTGTCATCTCGTGGGTCGTCACTGCAACCAGGTATAGCCCGAGAGGGTTTAAGTTTGAAATGTGGTTGGGTTAATTGCTTGCATAGTGCCACTCAGGGAGAAGCAACGGGTCACCCTATGCCAGGTATTTCTTAAGATTAACAGCATCAAGAAGGAAATTTGTAAAACATGAAACAGCAGCAATACATCACCTGGCCACTGACAATTTCTGAAGGCATTGTAAGTCACTGTACACAAATGTAATACCTAAGACTAGACTGAACAAGACAAACAGTTCTAATTTTGGTACTGTACTTGCACTGACTCAGTTTTGTTATTTATGGTCATTAAGATTACAGGGAGGAAGTTAATAAAGAACATAATTCTCTCTCTCTCTCTCTCTCTTTGGAGACAGAGTGGCTCGGTGGTGGAGTGCCTGACTCGTGACCGAAGGGTCGAGAGTTGCGACATGCCCGGGTAGCTGCCCTCTTGAGAGAGGTAACGCTCTTCCGTCACCTGGCGGGGGGTTATATGATCGATCAAGGTCTAGCTCGGGGAATTAACTTCTCTCTCTCTCTCTCTCTCTCTCTCTCTCTCTCTCTCTCTCTCTCTCTCTCACACACACACACACACACACACACACACATACACAATTACGATACGTAAATTAATATTGTTATTCTGATTACAAAAACTGCACGAGGGAAGTTTATAAAGAAGACACACACACACACACACACACACTACAGTATAACAAGTGTTTTAAATACCTCACTAATGCGCCACCATCATTTCCACCGCCCCATCTCTCCCGCGCTGCTGTCCCCGCCCCGCCACAGAGCTTGGGTATCCGGAACCCATGGGGCATCTGGATTTCTACCCTAATGGCGGCTCGTATCAGGCTGGATGTCAAGGATCAGCTGTGGTAAGCTCAGTACACGAGCATCATTATCATTAACCATATCATTATCATCCTTATCAGTACCATCATTATCCATGTCATCTTTATTCTTCCCGTCATCCTTGTAATAGTTATCCATCATTATCATCACGATCATTCTCCATTTTATCATCATTCTTATCATCATATTTATCCACATCATTATTTTTATCCTCTTAACTGCTTCCCACTAAAAAATAAGCCGTCTACTAACAACGAAGTGAACTGCCCTTTATAGTATACTGGCTTTCCTTAGTAATAGTAACCTATAACAAAAACAGACGGATTTTGAACCAGGCAGATACTTAGTGTTGTGGCCGCTATAGTGAATGACCTGAAGCCACACTTTGTCCGAGTTCCTTTGACCTTCTTCCCAGTTCCTTTGACCCTCTTCCTCCCCATCCATCACACTGCCACTCTCTTCATGCTGCCACTCATTTCATTCGCTTTGCACTGCTACTTGCCTCACACTGCCACTCGTTCACTTCATGCTGCCACTGCCACCCGCTTCATGCTGCCACTGCCACTCACTCCACGTTGTCACTCGCCTCACACCACCACGTGCTTTACACTGCCACTCATTTCACACTGCCACTTGCTTCACGCTGTTACTCGCTTCATCCTGTCATTTGCTTCACACAGTCACTGCCATTTGCTTCACACTCACTTCACATTGTTACTGCCATTCACTTCACACTGCTACCTGCTTCACACTATCACTCCCACTTGCTTCACAGTCACTGCTACTCACTTCTCACTGTCTCGCTCCACACAGCCACCTCTCCTTAGTTAGATGGGGGGATTCAGCAGGTGATGGGTGGGTGAGAATCAGATAATAATTTCACAGTCACGAAACAAACTTTTGGACACAGTTTCTTTTCCTTCTCTGGCTTTCTCGAATCTGTATAGTCCAATATCTCAACCTTCAACCCCTTCAGTGTGATGATCTAGTTTGTATTTTTTTTTTCTTTTCCATATAAAGGTAGTTTTATTCATCTTATTTTTTCTTTTACTAGACGGGTTTGGCACAGCATTCATAAACCCACAACTATAGGTATTTTTCAAAGCTGACTAAAGCCATCATGTTACAGCAAAAACAGAAATTTAAAAAAGTCATCAGATTGAACATGGCTAAGGTCTGAGAAGTGTTTCTCAGTTTCCATTCAGCCAGGAGAGCAACTACATAAAAAAAAAAAAATAACTAAATAGATAAATAAATTAACTTCCTATGGAGGTTTTAGGTCTTTCCCTGGAATAAAAAAAATGATTTTTGACTCAGCAGAATCCAGCAAGGTAAAGGAAATCAAGCTATTGTTCACTTTCAGCCAGTACTGTTTTGCAGTCTTGTATAGAGTCTTAAATCTACGTTTTCCTTACAACCTTCTTTGTACTACAGCAAGTGTACATGTAATATGCTGTACAGACAGTTCTTATTATAGGTCATCAGTGCATTCTAAAATATCATCTATCTATTTATCTATCTTTTGCCAGACACCTTAATCCCGTAAGGGCGCCCACAAACTGCCTGCATGTCGCCCTGTCCCCTGCCATTTGACTGCCCTCCCTAAGTAATTCACTTTTGGAGTTAATATGGAAAAAAATGTTAAAAAGGGGCATGAGGATTTACTGCACTATGTAATCTGTGTGTTTGTGTGTGTGTGTGTGTTTAGAGGTGTTTGCCAGCCATTACAATACATACTTACATACAGGTGCACATTGAGAAGGAGCGTACTCTGGCAGGGGGAGTGGTGTCATACTTAGGCTGCAACCACCAGAGGGCCTACCACTACCTTATCAACTCGGTGCAGACCCAGTAAGTACAACATCCCTGTATATCTATTTTTAATCTACCTGTCTATTCCCTGACACCTTAATCACATAATGGGTGGCCACAAACAATTCACCTCCACGTCACCCTGTCCTCTGCTGTGTAACTCCCTTCCCTCCAATTCACACCCCTCTCAAATCTCCCTCCACGCCATCCCTCTATCTTGTCCTAGGTCTCCCCCTCTAGCTTTTCCCCTCCACCTCACACACATATACTCTTCTAGTTAGTTCATCATTCTCCATCCTCCTCACATGGCCAGATTTTTTCTTGTTTATGCAAAGTAGGATGAACCAAAGGCCAGGAGCCTCCAAATTGTTCCCTCCAAGAAAAAAACAAAAACAAGATAACACAGAGCCGAATTCAAGAGCCATTCGTTTTGAGATGCCTGGACACACTGCATTTGAAAGCCTGGAGATTATAAGCAGTAGGAAATACAGACAGAGGGAGACAGTTCCAGAGTTGACACGTTGCATACATGAAGAACTGGGAGTAATGGTTAACTCTTGTATTAGAGAGTTGGAAATAAAAGGGATGAGAGTTTGATGCTAGACGGGTGCTATGCGCCCACTGTAGTGGTGGAAGGATGCAAGCAGACAATTCAGAGGAGCAGTGACCATTGAAGTAGTGATAGAAAAGAGATAAAGATGCAACAGTGCGGCAATGAGACAGAGGTTGAAGAAAGCCAGTAAGAGGAGGAGAGTTAATGAGATGAGAAGCCTTTGACTCCATCTCGTTGAGAAAAGTTGTGTGTGGGGAGTCTCCCACCACATGAGAGCCTGTATATAAAGTCAACAACTGTGCAGGGGTGAAGAAGGCATGGAGTCAGCTTAGTACACCTAATCCTTTGCAAGCAGATTATACAAGAGAGATAATATGTTTTTTCCAAGATAAATTCTGAGAGAATGAAGCCCCAAATATATTTAAAGATGATGCAAGACTGAGCTGGATGGTTAAAAGTTAGAGGGTGTTCCTATGCAAGATTTTGTCAGGTTGATAGATGTAAGAACTGAGTTTTTGATGCATTAAAAACAAGATTATATTTACCCCAGTCAGATATATGAGCCAAGTCAGACATTAGGTGTGCCATAACCTCATCCCTTGTTTGTTGAAGTAACTGCTGATATGGATGCTGCGGGAAGCAAATGGAAAGATGAGGGATGGAGTCATCAGCATATGAGTGGATATGGTTAGAGGTGCAGCTTTGAAGGTCACTGATGAATAAAAGGAAGGGAGTTGGTGATAGGACAGATCCCTGAGGAGCACCACTATTGATAGCTCTAGAAGAAGAATGGTGGCCATCTACAACAGTAGCTATACAACAACCAGAAAGGAAGCTAGAGATGAAGGCACAGATAGAAGGATAGAAATCATACGAATGCAGTTTGGAAATTAAAGATTTATGCCAGATTCAATCGAAAGCCTTTGAGATGTCAAGTGCGATGACAAAGCTTTCACCAAAGCCCCAAAAGGAGGATGACCAGGAGTCTGAAAGGTAGGTAAGAAGATAGCCAATGCAGTGTCCCTGGTTGTTCCCATACTGATGATCAGAAAGTAGGTTGTGATGAGATGCTTTAAAAGATTTTTAAATAAGAATAGACTAAAAAACTTTTGAAACACAGGATGTTAAAGCAATTGGGTGATAGAGGGATGGGAATGGTCACCCCTCTTTGGTAGTGGTAAATACTGTACGGTATAATTTGCACCAGCCAGCTTCGTAGGGCCGTATCCTCTCTGCCAACGTCTGCAACTCATGGATGGTCAGTATGAAATGCATGAAAACTGTAAATATGAAAATACATTATCAGGAGGAGGAAAACAACCTTAGCTAATTACAGGTGAGTGTTAGAAGGCGTGAATCAACGGACAAGTGGCTGCAGCAGGGTAAAGATATACAGTAATGTTTAAGTCAGGAGAAAACATTAGTGTGGCATATGTGAAAATAAACTGGTAAAGAAGTGGTGCTGGGGAGTCTCCTTAATCTAATTCTGTCCTTATTTTCCACTGTATTCCAAAAGGTGCCAATTCGTGGGTGTGGTGTGTGAGTCATGGGCAGCATACCGTGATGGGGAGTGCTGGGGCTGCGATGGGGACAGGTGCGGAAGGATGGGCTTCCCAGCACGCCCACTCCACCCCACCAATGCCTTCTCCAGGTCTCCTTCAAATCACATGATTAATGCAAATGAGAATGATGTAGTGAGGGTACCACAGGGTCATGAAGGAAGGAGGGGGAGGAGAGGAGAGAGTGAAGGGAGAGAGGAGGATGTCGATGGAACAAGAATTCAAGATCAGGAAGACAATGTGAGGCCCATTAAGGTGTTTTTTGGCACCAGTCCAGAGGCTCCCTTTTGTGGTGAGTTCTGCTTCACTTGTGGTTTCTAAATTTGTGAGAGAAAAGGAACTCGCAACTCACTATTTAAAAATTCTATCAAAGTCCCCTTCAGCACAGTTCTTGAAAAACGTATGATACCAATGTTATAGTTTGGTCATCATTTGCTCAATGACGCAGTACAGGACACTACATGATAGTCATGGTTAGCTGTTCACATTCCAGCTGCAACAGATATCACACCTATAACACTGTTGGCTGTCTGGGCAGGCACTTTTCTTCCCTCACCATACTACCATTTTTGTTCACACTTTATATAGTATACAGTATAGTATTTAAACACCTTCTCATCCTCCATTTCTGTAACATTTATTTTCACACAACAGCTTTCCTCTATGCCTCTTTCAAACATCACTTTATTCTTGATTACATTCACAATACAAATCTTTTATGCACATCACCAAATTCTCTGCAAGACCTTGCAACTTGAACTCTTCCTTTCTCACCAACAGTGAACAGTAGCACAGATATCTTGCACCCACTTCCGTTATTCAAACCCACTCCCTCCCAGGTGTTGTCACTCTCACCTCTTTCCATCTATGTACATAGTGAAGAGCCATAGTGACATGACAGCCCTGTTTCATTCTAACAATAAAGACAATTTCTCAAGACACTGCTCTCCCTCACAACTGCTTTTGTACCATTGTACATAGTATTGATAAGTTTGAGGAGACTGTCTTCTGTTCCATATACTTGTACTGTATGCCTATTGCCTTCCACAGCATTTACTTATATGCTCTATCATATGCCTTTTTTAAAATCTATAAATGTTATAAATGTTAGATAACATTTCCACTTCAAAAATCTTGACTGCCAAGCACGTTAACTTGCACTTACATCTCTTTTTCTTGAGAGCTTTTCCTGACGAAAACTATTGGCTTGACAGCTGAGCAGTATGCAGTGACAGTGGTGACCTCTGCCAGCGCTGCATCAGTACGAGGTGGGGGAGACCTGGCACTCTTCACAGTCACCCTCAAGGGACCCAGTGCCACCTATACCATCCCACCACATGACAGGTTTAGTTTCTAGCTGTTCTGTGAAAAACTGAATCTGAATTATCAGTCATAATCCGACTAATCAATAAATATTACAGAATATGAAGTTTTGTATAAAGCTAAATACTGTACTGTACTTAATATAGGTCTACTGGTAAAATATATACAGTATAAATACATACATATATATATATATTCACAGATCCGAGTTTATTGAAGCTGGTGAGAGTAAACGGTGGGTGGGATGGAGTGCGGCACCTCTGTCCGACCTGCACAGCCTCCAGGTGGACTACCAGGAGGACCAAGGCATTCTCAGCTCTCTCATCTGGCGGTTCTCTCCTCCAACACTTTATGTTGATGCCTTCACTGTTGAGGCACTCTCCACTGGACACACGTATGATTTCCTACCTCTGTTATGCTACTTTCATTTTAACTTGGCCTAAAACTGACATTTCTCCATCTTGAATGCTGCATAGAAAAATGCATTGGTATTTGGTGATGCTGGTCTGGAAGAGGTGCTATGGAAAGGAGGCACAGCCATAGATAGCTTCATTGTATTTTGACCACGACCCATGTGAAATACTTCTAAATTCCAAAAGGATGAAAATCTGGACCAAGTTACAGTGAAAGAGCTATAGTAAAGTAGTGTACATTCAGTGTCCTCGGCTGGGAAGTTAAAACCTTTCCTTCCTCATTCCATTATGGTACCTGCAGTATATTTGTCATTTGGATCCATCTGAGATCTGCATTCACACTTAAAATTCTCTCTATACCTCTATACAGTTTCTCATGCTGGCTATGTAGTTTGTCTTCTTGTACTCTTCTCCCCAGGACTTGACTGCCGTATTCTGTACAACTTCTTATCCACCCCTCCTTTCTTGTTCATCCTGTACAATCGGAGTGAATTATCCCTTCATGATTTTCTCAACTACCTCTCAACAGCTTACAGGTATTATTATAGCATCTAATTCACACAGAAATGAAAAAGATACACAGCAGAAAGTCACCTGAGCAAATAAATTGCTAAGGAAGAGATTTAGGGAGCTTCCCTACCTGAACAGTGCAGGGACAGCATTTCAATGATGACAAATTGGATATATCGTATTTGCAAGTCGTTCCTTTTGTTGGTACTGAAGTAAAGAAGATTAACTGGCTACACTGCATTCTTGCTGTGTTAACATATTTCTCTCTGGTATGGAAATTTCTCTGGGATAAATTCTGAAATGCAACATTAATGTGAAAACCAGATATTCATATATATTTTTTCTTTTTCAGGCAAGTGTTCCCTTTTTGTGGTGAGAAAATGCAGGCTGGACAGAGCTACACCCTCTTCCCCAATACCCAGTGTGACTTGACTTAGTGCCCCTGAAACTGATTAAGATAGTTTTTTAAATAATTAGCCACCTTCCAGTCCTTGTTTAAAGTTGTTTCATGATTAGGTTACTGATGAATTAACACCTTTTTGTTGCTCATGATTCATAAGTAAAGTTGTTTTGAAATATGAAATTAGTGATATTTGTGCTATTAAACCCTGTCATAATCCAGAAGCATGCCTCACAAGTTTCTACTTAGTGTTTTGCCTGTACACATCCTAGACTTTAAGTACGGACTGAGTGTATAAGTAATAAGTAAGTGACTTACTTCAAAGTACCTGCCATGCTTGCTTTTGATCTCGTGTTTTTTCCTAACATTCCATTTATGCTCCTCTCAGCTCTGTTTCCATACCCTTGACCAGTTTATTAGGCACTCCAACTGGATTTGGTTATGTGTGGTTCATAAAGGTTTAATGGAAGATGGCTGGGTTGTTCACACAATGTTTCATGGGTAAGCAACTTTCTCACACCCTTAGCCAGTTCATCATGTGCTTCAGCTGGAGGCAGCCTATAAATGTTTACATTCAAGGGAAGGCTGAGGTTTGTTGCTCATGTAATACTCATTCATGAGCGAGCAACTGGTCATTCGCTTAAAAATTTTGGACTGAGTAGCATCGCTCCAAACCCCTATGTTCTTGATCGAACAATAAAGGATGATGCAAAAGTTAAAATAACTAACCCATTCTGTCCCAGGACATTATTTTCTTCTTGCTGCTGCCTGGTGATTATACTCACATCAGGAACCCCCTGGCATTGTCATACTGAATCATTAAAGGCTGAATCAAACCCCTCCACTTCAGTAAGCCTCTCTTAAGCTGAATAATGTAGTCTGAGAGTAGTAACACTAAAACAAAACTGATGTCATCCCAGTCAAAGTGTTATCTTGAAAATTTTCTTATTTCCAAAACTGATCACTTCTAAGTCTCCATAATATCCTTGTCATGTGTCACCTTTTTTGACATTCCTTTTTGGCCTGTCATATCCAGCAATTTACATAAAAATTGTTTATTAATGTTATTTGCTACCTATAATACCTATCTGGCAGTGCCCCCAATATACAGTATCAGTTATATGGAAAAAGCCACAATATTTTGATAAAAATTCCCAGCACTGTGGATGGTCCATATATAATACATCTTTTCCACTCTACTGGGTGAATTCTCATGTGTAGTGGGCACAGATTAACCAGTGTCATCAATATGTAACCTGCAATTATTATTTTCTTTTACTTCCTCCTCTTACTACCACACACACACCCACACCAGTAGACTGAGTTGTCCCCACAACACACTGGTTCCACCAGGTGAGTTTCTATGAATCGCTGTTAATGGAGCACCCTGTATAATAACTGCATATACTGTATTTTCAGCATCATATTCTCTCACCTTTCTAGTGTATTCTGTGACAATTGTCAGTTGACTTACACTTTTATATACACACTTTTTGTGATCCCTCAAGAGTTTGAAGTATTGTTTTCAAGACTTCAAAAGACTAAGTTTATATACTTGTTACAAAAAATACTTCTGTAACAGATACTGAAATAAAAGAACCAGTACCTGTACAGGATCAATACGGATATGATGCAGGCTGGATTATGAATCAAGACCACCAGAGTTGTTGTTGTCGTCATTACCCTAGGTGCATCTCACTCTAAACCCAGTGGACCACAAAAAATTGGTGCTTTTGGCTGAGTGCAACCACAAGTCTTTTGCTAAAGGTATGTTTAAGGACTGCCTGTGTTGTGAAGGTATGGTACATGTAATGAATGTGTTGTGGTGCGGCAGGATGATGGATTTCAGAGTATACATTTTAATTATCAGTGTTGTTCCTTGTTGGGTTTTGTTCCACACACATAGTATTTAATTGGCAAATCCCACCCTTACTCTGTTACCAAATATACAGTAGGTTGTGTATTTCTGAATATAGCTGAATACATACTAACCCCCAGCTTGCTGACAAAGAATGCTAGATAATTTGGAGTTTGAAAGTACTGTATTGCACTCCTTTATTTTCATACTCTTTTCATACACACATCCTTGAGTGCAGGTTCTGGGGGGACTGGGTTAGTGACTATGGAGCTGAAAGGAGGGATAGGATTTGAATATGTTGGTGTTGTGATGAGGAGGGATAGACTGAGATGGTTTGAGCATGCTGAGGATGGAGGATGACAACTGGGTGTGCAGATGGAAAAATATGAAAGTCGGCGACAGGGTTGAGAGAGGCAGACCAAAGACCTGGAATGAGGTCATAGTGGGTAACTCCAGAGGTAAAGGACTGAATAGGGAGGCTGCCATACATCAAGCAGCGTGGAGTGCTGCCATTAGGTGACCAAGACTGACGCATGCAAGCTTGTTGGAGCCTTCATAAACAATACGACATTAAAGTTATGCTGTCAAAGTAGGTGGACTGGATAGTTATTGCTTCAAAGTAATGTTTATTACCAAAAATATTTCAGTACAATACACTATTTAGTGCCATGTGCTATCACCATTTCTTATCTTAAACTAGTTATGTGTTGGTGGAGGAGAATTAACGAATGATACACTCCATAAATATTAAGCAAATAAAAGCTGCACTGTGGAATACACTGGTAAAACTCCAGTAGATATGGAACAATGTAAAGATAATGGTTGTGACATAAATAAAAAATGAAAATCAAAATTTAATCTAATTGTTGAACCATCCCTCTCATGTCAAGAAATTATACCATTATAGTGTGTGTTAATAATTAGTATTCTTCTTGTGTGCACATAGTGTTTCTAATGACTGTGAGATTCTGTAAAAGAATTGTAGTTTCTGAAAAAAAGAAAAATATATATTATTAATATATTATTATTATTATAATTATTATTATCATTAATATTATTATTGTTATTATTATTGTTGTTGTTATCTGAGGAGTTTGAGGCCTTCCTGGAGAGAGAGAGAGAGAGAGAGAGAGAGAAAAAAAATACTCAGTGGCCACAGGCAAATGGGTAAATGACCTGAATAGTATCCTGAATGGGAAATTCATGATGGGGCAGATACGGATAAGAAATGGTTTAACAAGGTGACACGGAAGATGTTGATGAAGAGGGGCATGGAGTTCAGCAGACACTGGTGCCGGGCAACTGAGTACAGTACTGATTAGGCAAGCTAGTAATAGCTGTAGCCCTATGTTCATCTGAAACTTCAGCCTGGAGGACTGGAAGCTGAAGTTTCTCTCTTCCTGAAGTCTACCATCATTCTTTTGAGGGATGGGGAGAAAGTTGTGGGACATCTGTATAACTGGCAGCAGTGTAGCTTGGTTATATCAATACAGTACCACCATGTGAAGGGGTCCCTCTCCAGTACCACTGGGGAAGCAAGGTAAACTTAATCCAATTTTTGTCCTGCCAGGTGAGATTATTTCAAGAAATAAAGGGGAAGTAAAAATAAGAAGTGTATCTGGGAATGAACTTATAGAAATGTCACATATGAGCTAAATGTGCCTGCCACAAAATATAATGATATGTGCAAGGGAATATTCAGAATCATCTGTACAGGGAGTTAAAAAAAAAAAAATAATAATAATTTGGTTTTACGCCAGGTATCCCCGAAGGGCTAAGGCGTTGCCTCTGGGTAGAGGACTTTTGGACTGGAACGTGTAGCATTTTATGACCGGATGCTCTTCCTGATGTCTACCAATGACCCTTGGGTGGATTCGATCCTCCGACCCTTCGGCCAAAGTGAAGCGCTCTAACCCACTGAGCACGTTAAGCATGTACCATACCAGTAAAGTCTGAAATGTCACATGATTACAGAATCCCTGAAGAGATCAAGGTATCACGAGTAAACCAGTGAGAGGTTAAAATGCCAAGGCAATTTTATGACCACATATTGTCCAGAGGTGAAAACTTTTACAGCTAAACAGTACATTATTTTGAAATATGCTGCTTATGCATTTGATAGAGGAAACATAATTATTTTGTGTCACCAGTAACACCCACATGCAGATACATTATTGGTTCATATAAAATACCTGTAAATTGTCTGGCTGACAGGATATTATTTTGCATTAATAATTTTTATCCTCACCCTGCCCTCGGGTGGGAAAGGAGGTCCAGATGATGATGATGATGATGATGAATAATTTTTATAATTTGTTTTGAAGATGCTCTTTTAATTTAGGAAAAAGAGAGGGATGGAGTGTGATGTAGGATTAGTGCACATTATGTGAGTCACTTGCTGTCAATGGGGCAGTGTAGAAGTGTGCAGGAACAAGGGCTAAGTGCAATAACCGACAAAAGATGAAAATCTGAGTCAAGGTTAGGTGAAAGAACTAGACCCACTATACATTAACAATAATTATGATACTACTCTTTATGATTTACTTTGTATCAATATAAATTTTAGGCAGAAACAAGTAAAGGTAAAAACAACATTGTAAATCAAAATACTGTACTCATAATGCTGGTTATTATATTTTAATTCTTTGAACTTGAGGAAATTGATGATTCTGGCAAACTCCACCTCAATTTACCCTGGACCACACTAGAATGAATATCATCCAAACACTACCATCCATTTTATGTGGGGATTTTCATATAAGGTACTGGCAGATGGTGCTTGGTGGTCATGTGGATGGAACGTCCCTATCTGAGTGATGCCTGGCCATGCACATGAAACTGATTCACAAATGGTGGCTGCTGGCTTTTCAACTACACAAAGCCACCACAGGGAGTAGGCTGGCCATCTACCCTTAAATACATGGCATTATGGTAAACTAGGCAGGAGTCCATCAAAGGTCATATAAGACTGGCTATTAGCATTACCAAGTACAGTACCAGTACATCATACACACCTGCTACATCTATCATACCATATAATTCCACCAACAATGCTGTTGCTCATCATTCATATACTGATGATGCATCTGTAAAGGAAAATGAGATCTCAGATTACCACTGGCAGTAGACAGGTGATCAAGGAATCCTCTAATCAAGAAACTTCCTACAACATGTGGAAAATGACAAGCATGTGGAAAACAAGAAAAACTGTTGACAAATAAGAATGAGAAAAATAAACTGATTGAACCTATCCCTCGATTCAGTTGAGTGCAAACCCATTCAAATACAAGCTGAATATGCACACCTCTTGCAGTCCACCATTCTCATTTTATGGGAGAGGGAGCAAGATGAGGGACATTTGTATAACCAGGCAATAGAGTCAACATTTTCGTTTTGTAGGAAGATGAACGGAAGAAGGAAAAAAAATTATTTACAACAAAAACTTCAATACACTGGACTATAGGTCTCCTCCATTCATGAGAAGCCTGTCAGTGTTGCACTTGAACTGCTGTGGACTCAAGCTTCTGGAGAAACTAATATGGGGCGCCAAATTCCAAAGAGAAGCATTTTGGGGAATAAAGGAATGCTAACAGGGAGAAATATCAGCACCACCATAGGAAGACGTCCCTTTCCTGGAGTGAGATAAGTGGTACTGTAAATTATCTTCGTATGCATCAATAATATTTTTATTGCAAATCTTTATGTAATTTACCTATAATTTTGGAGGGAAAAAAATGAGGACTTGCAGTTAACACCACAACAATAAAGGATGATGGCCAGGAGTTAAGACTCTTGAGGTATGGCACATTTGTTCTAACCTGAAGGAGATCTCTAACTCTTTTTCAAGCTCAGTTGATGGCCAAGTGGTCAGGATGGAAGGTTGAACTGACTAGTAACCAGAAAGAATAATTTTCTCCTCATAACATAGCTTTGTTGAACTTAACCACAACAATATAATTAACCCCTCGACGACAGGCTAAAATCTGCTCACACGGAAAAATTCCACGAAATAGCCTTACTTCTAACCTTCATATCTCAGAAACTATAGCAGTTGGGGAAATGAGTTAAAGCCCATATTACTCAACAACTCTTCTTCATGCAAATGGAAGTATCCCCAGGTCTGTTGGTCACTGCATCAATGAAGTAAAATGACATGAGGAAGAGGGCTAATTTCTGCCACGCAAACAGGACGTGTTTGTGTGTCTGCCGGCGACCCCAACTATGGCTTTGCTCTCTACATGACAACTTCTCCATTCCTAGATGAACTAGAGACAGTGGTGTTTAAAGCATGCCCTATGGCACTATCACAAAGTCCTTTCCTAGAATCCTTGGAAAGAGGCTTGGCAGGGGTGGATGAGGCAAAAGTGCACGTGAGGCAGGAACAGAATTGGATGAGAGGGGCTAAGAAAAGCTATGTAGTTTTACACCTCGGAAAGTCACAAAGACAACTGAGGTACGGTTGGCTCGGCTAGTGGGAGTCCCTCTCTAGCTTTTGGTAATGAGATAAAGTGGTGGCCACTTCAAACTGTGGCGCAAAAACAAGTACGGTTCCGACCTACACCCAGCACTGCCCCACCAACGATTTCTTGACAGTTGCAACCAACACCCAGTAGTTAGGGATTAAAGCTGTGGACTTGCACAGTTCTGCCAGATGAAAACAAACCAACCACTGTGAAACAGGAGCACCAAACACTCCTTACCACCAAATTTTCATCCACTTCTTTGGTACTGCCCTGTTCAACTGGTGTTACAGCCTACTCCCTACTGAAGTCTTCAGCCTCCTCCCTCCCATTTTTTTTTTAGAGAGAGAGAGAGAGAGACTCACCAGGTGTCCTGATGGGGCTGCTGCGATAGGTGATTCCCACAGCAACGCCTTCATTCCTCAACGCCTCAATCATGCGGTCCACACGCGGTGCTAGGTATATCTCGTCCAGCACAAAGGTTTTCAGCCGGCACAGGTGCACAAAAGTTCTGTCATCCTAAAAAGGGGATGGACTTTACTGCAGTGTATGTTAATCTATCTACCTAAATACATACACCCAGAGATGTTAATCCAACGAGTAGCCACAAACAAACTGCCTCCACATCACTCTGTCTTGCCATCAGGCTTCCCTTTCTACAATTCACACCCACTCTCTCATATACATTACCTCTCCACCCTTTCCCTCCTTCTCATCCTGGTCTCCTCTTCCCTTCTCCTCCCTCCACCTCAATAACATAATCTCTTAAAGTGAGTCTCTCATTCTCTACCCTTTAACTATACTGTACTGCACTACAGTATCCAGGCATCAGGTTATTGTACCAATCTACAATTAACAGCAGCACTAAAAGAGGTCTCAGTGAGTGGAATGTGTGCCCATCGGTAACAATAACAAAATACAGGTGGTCCCCTACTTATGAACGGTTAACTTATGATTTTTTGACTTTACGAACTTGTCCATTCAGTACAATATTCAATAAATTACATAACATATTCAACACTTTATTACAAAATAGGCTTTGTGTTAATGATTTTGCCCAACTGTATGTTAATGTAAGTGTTCTATGCACGTTTCAAAGGCTTGGTAGGCTTGGCTAGGCTATGATGTTCAGTTGGTTAGGTGTTTTAAATGCATTTTTGACTTACAAAAAATCAACTTGCAGTTTCTCAGAACGTAACTTGTTCATAAGTAGGGAACCACCTGTACAAGAGAGTGGACATCAAAAGGTGAAAATCTGGGCCAGCTTAAGGCAAAACGACTACTGTAGATCAATCCTCGCTATGTGATCTCCCATTATGTGACCATTTGTTTATATATTAGATTTTAACAATTTAGCACCCTTCTTTTATATACAACTGCCATTTTTATTTATACAATTGCTACAATCCCTTCCAAAGTACCCTCTTCTGATGTATGACTGCTATAATCCCTAGTTCTGAAATATAAGTGATCATTATCTGATTGATTTCGCATGAACGTAACCCAATCGTACACTAGAGTGGGATTTGAGTGTACTGTATATACACACCAGTAACTCAGGCAACATGCAGATAACGTCAGGGATGCGTTGGTACAGCTCAGGCTGATCGATCTCCCTGTTGAGAGCCCATATGGACACGTGCTGGAGGCCCATCATGGATGCCAGCGCCCCACTCAAGCACCCGTACACCTGGGATGACAAGCAAGGATGAGATTCAAGAAAAAACTTGTGATAATTCCTCTTATGTGAAATCATCATCATCATCATCATCGTAATCATCATCAACATCTGGACCACTTTTCCCACCAAAGGCTACGGAGGTAACCTGGATGATGCAGTGGTCTCTTGTGAAAACTCATGATAATTCTTCTCTTGTGAAAAACTAAAATTCCTCTCGTGAACTCAGGCTTATTCCCCTACAGTGAAAATGGCAGTTACGAATATTCCCCTCATGTGAATACTTACTGGTCCCCTCCTGTGAAACTATGATAATTCACGTCTTATGAAAACTTATGGCCTCTCTGTGAGAACATGATAATTCACTTGTGAAAACTTACAATAAATATCCCTTTTTCCCCTCATGAAAATTTATGATAATTCATTAACAACAACAACATCAGCAACAATATCAACAACAACAACAACAGCAACAATATCAACAACAACAACAACAGCAACAATATCAACAACAGCAACAATATCAACAACAGCAACAATATCAACAACAGCAACAATATCAACAACAACAACAACAACAACCATCATCATCATCATCATCATTATCATCATCCTATGTTGCCCCAATAAAGAGCATAGGAGCCTGAGGCTAGGTACGTTGGTCCTGGGATTTAAGATGAGAGTGACCAGTCTCACTCATCCCTGAGTGGCATTAGGTGGGCAATACACCCCAACCATCCCTTGGATATAAACCTGCACAGGCTCAATCTGACTGGAGCACCTTAATTACCCACTATACCACCATGCACCATAATCTTGTTATATGGTTCCACTCAAAGTAGTGAACAAATACCTGGTGAACAGGAAACCATTTGGCTTGTCACTCAGTGTAGTCAACCATAGGCAGAATGAAGAGGAAAGAATGAAAGAAGACAGAAGAGGGAGTGTAAAGTCACCCGTAGGCAAAAGGAAAGGAAAGAATGGAAATAATGACAGATAGGGAAGGAAGCAAAGAAGGAAGGATGAGAGAAAAGAGCAGACAACCGGGAACAGCACTATACTGAGTGAGTAGATGGTAATAATACAGTTCTGTACTTAACTTTGCCAGCTTTGTTTTTTCACAGGGAGCAAACTGTCATAAAATGCACTAGTTTATGGATCACTGAGGGATAATTTAGCAAAAATCTGTTATTAAACCAAATCAAAATACACATTAAACAACCAGATTCGAATGTCGGGTAATGTTTGAAACAATACAAAGGGATTTTAGACCATTCATCCATCCATCATCCAGTTTTCATTTGTTTCATTGGGAATGCCAAGCTATCCAATCCCGACATTTACAGTATGGGTGACCAGCCTCATCTGCCCCAGAGTGGCATTACATAGTTTAATTACTGCTGATGGAGCTCCTATTTAGCCCTCTTTAGAGGCCTCATTACTTTGCAGAAATCTGTTACTCATGTATGTCCATGTGACACAATCACTGCAAAAGACAAGGGCTTACTTTATGGGTAAATGAATAGCAAACCAGGTATGAAGGCAGGGAATGGCAAATAAAAGAACAGATACAGGTAAATGAAAAACAACCAGGAGGGAAGCACAATGATGATGGTCTGGCTGAGAGTTAGGGTCTACTGAATGCTGAATAATATATAAAACAAACTGATGGCAGGGAATGGTAAAAAAAATAAAAGAACAAGAAAAAAGCAGGAGAAAATACTGGTAAATAAATAATTCAACTAACCAGGTAGGCAGCCGGGATGAAGATGGTCTTGTTGAGGGTGAGGGTGGTGACGGAGGGGAAGCAGTTGAGGAAGGCCATCATCTCCTTTGCCCTGGCGTTAGCTGGGTCTTCACACCTATCGTCAAACACCAGGGTCAGTGTTTGCAGCCGAGGGCTTGACTGCAGCTCCGTAAGGATTTTCTGTGTGGATATAAGGCAGTCATTTTAGCTGTTTTTCTCACCTTATTGTAAATTCAAAAGTTGGTTCTGGATGATGGTGGTGATAATGATGATGATGATGATGATGACAGTGTACTGAATGAAGTATGAGACAAAACAGACAATGTTATACCTGTAGACTTCACATGATGATGCTGTACTAAGTGCAGTACAATATACTGCATGAAAACAACATGAGTTGTTTTTATGTGATGATGACAACAATTATAACTAAGGCCCTGTCCACACGAGCGGGCAATGCCTGACGGGCACTGCCCGCTGAGTGTATATCCCTCGCTTCTTTAGCAGTGTTACCAGATCAAGCAGTTTCTGGCGGACATTGGTCACTACCGGGCACGCTTGTTTTGTTGTCCACACAGCAAGCATTGCCTCAACAACTGGCAAGGGTGTTAGAGATAGTGTGCCAGTGGGTTTCCCTGCTTATGACATCACCTATGCTCGTGCCTGCCAGCCACCTTCTAATTGTGTGAATTGGAATGTGATTTGGTATCAATGTTTGCCTGTCGGGCACTGCCCGCTCGTGTGGACGGGGCTTAAACTGATGCACTGTACTGAATGAAGAAAAAACATTATGGGAACACAGGCAAAGTTTCTGTTATGTGACACATTCAATGTGGCCCCATTCCTCTTAATGTCCTATGGGAGGCTACAATTGTCTGTAACATCTTCAGAACAGACATGTGGTTCTTAATTATATCTTGCTATGCAGGTAGTTCTTGTTCCAAGTAGCTTTTTCTAACATCTGTTTCTGTTATTACCTTCAGGAAATTTGAGAAAACTTGCCTATCAAAGTTACGATACTGCCTATAAAGGTAGCATGTCAGTTTCCCCCTACTCTACAGTACCAACTGCATGTAAAAAGTTGTGATATTTATGAACAGGTTCCATACTCGTAACTAGAATTGGATTTATCAAGGGGTTTGGGATACTGGAATCACTCATGGTGGTCAACAGGTTAGCACTGATAGCAAAACAGCTGCTCGGCCAACAGTGCCAGGATTTGAATTCTGGTGTGAGCAATAAGTATCACCTGACTCATGTCCATCCATCGTATGTGGTGTGACAGGAAAAAAAGTTA
The DNA here is from genome assembly GCF_032717465.1 of Coenobita brevimanus. Lineage (NCBI taxonomy): Eukaryota > Metazoa > Arthropoda > Malacostraca > Decapoda > Coenobitidae > Coenobita > Coenobita brevimanus. Next base: position 51,930,387 of record NC_137018.1, on the reverse strand, counting down.
CCTATGGAGTGGCAACTGTGGTAACCAAGATGATGCAGTGGCTTTGTATCCCAGGATTAAGGGTGACTAACCCAACACAGACTCAAAGGCCAATGTCACGAAAATGAACACTGTGGTAACTTCCTCAGAGATATTCCTCCTTCCCTCCTTTTAGCATTTTTGAGTTATAAACCCGAGACCCCCTACATGAAAGATACTAACTTCATATTACACACCCATATTTCAACAGGTTCCCTTTCATACATGTATCCAAGAAGTAAAATTGGTTTTAGATGAACTTATAACCTTGTTTGTTTGTTTTTTCCACACCATGGGAAGGGTGAGAAAACCTAATGCCACAGTTTAATGGTAAATGTACTGGACTACAGCAAACTAGTCTAAGGCCCCTACAACTCAACAGGTGTAATACAGTACTGGAATTTTTTTTTTTACCTTGCTCAGTTCACTGGTGGCAATGTACTGAATACAGTTTAATTCTCCAGTGACGAGGTGGAGGGTAAGCTCCTCCAAGTTTGGTGTGTGCATGAGCAATCGGAGAAGATCCTCTCCAGCAAGACTGAAGGTGTCAATATTCAAATGCTTCAGAGTCTTCATTGGCACATACTGTAAAGTGAGGGAGAAGTTAGGCAATGGACGAGGGAAAAAGGGAGAAGCAGAGAGAGAGAGGGGGGGGAAAGGGAGAAGGAGGGGGGGGCGAAAGAAAAGTGGGATAGGGATGAGGAGGAAGAGGGGGTGTCTAGACACTATGTGTACAGGATATGGAGCTTAAAAACTAGACAGATACCAGAACTAGATCTGCCAGACAGCTGTCATTAATCCACTCTAAATTATTCACCACACATATTACTGTTGTTGTTATTGTTGGAAAGGGGTGTCCGAAAGATTTTACTTTCAGATAACATTGTTAAAAATGAAGTACAATATCATGAAGAAAGCATCAAAACTTTTATGCAATAAAGCAAACAGTAAAATGACATTCTGCACATTCAACTAACAACCATCAATCCAATACAGTAATCTCTCAATTATCATGTAATTCAGCCAACTCCAATGCCATATACTGCACAGGTACCTCCAACTGGCCATTCATTTGGCTTTGAGCCAGATAATGTGTCACTGCCATAAGCTATCTGTCTTGACCCTCTAACCTAAAAACTTTCCCATGCTATTATCCATGTGTAAAAGATTAAAATTACGCATAAAATACAATACAGTATTGATACAGTACATATAGTACAGTAATATAACCATAATCATACTGTACTCACCTAGTGCTGGCATCAATGGAGGGTAGAGTAATACACTATGCAGTACAGTGCACTTAATCCCATGTGGTCTAGTGACAAATAGCTCCCACAAAAATTACTCCAATACAGGGGGGGCCACAGGCTAAGTCACAGTACCAGGGGATAGCCACCACATGGGTTACAAATGCACAACGCACAGATACATCCTCACTATACGGCATCCATGGGAGAGACTGAGAGTGATGGTAAACTTGGCACATCGGATCGGCTGCTCCCACAATGCACTGTGGTTGGCAGGTGTGTTGTGGGGTCTGCTGATTGGGTCCTATGTCTGAGCAGGATTATAACCCCACCGCCAAAAAATACATACTATCGCTGACTGCGTCTCGTTTCTGAGCCAGATACACTGCCTAATTTCGCTGGATAATATTTTAACAGAGCCGAGCAAAAAGTGCTGGATATTGCGAAAATGGATAATTGAGAGATTACTGTAATCTGGTACACATGGCAATTACGCTCATGTGGCAAGAGTGTCCGTCAGTTAGAAAAATCCTTAGGAAGTCACAGTACACAGAGAGGTTTATTGAAACTATACTCACTACCTGGGTCTCAAGAAAATTTATACCAGTACAGTAGTTACGTACAAAAGAAAACCACTGTCAGAAATCTGAAGTGTAAATATATACAGCAGCAGTACTAAAAATGACGGATTATGATAATAAGTACAGTACAGTAATCCCGCATTTTTTGCGGATTTTTTGTCTACGGTTTTGCCCTCTCGCGGATTTTCTTAGCATTAATAAGTTCAACAAAAATATCCTTGAATATACAGAAAAAAAAAAAATTGAAGTTCCCGCAGCTTCCAATTGTAGCGCGGTAAACTCACGCCACCCTCTGTCCCTTTCCCGTGGCCCCTCTGCCAGTGTTACCATATCTAGCATAATTTTATTCTTGTAGCATAATTTTGATCAAATTTTCGAGTCTGGAATATTTTTTAGCATATTAGAAGTTTTAGAATCATTCTAGCATAATTTAGAATGGAATGGAATATTTTTAGAATAATTTTATAAAAGCTACAAATCAGAGAGAGAGAGAGAGAGAGAGAGAGACGAATAAGGTAAGAAGATGTTTGAATAGTTGGTTACTTTCAGTTTGGGCTTGGTTGGGTTGGATTAGGTTAGGTTGGATTAGGTTAGGTTGGATTAGGTTAGGTTAGGTTAGGTTGGATTAGGTTAGGTTAGGTTAGGTTTTAGGTTAGGTTCGGTTTGGTTCGGTTAGGTTAGGATAAGTTTGAGCTTTGTACTTTACCCATGAAACCTAGGTTTTTCCGATGGGTTTTGGTATGATTCATTCGATTTTCAGCTTCATTTCAGTCGGAAATGACCATTTTCTGTGTTTCCCCCCCTCCCTATAACCCCCGATTCCCCAAAGATCCCTCATTATTTCAGGGGGATGGGGGGGGGTCATATCTCAAAATCTGGTTATTTCCGACGGAAATGATGCTCAAAATCGAACGAATCACATCAAAATCCATCAGAAAAACGTAAGTTTCGTGGGAAAAAGCAGTATGGGTAGATACCGATATTTATCCTCTTACTGTATGTAGGTTCATTTTAATATTTTCATAGTAAACAATATATAATTAATATGTTGCACGAATATGTATAGAATTTTATCATTTAGCTTCAAGTTAGCATAATTCATTTTTTACTTGGAACAAATATGCTCAATCTAGCATAATTTTTTCATTGCCCTAGCATAATTTCGTTGTTTGGATATGGCAACACTGCTCTCTGCCTCGCATTCTTCAGTCCACGCCTGACTGCCTTAAGTGGCTGTTGTGGTTGTAACCACACTATGATATGAGCCTCTTGTCTCCCACTTGCTTTCCACATGGCCCCAGGACGTAAGCCAGCCTCACCAAAGGCTAATAATACAATTAGTAAGAACTCCAAAGTGACAAAACGATCAAGTTATGACCTCAGCAGAGAAAATTGTGTTACTGGACAAGCTAAGAAACGACCGTGCGAGTGTTTGCTATCACCAGTTAATGCATCTTTTTATTTTGTACTGTTTTGTTAATAAATGTGTAGATAATTGTGTATTACAGTACGGTGTTTACGTTTTTCCTTCATAATGGAGTATGTGCTTTCAATCTTGTAAGAAGGTATTTCGGGATGAGTGTGGAGGTTTCGGGACAATTCGCAGTCACAACAAACACAAAACAATTCGCCTTCATTAATGAAGATAGCTGTGGGTGACGCTAGAATATAATTCAAAGGCGACTACAGCGAGGAAGAAACAAGTTAATTATTGACTAAAGGTGCAACTAATAAATAATATCCAGAACCTACGCTACTGAACATAGACTTTGCTGGATCCCCCTGAAATATAGTTATTAAAGTATTGATTAATTAATAATAAGTATATTGATGAAAGTATTGATTAGTATATTTATAGAATGGCGGGGAATCGTCCAGGGTGCGAATTGTTCTGAAGGGGAATCGTCCATGTTTTGACGGGGAATTGTCTGACGGCGAATTGTCTCGCAATCAGTATGGACATGGACTGTATGATGGGCAGCATGGTGGACACAAGTGCAAGTTTTCAATTGTTAATAGAGTATTCGCGGAATTGACTTTTCGCGGGGGTTACAAGAACGTAACTACCGCGAAATATGCGGGATTACTGTATACAGTACTGTTATATGGTACTCTGTTTACTTTAACCTGGCACAATATCATACCTCCATCTTGAATACTAAGTTGTTACAAGAAATTACTGATCATGAAGTACTATCAGAAGGATGCAGAATTGCAGTATGGTATTATCTTATTCTACCCCTAAGAATGGAAAATAAGAAGCAAAAGACGAACATCTCCACCTGAATCTGGATTATGTCCTTTTTAGTTTGTTCTTGCTGCTACTGGACAATTATATTTATCTAAAAGAATGGCTTTTCATGCTAGAGGGGTTAAGTCAGTTCCAAAAATCTATCAGGGGGTGAATAAAATTATCATAAAAGAGCAAGAAAATGATGCAAAAAAAAATATCTCACTGGTCTGAAAGAGTTAGGTGGATGAACTGTATGGAAGGGGGTGAACCAACTATACATTGTCCCTTCGGTCAAAACTCACCTCTAAAATGGCCATGAACTGTGTATCAGGGAGCGGTGCCTCAGGAAGAGTGAGAGTGTCAATGGATGGGCACGCCTTTACCAACCTCCTCAGCTGCTTCGTGTCCACCTTCTCCTCACACATCAGTGTCAGGTTCTTCAGCCCCAGACGCAAGCCATTACCATTCTAATCCAAATACAAAAATTGCTATTGCTGCATCCATCACCACGATGACCAATCACCATCATCTTCAGCACAACCATTTTCACCATTATCATGAAGCACATCACTAACATCATGTCATCAGTCTTCTCCCTCATCATCATCATTATCATCACCACCACTATCACCATCACTCTCCTCCCTCATCATCCCAGCCCTAACCCTCCCTTGAAAGACTGGGTGAGGTAGGATCCTCAATCAGGGAAAGAGCAAACATCCCACACTTCCCAAGGGAACTGCATGTACACATTTCCATACTGTACACTATTCCTCTATCCCATGCTAAGTTTGCCATTTGCACCCTACCCTAACTTAAACCTAACAACTTAATCTACCCTAACCAAATCTAGCCTAAATCTAATGGCCCAAATATAACCTAATCAAACCTACCAATATCTAATCTACTCTAGCCTAACCAAACCAAAGTACCTGTAGACTGGAAAAAAAAAAAAAAAAAAATCACCTATGGTATACAAATTTGCTACCATAGCTACAGTTTTCTCATTAGAGATTGCTTTTCTTGTTCTTTTTTTTTTTTCTATTAAAAACCACAGTAATGTACACAAAATTACCATTAAAACTCAACTGCTTCCTTTAAAACTGATTTTTCCTTTACCCCTAATTAACAGTACCAGTTGTATGGAAAATGCTGCATTCAAAAACATAACCCCAATACACAGATGGTGGTCCATATATTGTGTAATGTTCCTCTTCCCCTCTGCTGGGCCATTTCTCGGGTATGGCAGGGATGGCTCAGTCAGCGTTATCAATGCTTGTCTACCATGCATCATGTATTAATTTCCTACCCCCACTACCTCACCTACAGCCACAACAGCAGACTGGGCTGTTGCCGCAGCACGTAAGATACCAGTGAGTTTCGAGTGGAGTGCCACTGGTACTTATGGGCCACTCTGTATACAACATGGATTACCTGTTCTCCATTACCTACACTTACCTTATGCATCACACTCACTACGCAGACAATTCCTCAACATAACCTCAACAAAAGATCTCTGGGGTGACCAGGTGAAGTGACATTTCCTGTGGTCCAACAACAATTTCCACCACCTCTGAACAAGCCTAACCTTCTGCCTGGTTTCCATTTCCAACTGCTTTATTCAACTTACAAGACTCTTAATGAATTGGAGAGATTTAGTCTTAGGACCAGAATACATTTAGTTGGTAGCTGTATTTAACTGACTGAGGGTAGCATGATTAAAACAGAAATTACACCACGTGACTGAAGGAATTAATGACTCAATTACCTCCGAATATGCCAGGGACCTGATGTTCGTGGTTACCTGTGACCATTCATAAAGCTTAAGTATTCAGTTACCTTTGAACATTCCTAGAACTTAACCCAAAGCCTGTGATGCATTTTATTTAGCTTAGGAGAGACTTCTCAAACCGGAGGGGTTAGATTATAGCCTTCGTTAACTCCTACACTCCACAAGAGGTCTAAAACTTGGGGATAGCAAAAATCAAGTATGCATCACTGGATTGAAGGGGTTAATGGTCTCCGTTACCTGAGAATGCACCTCACCTTCCGCTTGGCCTCCTTCTCCAGCAGGTAATGGACGGCATCCATGGTATCCCACTCCAATGCACTCTCCACCGTAGTCATGGCTGGCTGGAGGAGCAGTGCAGCTGCCCCGAGTGACACCAGCATGGTGGTCTCCTGGGTGGACTCGGGGGTTATCTTCAAATGACTCTTGTCTTCTGGCAGGATGTTCCGGTACAGTAGTTTCATGGCCTCCCGGAATCTCTCAAACTCAGACAGCGCTGTTCCCTGCTTGTCCGTGCCCTGACAAGGAGAGTCAAGAAACATGGATTGAGCTGTATTATTAACCCATCAAACCCGGACAAAGGCCTTTTAAATTCATTCTACAGTATTCCCTATTAGATGATTTAATTCTGATTACAAATGGCCTCTTCCTATGAAGTTTATTAAAGCTCTACAGGGTGGCCTATATATAAAACACCTCTTCCACTTTGCCAGGCGATTTCTTGCGTGTTGTGGGGATGTCCAATTAGTCTGATCAGCCTCTACCCTGCATCATTTATTTACCCGGTATTTCTGCCACAAATGGCACAAACACACCCACACCAGCTGACTAAGACTTCCCCACAACACATAAGATACTACCAGATGGGTTTCAAGTGGAATGCTATTTATGGGTCACCCTTTATGTAACTCCACCAGATCAAAAAGTCAAACCTACACCGAATAAAATCATGAGGGGGGGGGGGGGGAACATGGGCTCAGTGGATTAACACTTTCCCGTACCAGTCTTGCATAATTTTTCTACCCTGTTCCTGGGCCAGGGGTGAGTTTCCAATGAAATGAAGCTGTGTTGCCTGTGTTCATCAAATTACTGTGCCACATACTTCACCCATGAAAAATCACTCCTACAAATGACGCACTGGCGAATCATTGGCCCGGAATTGGTTGGCCAACAAATGACGCGTTAGTGCATCATTGGCTCGGTTGTATTTTTTGTGGTTTCAGAGAGTTCCTAACACCTCTCCTGAAGCAACAGATTCTGCACATTATACTTCAAGTTCTGGAGAGGGATGCCTTCATGTGGTGGCACTAGTATGACTGGGTAACTCCACTGCCTGGTTACAAAAATATCCCTCAGTTCCCCTCCCTGTCCCTGAAAGGAGGATGGTGGGCTGCAGGACAATGTCAGTCAGCAGTCAACTGAGTTCATGTTTCAGCTGAGCCTGGGACTGCTACTACTACTACTACAACTACTACTACGATACCACAATATCCTTTTCTATGATACTGAAGCACACCATGTCAATAATAAATGCAATAAACAGCAAACTAGAGATTATTCAAGCATAACATACAAAATAAATTGCTAGGAAAGATAAGCTATGAAGCCTCCAATGCAACTTAGAATATGGAGGGTTGATCTGACTAGTAACCATGGCAACTCATTCCTACCTCATAACTAAGGCTCACCACACTTCATGCAAACACAATTTAATATTCAAGTTGGAGGAGCAGCCCAGTTCCTTCAGGTGAAAACAACCAACTACAGCAGGGAAAAGAGAGATAGAGATAGAGATAGAGAGAGAGAGAGAGAGAAATATACCCTGAGGATGGATCGCAGGACCTCAAGATGTGGCAAGTTGATGGTGAATTTGGTGCTACCCTGCAAGAAAACAAAAATCAATTATCACAAACAATTATCTCATTATTATACTACTTACTGACTTTCAACATATGTCAATACATTTAGATACAGTAAGACCTCACTATAACAGACTAATTGGGGCCGAAACCATTCCGAAAAATGCGAAATTCCGATAAAAGTGACATCCGGACTTCTCCCTGCTAATCCGGACTTTTTCCGATATATCAGACATTAGTCTGGATCGCATGAACAGTTTTTAAACTGTTTTGACTGCCATTGCGGTACTGTACTGTGTTATAACTTCACTACATGAAGCAAATGGCATAATATCTATAATAATACTTTATCATACACTGAAAAACATGTCCTTTATTTACCTGATCATGGTGAACACAGCTGAAGTGGTCAGGCAGTCCGGACTGCTACCGGTTTTATCAGACTTTTTCTGATATGTAGGAATTTAGTCCGGTAGCTCCTCGAGTCCGATAAAAGTGAATTCCGGTCTATTGAAGTCCGTTATATCGAGGTTTTACTGTATACACAAAGTACGATGCACTATTGATACAGTATGATAATGATGATGATACTCTTTCTTACTAAAACACAACACAGCCCAATCTTACATCAATTTTCACATCACACTGTAGTTTTTTACAAGTGAATAACCATACACACAAACCAACACAGTCCTAATCCTCCTCCTCCACCTCTACACATCAGCAACCTGGTAATGAAACTTTAAGTACAACAGCTTCATTACAGAGAAAATCTGCACAAACATGCCTACATGACCCTTCACTCCCTCCTCTCTACTACCCTTCCTCAACACCCAAAACACACACACCTACTGGAACCCACCTTGAGTGCCATATCGAGCACATCCTGGCTGGATTCATTACAGAGAAAATCTGCACAAACATGCCTACATGACCCTTCACTCCCTCCTCTCTACTACCCTTCCTCAACACCCAAAACACACACACACACACACCTACTGGAACCCACCTTGAGTGCCATTTCGAGCACATCCTGGCTGGATTCATTACAGAGAAAATCTGCACAAACTTGCCTACATGACCCTTCACTCCCTCCTCTCTACTACCCTTCCTCAACACCCAAAACACACACACCTACTGGAACCCACCTTGAGTGCCATATCGAGCACATCCTGGCTGGATTCATTACAGAGAAAATCTGCACAAACTTGCCTACATGACCCTTCACTCCCTCCTCTCTACTACCCTTCCTCAACACCCAAAACACACACACACACACACCTACTGGAACCCACCTTGAGTGCCATATCGAGCACATCCTGGCTGGATTCATTACAGAGAAAATCTGCACAAACTTGCCTACATGACCCTTCACTCCCTCCTCTCTACTACCCTTCCTCAACACCCAAAACACACACACACACACACCTACTGGAACCCACCTTGAGTGCCATATCGAGCACATCCTGGCTGGATTCACTGATGCCCCACAGAGCACGACACAATTCTTTGTCTGGGACATTGCCATCAAATTCAATGTAACGCAGGTTCCTGTGGAATATAAATACTGTTTATATAAAGTACAGTACAGTAACCCCTCCAATATCCGGATCAATAGAGCCATAGGCAGGTCCGGATAGTGGTCCTGTCCGGATATTGGGCCCCAGCTTATGGACTAGTACTTACGGACCCTAACTCTGAAAAACACCTATACAACTCCCTCTGGACATGCATAGCACCTATTTAAGACCCAAATCACACCAATAAGGGACATAAAAGACTGATATAAATGCAAAAGAACCATAAAATGAGGTTTTAGAGGTGAGTTTATACAATATTAAACATTCTGGGTACTTACAAGTCCCTTGGTCTTGGACTGGTTTGAACCGCCAGTTTGCAGTCCACAGTTAATCCTCTGCACTCTAAATTCTAATTTCTTAACACTGCACAACACTGTAAATTCCTGTGTGTTCTAGTGGCAAGGTATTGCAGTTTATTCACTGTTTATTCACAAAAAACAAGCACCTGTGGCTTGCACTGTTATGAGTATCTGCTCTCCATCGGAGTCAAGCTGTGACTGTTGATGTTGGTGGGGTAACAGAGTTGCCAGATCGCAACAGCCACATTACCAATCTCCTCAACTTTCATTGTCAAATATAACTTTCCATTACCAAATTCGTAAAGCTAGCATATATTCTTCACTAATTATATATACAAGTGGAAATACATGTAATCACTCTCCTTATAACTAACACCATGTTGATTATTTTCACACTATGTAGGGTAGCAGATTAATCAGAGAGAGCAAACAATCCACCATCTCCATCCTGTGTATCCTCATACATGTGAAAAATCCATTTGGTAATGCATTATTCTAATGCATTACCAAACGAATTTTTCATTACCAAATTGGCCCACACTTGGTAATGAAAAATACCAAATGGCAACCTGACAGGGGAGGGGGGAGGGGGAGGAAGGAAGGGGTGAAGGGACCATGGTGTAACAGCTGTTTGGCGCCAGGCGGGAATTTCAAATTATGGGAGGGAAAAAAGTCAGATTTTTTTCGAATTTTTTGCAGTTTTTGGCCCATTTTGGGAATATTGGATCCCAGGAGGATTATGTCCGGTTAGTGGGGATGTTCGGATATTGGGCGTTCGGATATTAGAGGGATTACTGTATATGCTCGATTTAACGAACATCGATTTAATGGAAGCCCAAGATAAAGGAATCATTATTTTCCAGTACTTTTTTGCCCAATTTAAAGGACAATTTCCATTAAAATGAGTATACAGTAATTCTGTTAAGGAAATTCAGTCCCCCAAACCACCAAATTACTGGAAAAAGTCTCGTACACTGAGCGCATCACTGAGCCCATACCAGAAATGCTCCCCTGACCGGTGGTGTGCACTGTTCCCACACGTACCCGCCAAGCGGCCTGGGTAGCAATGGGGACTTGGCAACGTTGCTCGGCCCATGCAGTCTTCATGTGATCCCCTAACTGTAAACAACTGCTTTGCGCATGTGCAGCTTTGCGCTGGTATTGTAGTCTTCTTTCTGTTTTTTTTTCAGTGAACCAAAGCTTTTATGAACCATGCCTTAGGTTCAGCAAAAGGAGAGGGTGAGGTTTTGTCTTGCCTAGAAATTGGAAATAATTAAGAAGAAGGAGCACCATCCCTGATGCTCCTCAGCCCATCACCCCTGTACCACCTCGAGTGTTGATGGAGGAGGAATCTGACAGTGACTAAACTACCCCCAGGCCTGACACAGGTTTGGGGGGGCCAGTATGGCTACCTGCATCAGGCATATTTCAGCAACAAGTGCAGAACCCCTACTTTTGGAGGCAAGCCTTACTGCAATTTCCTATCCCTATTTACTATACTATCCTCACCTTATTCTTAATGTGTGCATATTTTATTACTAAGTCATTACTGTATGTACCAGGTATCACTATTAACATGTACACAATAATGCATTTAAGTGGGGGTATTAATTATGGGTTCAGACTGCTGTGTGTAGCATTAAGAGTTGGCATAGTTTGCTTGGATTGGGAGTACACTGTCAGGAAATCAGACTGACTGCTGCCTTCAAGGATTTTAAGAAAAGTACCTCAAAATACCAGAAAAGTTTCCCTTATACAATATTGAGTCTTGGTTAGGGAACTTGATTTTGCAGATAATTCAAGAAAAAGGAATAGGGGTTGGCTGAATTACTTCGATAAATCGAGCATTCACTGTACACACACACACACACACACACACACACACACAATAAGAATAGCATTCACATATATACAGTATATAAATGAAGACATGCTGATAAAGATAACAACATAATTCATCAGATCAACCCTGGAGTATGCATCAGTAGTCTGGAATCCTTATATCAAAAAACACATAGATAAGATTGATAAAGTACAAAGGGCAGCTACAAGATGGGTACCAAGCTTAAGGGATCTAAGCTACGAAGAAAGACTAGAAAAATTGAATCTACCAACACTACAGGTGAATGAAAAGAGGAGACATGATTATGCTATAATTGCATCTCAGGGAAAGAGAAAATAGACATAAATGAATATATAACCTATGGGGAAGCATCAGCAAGAAGACACTGCAAAAAACTACATAAAAAGAGAGGCGATAAAGACGTAAGGAAATTCAGCTTCCCAAATAAGGCAACTGACCAGTGGACTGCACTAGCTACCAAATGAAATAGTGTCTGCCAAAACTATTAATAAATTTAAGGATGTGTATGATGAAAATGGTTTAATACACGGGAGAGTACGAGCTTAACTCATTCCTGTAAAGATACAATTAGGTAAGAACAGGATTAGATGATGATGATGATGATGTTTTATTTTATATATATATATATATATATATATATTTACAATAACAATAAAATGATAAAAAACGAAGAAACAGCCAATCACAAGGTGTAGAAGCATAAGGACAGGTTACTGGAGTCTAGACTCTA
>NC_137018.1:51888184-51913184 GCF_032717465.1 Coenobita brevimanus | reverse complement strand
ATTATCTTTTATGCTTTTTAAATCATTTGAATACTCATAAATTGCTTTAAAAATATACAAGAGAAAATTACCATACCAGATACTGTACAGAAATAAACACTCAAGGAAAACATGCTAGGGAGCTTCCTCATCTGCCAACATTACAACCAAGAGTGGAGTGGCTTACCCTAGGAGGAAGATTGTTGTTGACCACCTGCTTGAGTGACATGGTGACATATAGGGACAGCAGCTCCAGTGTTTGGAATTTGTACACCTCGGACTCCATGCTGACAACAAAGCAGTTATGGTTAGTCCCCATTAGCTGCGTTAATTAAAAGTGCTTCACTATTAAACTACTGATGAAATAACCACATTTATTCAAATAAAACTGCTAGTGATCCCTAGTTTGCTCTCTCACACGATCATCTGTCACATCCACCCACCGTATTGGCTTTATATCCATTCTCTCACACATTCATTCAAATATACCCTTTTGCTACTATCCCTATTCATATTTAGTCATTAAGCCCATATGCATAACCATACATTTATCATCAGCAACATCCTGACTAATTTTCCCCACTACAGACTGGGTGAGGTAGGATCCAGAATCAAAGACAAGAGAGTACAAAAATGGAAGAGCCATTCACAGCATGCCCAGTGAATTGAAGCATGCAATCGTTCACACATTTTTCAGGGTCTTACAATCCTGGTTACACCTCACAAGCCTCACCATCCACATTTTTTTTTTTTTTTTTTTTTTTTTTCCAAATACATTTGCCATTCAATCATTCCTTCAAGTTATTAACCCTTGTAAGGTAATCTTGATTTTGTTACTATATTAGGTAACGTGGGGTTGGACAGACCCCACAGAAAAAAAATATAAAAAAAATACTTCCGTTTGAGATATTTCAAAATGCTTCAATACACACATAATTCAACCCCTTATCTGTAAATAGGGCCACAAAAAATAAAGTTTAATCGAATTTTTTTTTTTTTTTTTTTTTTTTAAGTTTATACAAAAATGGTTAAATTTTAGGTATAAAAATTTTAAAATTAAATCTTGCAAAATTGAAAAGTAATATCATGATTCCTTGGGTGGTCTGCAGTAGACCGATGTTGGGACCTTCTGTATAAAAAAGGAGAAAGACAGCAAATTGAAATAAAAAAATCATAAGAGGGCTCAACTGAGGTTACATAATAGGTAATCTGGGGTCTAACATACCCCAATGGCTCTATAGAGCAAAAATCAGAGCCAGGTAGAGCTATGACCCCATCATCCCCATGAAGAGCATCACTAGGCAGGAAGGTAATGAGACGGACAGATCTGTAGACCTTATGCTCATATTTTTTAAAATTAAATTTCAGGGACTGGGGTCTCTGAGACCCCACATTACCTATCTAGGGTTAAACACAGTATGCTGGCCACTGCAATATACAAATACATGCATAAATACACCCGAACAGCAACTATTGGTACCTCAGTAAATAACATTCCACCACTAGCAGAGGCAAGAAGTAACAAAATATTCTCTTATACATCACCAACCATGCACTTGAGTCTATATCATGCCTCCCAGCCACTTTTTAGAATTTTTATTTACTGTATAATTTTATGCTCTTTTCAGTCACATTTTATTATCATTTTATGACACTGACAATAAAAATTTATGCTTTTTTATGCTCGTAACTATAGTTTTCTAATGCTTTCTTATGAGTTAACCATGAATCATCAAGTGGTGAGTCATAAAACATAACTAGACCTAAAAACATAATGCACTGATTTATTTTGGTGTAAACTGAAACATCAGTATTCTGTGCTGGCTCTGCAACAATAACTGAAGAGATGTCCTTCAGAGTGGATGGTAACTAATCTTACAATAAGCATTTATTCAATGCAAACCACTTTAGTTTATCATGAAACTAATAGCACAACAATTTGTGTCTATTACATTAAAGATGAAACATCAAAAAGTACATCTGGAACATTATTAGATTCCCAAGTATGAATAATCATTGTTTTTTCTGTTTCTTAACAATGTCAATTTTCCATTTCTGAAGCTCCAAGATTTCCATCTCCAGAGAACATTTTTTCTCCAGTCCCATGTCAATTTGTGCCTGAGCATTCTGCAATTCGGTCCTGGACATTATACACTGACAAAGAGCATTCTGAAGTTTCTGATTACCCTCAGAAATTGCTGCGTCAGCCACTGTGAATGCTGATCATTTCAACTTGATTTCTTTTTTTATTTCTTGCTTTCATAATATCCTCTGACTTTCTTTTCCTCTCTGTTGTCTCTTTCTCTTGTTCTTTTCTTTTTCACTCATCTTCCCTTGCCTTTCTCTTGGCCTCAAGATCAGCTTGGTATTTCTGGCAGAAATGTCTCACAGCTTTCAAAAGATCTGAAGTGACTGGGATGCCCATTACACCACCAGCATTCACAAGAAGATCTTTAACATTTCGCAAGGCAATGAGTGTTTCTTCTCCAAGGCTCTGACCATGGACTGCAAGAACAGACTTGTTAATGGAAAACCCACTTTTAGGGACAGCATTTTCATGTTTGGCCATGTAGAGAGGATGGAGGGTGAAAGACTGACGAAGAGGGTGTATGTGAGTGACGTGGAGGGGGGAAGAGGGAGGGGGAGGCCGAGGATGAGATGGAGGGATGGGGTGGAGAGGTATATGAGAGAAGGAGGATTAATCCCCGAGCTAGACCTCATCAGATCATATAGCCCTGCTAGGGTTACAGGAAAGCGCTACCCCTCCCAGTACGGCAGCCACCGGGCGGGGCGTGAACTCACAAATCACGATTACGAGCCCGACACCCTACCACCGAGCTACCGCGCTCCCCCAGGTATATGAGAGAGAGGGGTGTGAGTTGGGGGCAGGGCAGTGAATTGGCAGGGGACAGGGCGACGTGGAGGTGATTTGTTTGTGGCCACCCCGAACGGGATTGAGGCATCTGGCAATAGATAGACAGATAGATTTTCATGACTCAGAGTCAAAACACACTTAGCAAGCACACACAGCTGCGGGAATTTCTTTCTTCCCTGCTCATCTTTTAACTGACTAATGTCAGCCCAGTACTGATCAATCCTCCTTACTTGGTGTTCAGATGGGCTCTCTTCCTGGAGTCCAAGATCAAATGTTTCATGTACAGTACAGTAGTTACATGCTGCCAGTAGGAGTCTTGTACCCAAGTAGAAGCTCAAGTGTTGTTTTTGCATGGGTAACACACCTTACTCACCCAACCAGCAGTGCAGCCAGGGTCACTGTGAGGAAAGAAGGACCACTCGATGTGCCAATGACACACTCAGGCAGACTGAAGAGGGGAATGAGCACCGTGTCAGTGGGGCACCTTGAAGGGGGTAGGTAGGTACTTTGTCTCCACACAATTCACCAGTGTGCTGAACGTCAGTGGTGCGTTCAGGTAGGCTACACCATTATAGGAGAGGGGTGCAAGTTTGTTTTGTGAGCCACATACAACATAAGAGGAGCTGTCCCAATCGTCGGTAAATTTTTTCCACATCTAGAATATGGGTAAGCAGCAATTATGCAGTGTGTGTGTCCCCTTTTAATATGCATCCTTTCTGTGAATTGCTCTGGATGTGTTGTATAAAGTGTGTCCTGGTTATCAAAGTCCCCTCCCCCACAGTTTGTCAACCCAGAACACTAGTTTACGCAATCTGTTCCACAACCAATATTTCTAGGGAAATCCAGAATTTAAAGAAATTTCAGTACAGTATTCATTTGGCGGCACACGTTGTAGTACGTCATAATTGTCACCAGTGCTACCATTTCATGTGGTGTGACACCTGGAGTTTGCAACACTCGACTGCAAGATCGCTCTTTGCTTTCACCATTTTGCGGGGTTTACATCATTTATAATAAATTTTAATGAATTTTATTACATTTCTTTTTATGCTATTTTAGGCCTGTTGCCAAGTTTGAGCCAATTTTAATGAATTTTATGATTTTATGCCATCCTGGGAGGTTTGCTATATCCTAACTCCCTACTCTGGAGCTCAACATACAGCTTAAAATCCACAAAAATCCAATATTATTATGAAAATACAATAAAGGAAATGGTCTGGAAATAAAGAGAACAGCTGTGGATGAGTAGAGTGTGTTGCCAATGCCCTGTGAGGTCATTGGTGGCCTTTCAACAAAAGTGTTTCATGAATAAGCTAGACAGGCATACCACATAACAAGAGTGGGCTGGGTATATCCCGTGTTGCTTTCCTATAAAATTTCCAAGGTACATTTCTCTATATCGAAGTGTTCTTTCTCACTTTTTCTTGCTAGTGTTGGCTGGTGGATTTACTGAGTCGGAGGCCTTCTTCTCTGCTGTTGGTATCGTATCGTTGTCTAAATCATTCATCCACCCCCGCACGACCAGCTTCTTCTGAATCATGCAGCCAACGGGAACTGACACTTTCTTATGTTTTGATGTTGACATAGCTCTGAAACAAACATTGGGATGTCAGAAAGGGTGCATGTAGCTACATTGTGCTATGGATACTACTCATCCATACTCTCATACAATCACATGCTAGAAAACACAACTGGTGTGGACATCATACACACTACGGTAGTAAAGCAGCACCCTAAACAATACAGTACATAATGGACCACTGCCTGGTATTAACATGGTAACTGAGCCAGCAGTTTATCTGAAATGAAATGGACCTCTGGAGATGACCAGATGTTTTTTGCGCCATATGTCTGCTACATCACAGCTCATTATCAGGCTGTATAAAGAAAACAGCTTTAAATAAAACCATCACCCACACTGTGGCAGCTATGAAATCCACTCTCAAGAATCAACCACTAAAATCTGGAAAATTTTTACAAAGCTATAACACCTGATTCTGATGACAAAATTACGGGATTATGGCATGAGGTTAATGCCATTTAAGTGTTAACATATCCTGACGCCACTTATCCTTACCTCAGCTCATGTAACTTAACCCTAACTGAGACCAATTTTCAAACATACCTTAGCTGTCAGCCATATGTGTTATCTGTAAGAAATATGCCCAACACTAGGCTAATTCAAAGCAAATTTCTAATACAGTATTAATTTCATGAGCTCAAAAGTGCTCATTTCATATGCAAATTGAAAAGTACCACTGGAAACTTTCAAAATAGAACTGGAGAGGCACCCAGACACTGTCCCACACCTATCATCCCACCATCAGGACTAAAAATGTATGAAATTAACCAAAAGATACAATATGAAACACGCAGCTACTGTCATACAGTGCACAACTCAGAGGCTCAGTGGAGACCCAACTCAGCTGTGTCACTAACAGGTGACAACATTGAAACAAGCAAAAAAAAGTAACAGAAGTATCATAACAATCCACATACAGTACTCATAATTTAACATTACTGTACAGTCATCAATTGCCAGTCCAAAAGTTAAAATGAAAAAATAAAGAATCCTCAGTAAAATAGGAGGACAGTAGCATGCAGTACCATAGTACAATAATTCAAGCTGGTTTCTTACTGGTACAAACTCACATCCTTAAGGAAACTAATTTTTGCACTAGACATTATCACAGGTAATTAACATTTGATTTCAGAAAAAACATGATGGAATAAACAAAACATACCTGCTCCGTAATATTAAAGAAAGCCACCTGAACACCCATGACGATGTGTTTACTGCCGATCCCACCACCTGGACATGTCAATCCCCCAAACTCAAAAATATCGGTACATAATTTAAAAACCATAAATAGCAGCAGAAACCAAAATCTGAAAGGACACTGAAACCTAACTGAGAGACTTTGCCTCCCAGACTACCTACCTCACAACATATATACAAACTTAAATGTCTATCTACCTAGTGCCAGATGCCTTACTCTCATAACAGGCAGCCACAAACAAATCACCTCCATGTTGCCCTGTCCCCCACATTTCACTGCCCTCCCCCCAGCTCACACCCTCTTCTCTCATATACCTCTCCACTCCATCTCATCCTCCCCCTCATTCACATACACTCTCCTCATTAATCTCTCATTCCATCCTCTCCATATGGCCAAACTAAAATGTGCAATAGGTAAAAACTGAACTAAAACAGTATCATGCATTAAAGAGCATTCAGTAATCACGGTGCATTTGTAACCATCACACAACCATTCGACGGCGAAGATAGATGTGATCAAAAAGCAATTCTTTATGTACATCAGATAGGAGGCATCCACAAAAATATGATACAAGTTGGTAAATTAACACTCGTCGATTAAATTAAAACATTTCCTATTCCACAGAATCTAAGTTATACAAGTAGGAAGTACAATAAGGTAATGTAGTCCCCTATTTATGAACATTTATAAAAACAAACAAACAAAACCACAACTGTATATGAACTAATCAGCTTGCTTCAAAGAGATATAAGGCCACCTTTTAAATCCTGAAAAAAAAACTACCTTTGGGTTAATTCAGAGATTATGCAAATGTGTAGAGAAGGTTTTTTTTTTAGTATGAAGAAGATTCATGAATAAACAAGAAAAATAAGGGATGGGTTTAGTTAGGTTGTTTGGCGAGATTAGCATAAAATAGGTTACGTAAGGTCAGGATAAATTTAGATATGGTTAGGTTTGGATAAATCAGCACTCAAAAGGGTAATATTGTACTAAAAATGACATTCTAAGATAGCATCCATCTGTCTTCAGCACGGCTGGGTGATTATAAGCAAAGCCTGGTTTTTACACACTATTCACCACTTATAAAAAGGGAAAGAAAAAAAACATCAAAGCTTAAAAATGCTCAGAAAATACTAAAAGAATCCCATGATGGTCCTTAGTTAAGAAAAAAACTGCAAAACAAGGAAGTCCCATGTCTCCTTGAATATTATCCACTAGCCTAAACTATAACAAATAAAAAACTCTTTATTCCGATAGGATATTTGGAAATACTGCATCACCGTCACTGTATTTTAACCCGCCCCGTCCCGACCACTTTTTGACCACTGGTACCCCCCAATCCCGACCATTTTTCGACCTTTTTTTTTTTTTTTTGCTAAAACTTTCGCTTTTGGTGAGAAACATCAAAAATTCATAGAGAAATCGCTCACCTGAGGTTTAAAATACTCATTACAGGTAGGAGAGCCTCCTTACCTTACTGGGTTTTCTATCAGGCTGGCACCAAAGAAAACGAGTTCTATGGGAGAATAACTATTTCACACCACTCATAAACGGTATTTATTTATTTACTGTTACGAATTTATATGTAGTACAAGAGTATATTGGTTTTCAAGCAGTAATATAGGCATTATAAGCATTGTTTCACTCACTAATACCTGACTTTTTTTGCCACATTACCTGATCATCATTTCTAACTGTTTCTTCCTCTAATGCTATGTAAAGTTTGTCCTCCACATTGTCATTGATTGGGGAATCACTCTGGCCCTGAATTTCGTACCGTGGCATGACATGGCTATACTGGCCAGGTCACTGATAACAGGTGAATTGCTGAGACAATGGCATGCAGGGGGGGGGAGGAGGTCATGCTGGGTAAGGCATTGTCTCTGCCTGGCATCTTGTTGAGGAAGGTGTCACGTGTATACGTACCAAAAATGACTCGCGAAAATTGAAAATTGTGGAAATTATGAGCCTTGCAATTGCAGGACGTTGAAGTACGTCCCCGGGATTAGCTGTGACAAAACGTGAGGACGTGGAAGTACGTCCCCGGGACGCCGCGGGTTAATAAATCCTTGACAATGTCCTCAGTTACAATGTTTGACTTTAGTACTAAAATTCTGAATAAATCTTAGAGAAGTACGATAACAATGTAACACTTGCCGAGTTTTAGTGCTGTCACTGCTACAGTGACATCTTTAATGTCAGCTTACTTTACACCCTTATTAACTAACTTCATTATCGTTGTTCTGCATTTCTAGCCTTTTCTCCAACATTGCAGTAAGTAGCAGCTGCACATCTGGCTGTATTCCCTTATCTTGGCATCACTAGGTCTTTACCTTGAAGTGCTTCTGCCTCAAGAGGGTGTTGATTCCTCGTTGATTTTTGAGGCAAGGTCACGGCATCACTGCCAGCCTTGATTTTATGGCAGGTACTTCAGCTGGGCCCCATGGGAACTGGAGGTTGCTGGGCATGACGAGGTGTATCCCAGAACTCCTGGTTGGTCCGGGATGGTAGCCAAAAACTTGTCTAGTTCCTTCTCGATTACCTCTGTTGTCACACCTGTGATAAGTGCAGGAAGGCAAATGAAGAGCCTTGTCCCTTTATTTGATAAGTTACTGTGCTAGAGAGTCTTGATTCTGGCAGGGCATACCGATGGAAGGTGAGTTTGGATACATTTTCTCCCTGTTCTTGCTTCCTCCTGTGGGTCTGATGGTAGGATGGGCTCTGTCTTGACAGACGTAATGAGATTTTCTACTTCATCACTTGCAGGCCATGTTTACTGTTCTAATGTTATATGAAGACTTCCTCTGGTTAACATATGCCTTACTTTAACCCGCCCCGTCCCGACGACGTATGGGTACGTCACCACGATTTGCATTTGCCAGTCCCGGCGACGTACCAGTACGTCGTGCAATTGCAAGGTACCTAATTTGCACAATTTTCAATTTTCGCACGTGATTTTTCGTATGTATACACGGGACACCTTCCTCTATTCCTGTACAAGATACCAAGCAGGTACAATGCCTTACACTGCATAACCTCCCCCCTCCCCCCCTCACGCCATTGTCTTGGCAAAGGACCTGTTACCAATGACCTGGCTAGTAAAGTTATTCAGGGCCAGAGTGATTCCCCAATCGATGACAATGTGGAGGACAATGTTTACATAGCATTAGAAGAAAAAACAGCCAGAAATAATGATCAGGTAGTGTGGCAAAAATAGGTCAGGTATGGTGATTAGTTAGTGAGTGAAACAATGCTTATAATGCCTTTATTACTGCTTGAAAACCAATATACTGTCATACTACATATACATTCGTACCAAGTAAATAAATAAATACCGTTTATGAGTGGATAAAATAGTTACCCTCCCATAGAACTCGTTTTCTTTGGTGCCAGCATGTTAGAAAACCCACTCAGGTAAGGAGGAACTCCTACCTGGATTGGGCACTTTAAACCTCAGGTGAGCGATTTCTCTATGAATTTTCGATGTTTCTCACCAAAAGCGAAGGTTTTAGCCAAAAAAAAAAATTTCGAAAATACCTCGGGACTGGGGGATGTCAGAGGTGCGGAAAACCTCGGGACGTGACGGGTTAAGCAGTAGAAGTACGGTACCTAACCAAATCAGTTCTTCTTCCTGACAATCTGTTACAGTTTTCTCAGTTTTCTAACTATTTCTGGGGTGGTAAATAAACATTTCTTGTTAAATCTTTTTCCCTGTTTTTATTTATTTATTTTTTTGCTATTCCACTATAACAACTCATCTGATTTGTCAGTGTTATGATGGAAGGGACTGTTCTAACCTAAGTGTTTAACTAAACCTAACCTAACCTAGCCTAGCTTAACTATACCTAGTAATTTCACCTAACCTAACGTCCAGTTGGAAAACTGGGAAACAAAATCCACCTTTGAGTACATTGCGTAAGGTTCTTCTATTACGCCCTTAACAATCGTAGGAATGGCTTAAGGTACATGATGATAACATGGGGGAAGTTTTTCACCAGGTAAAGGTAATCTACCACACTGAAAAGTCAGAAAAATATAGAAAACAAACTGCAGGAATATGAATTGAATTGGCAAGGTGTTTCTGCTGCTTAAAGTACATCATACATTTACCTTTCCTCCTATTACATGTTTTACTTACTATACTGTATGTTAGGCACACGGCTTGTCTCCACTATCCCGGAATTTGTCTTTACGTCTCCACCCAAATGCTTCCCTCTCAAGCTTGAACCAGCGTGGTTGTACTATAACGCGCTCGGGGTGCATCAACTAATATAAACAAAAATTACTTAGGAATATATGTTCTGAACAGCTAGTTCTATATGTCCTGTTCTGTTTAGTTTTAGGGTACTGAAATTGTTAATTCTTTACCCAAACGGGCGCGCCGACTCCACCCATAACAAACTCATCATCTCAAGGTAACAAATTTTGGTACATATGCAACACAGATAGTTAACTGTTGAATTGTGACTGCAGGAAGTGATTGGGAAAAGACAATATATATACCTATTTTTTGGTATTTAAGGAAGCGTCCACGTCGTCCACGTAATGTGTTTGTCAACAATCTCGCCCGCTGTCTGCGGCGTTGTTTACTAACCATCGCTCCGACTGGACGGGTCAGTGTATCGAACGTACTCAAATATGCGCAAAAGAAAACAGATAACTGTCAAACCCATGGAAAACTTAGCGACTTAACCAAACCTGGCCTAACTTGGCCTAAGCTGACTGGGGGGCTTAGCTCCCCAGACCGCCAATACTTTCCTAACCTAACCTAATCCATCCTAGCCAAACCTAACCCCCCCCTCCGAAACTGGATTGTTACGAAATATTACTTGGACCAACAGAAAAAAAAAAAAAAAACGGAAGCAGAAGGAAGTTACCTTAATATGAAGGAGGATAAGCAGCTGCAGCCAGAAGGAACTTGAAGAATACCACTTCTTGCAGTTTGTTGTGTCTTTGATAAGCAAATGGTTGCATATTAAAGGAAGCAGTTGATGTAAACCACTGCAAATAACTTACAATTCCACCAAGTAATAGTACATCTAGGACACGTCATTTGAAAATCGCGCCAGAAGCAAAACGTGCGTTCACAGCGTTTAATACCCAGCAATGGATATGGCGAAGTCGGCGGAATATTTACGAATTCAAAGTCCTAAATAACAGCCTTCAGAGGTAAGCTTTAAAAAATCCCCAGTATGCATGGTAATCAAGGAGAGGTGCCAATTAACACATAAAAGACTCATTTCTGTAGAGAATATGGAAAGGCCGCACCCGTTTGGTAAAGTATTAATGCGAAATTGAATGCATGTTTCATCAAAAAGGGAGAATGGGCTTTTCATAGGGGGTATGGCAAGATCCACCACGTTCTCTTGTTGTATAAGTACCCTGTATACCTTTACAACGATAAATATTTCAATCAATCAATCATAGGATATTTGTTTCATAACATCATAGGTTACTGGGGCGACCATAAGGCGTGGGTGTCCGTGCTTTAAATGCGTTTTGCCCATGACGCAGACTAGGGATCTTATAGGGGACTTTAACCCAAACTATCGTATAAGAGAGTTCAAATGACCCTAAATTTATAGTACATCAAGGGCAATGCCTAAACTGCTTCGTTATATTTCTAATCTACATGCAGTATACATTCATATGATCTAACTGTGATTCAGCATAAAATACAATTGCTCATACTATTATTACTGGGACTAGCCTACTCAGGAGTATGAAGTACAAGAATGGACCTCTCTATTTGCGAACATTTTTACAGACAACATTAACAAAGCCCACGATATACGATAACCTGTAAAAAAATAACAAAGGAACCTGTTAACATTTCATTCCAGTATTAAATTTGGAAATACCGCGTCAGTGTCGTCATATTTTAACATTTCTTTCTGGAAATACACATACCGTCACTGCAACCACGATCAAGCCTGCTGCCAGACTCTCGTAACTCACGCCTTACTTTTGGCGTAATTAAACCTTGCCAGTATGTTAGGTCTGGATAATTTTGATTGCTTAAGTTAGGATACGTTAGGCTACTTTAGGGTAGGTTAGGTTAGATCAGAATTTATCAGGCCCGATGTAGACATTCGGGGGCTTTCAAGGTTAGGTTGCGACATAGCGTAGTCTTGACGCTGTGATTCAAAGAGAAAAGGAACGGGGAGGGGAAGAGGGAAGGGAAGGAGATTGGACGGTGGCAAAATACGAGGGTGGGAGGGAGGGAAGGAGAGTGGAAGTAAAGAGAAGAGGGAAGAAAGAAACAAGGGATGGAGGAAGAAAGAGAAGAAAGAACGGATGAAGAGAAAGGAAAGAATAGAGAAGTTTCAGTAAGCAACAAAACATTAAACACACACACACACGGGTGGTGAAGAATAAAGTGAGGTAGAATGAAATGCGACAGGACGAGTGACAAGGGCGGGAGGGAGGGAGGGAGGGAGGGGAGATAAACAGAGAAGCAGGAATGGAAAGAGAGAGAGAGAGAGAGAGAGAGAGAGAGAGAGAGAGAGAGAGAGAGAGAGAGAGAGATTAAACAAGACTTTGCGTGTCAGTGTTTGTTTGTATGTCTGTGCAAGTGTGCATGTGTGCTTGTTTGTGTGCGTGTATGATATCTTCTCTGTGCATGATTATGTGCCTGTGTACGTGTTTTGGTGTGTATATGTCTTCCTATGTGTATATTTTTCTGTGCTTGTGTGCGACTGTGTCTGTCCGTCTGCATACATATGTGTGTACTGTATATCTTTCTGTGTATTTATATGTGCAAGTGTATTCATTCTGTATGAAGGTAAGCAAACCTTTCAACCTGAGAGCATTTGTATCAGTCTATATCCGTCTATCTATCTGTTCATTTATCTGTCTATCTATCAGTCTATCTGTGTGTATGTGTGTAATAACAGAGTTTTATTTAGTTTAGGAGTAACTACAGAGTGACCCAAAATGAATGCAGTCCATAAAAGTGTGTGTCATTTATACAACTGATGAGATATGCTTTATTTTTACATTCACGTTAAGCTGGATTGGTAACAGTCCTGAAAGTTTAGGTTCTGCAGTTCAAATGGTCTGTTTTTTATGACCTTTCCAAAATGTGTTCCAAATGACCACCTCGACGTCGCAGGCACTCTTGAATTCGAATTTGTCAGTTACGCGGACGCACTCCTCTCCTGGGATATATCTGGTGCTGGCTGTGATTTCTGTTGTCAGGTCTGTGATTGTCTGGCGTGGTTTTCGTAAATATTTTCCTTCAGATACCCCCACGGATAGAAATATGGGGGATTCAGGTCGGGTATGTGCGGCCCATTCTGCTGGCACCTTTGCACCCGCCCCCACCACTGATGCCCCGATGTACTCCTAGTGTTGTGGCTTGCATTTATTTTGGGTCACCCTGTATAGATAGGCAGGTTAACAGATTGACGGATAAAAAAAAAGACGCACGAGCACACACACACACACACACACACACACACACACACACACACACACAAATAAATACGGATAAATAGATAGATAGACAAACGTCGAGACAGATACATGGACACAGATAGAAAAGTGCATAGATAGACAGACAGATTGGGGCACACTCATAGACTAGAACGCATTCAAACAGCGCATGCCTCGGTAACATCCGCCAATGCCGTTGCCGTTAAAAAAGGATCTTGATTCTGATCTGTGGATATAGGATTCAGATCCACCCCAAAATTTAATCAGTTCTTTCTTGGTCCATGGCCCACCTTTCCACGAAATTTCATTGACATTCATTGAGAATTTTTGGAGATATTGTGCGGGATACTCTGGATTTGCCCCCAAATTTATTATTTTTTTTCCTTGGCCGCACACCCTTACCCAAATTCCATCAAAATCTGTTCATAACTCCATGAGTAATCCTGCTAACAGACAGACAGACAAACGAACCAACGCGGCCAAGAACATAACCTTCCTGCAGAGGTAATAAAAGGATATGGTCAGAAGAGAGAAACTGTCAACTTCAGTCACTGCTACTACTGCTACTACTATTACTACTACTACTGTACTTCCTGAACTACTGTACAACGAGAGAGAGGGGAGGATTGGCAAGGAGAGAAGAGGGAGGATGAAGGAAAAAAAGAGAAGGAGCGAGGAGGGAATGAAGAGGAAAAGGGAGAGAAGAGAGGAGTGGAGGGAAAGTAAGAAAGGAAATGGGAGACGAAAGAGGAAGAAGGGGGAGGATGGAAGGAAGAGAGAGATAAGAAAGGAGAAGGAGGGAGATAGCAGAGACGGGGAGAGAGAGAGAGAGAGAGAGAGAGAGAGAGAGAGAGAGAGAGAGGAAAAGAAGAAAGGTAGAGGGAACGAAAAGAGGAAGAAGGATGAAGAGAAGAGAGAAATGGGGGAGGGGGGAAGGGAGGTTTGAGGAGAGAAAAGAGAGGGGGTGGAGAGGGAGGTAAGAGAAAGAGAGGGAGGAGGTGGGGGAGGGAGAGAAGAGAGAGAAAGGGGGGTGGGAGAGGGAGGGGGTGTGACAATCGATAGGGGGGAGGAGGTGGAAGGAGGGGGGGGTGTTAAAGACGGAGCTCCAGGTATCTCACTCCACCACACCACCACACCACACCACACCACCACATCATACCATACCATACCACACCACACCACACCACACCACACCACACCACACAATACATCATACCACGCTACACCACTACACCACTGACACACCACATCATACCATACCACATCACACCACTACACCACATCACACCACACCATATCACATCATACCACGCCACGCCACGCCTCCACATCACACCACCACATCACACCACCGTACCACGACAACACACCACACCTCCACACCATATCACACCACAGCTACACAATACCACTTCACTGCATCGCCGCCCTACACATCCACCACACCTTATCACACCACCACACCACACCAGATCACACAACCACACCACACCAGATCACACAACCACACCACACCAGATCACACTACCACACCACACCACATCACATCTAACCACCACGCCACACCACTATACCATACCTCATCACACCACCACCACACCACACCACACCATCATAACACACCACAACACCACCATACCATACCACATCGCACCACCACCATACCACACCACACCACCACCACATTACAACTCTCTCTCTCTTTCTCTCCCTCCCTCCCTCTCTCTCTCTCTCTCTCTCTCTCTCTCTCTCTAATGAGGAAAGATCGAACGGAAACTTGAAACCTCTGAAAGTTGCCTCACCAAAAAGGAAAAAAAAAATAAATAAATAAAAAAATAAAAATAGATTAGTTTCTTTGTAATTCATAAATCCACTGCTCTTAATTCCTTCAAGTCAGCGATTTATTTTTGATGTGGGAGCATCTCTGGGAGCCGGTCCGTCCGTCTGTCCCTCATTAATGATTTTCGGAGGGGAGGTGTTTCACTCCCGTAGACTTTAGTGACTTTAGCAAAACGACACCACACCACGCCACACCATACTACATCACCTCACACCTCACCACACCACACCACATCACCTTCTCGTCTCACGCCACACCACACCACACCACATCACCTTCTCGTCTCACGCCACACCACACCACACCACATCACCTTCTCACCTCACGCCACACCACACCACACCACATCACCTTCTCACCTCACGCCACACCACACCACACCACACCACACCACGGGCATTAACGTGAGGGCCCTGGAGCTCCCACATCTATAACTCTTACATCTATTTTTACCTACCAAGAGACGATTTTATATTCAACTTAAAAATAATTATAGTGTTGGACATGTGGAGAGGATGGAGAGCGAGAGACTGACGAGGAGAGTGTATGTGAGTGAGGTGGAGGGGGAGAGGGAGGGGGAGGCCGAGGATGAGGTGGAGGGAGTGGAGAGGTATATGAGAGAAGGGGGTGTGAGCTGGGGTAGGGGAACGAAATGACGGGGGACAGAGCGACATGGAGGCGATTTGTTTGTGGCCACCCCTTAAGGGATTAAGGCGTCTGACAATAAACAGATAAATAGAGTAGTTCAAAAATAAATCCCTTCATAGCTGAATAAAATCGTCTGGAGATAAGAGGAATAAAATGCAAATATATAATCAGAGTGAAGGAGTGAAAATAGTGGAGGTCGTAGGCAGGGGGAAATGGAAAGAGTAGCCTACCTATCTCTACCTATAGTTACCTACCTAAATTTAATCGACCTTAGATCAACTGATAGATGGGAGAGAGAGAGAGAGAGAGAGAGAGAGAGAGAGAGAGAGAACCAATCTCTACCTTCATTTACCTGCCTAAATTTAATCGACCTTAGATAAATTGATAGATGAGAGAGAGAGAGAGAGAGAGAGAGAGAGAGAGAGAGAGAGAGAACCAAAATGGAAAGGGGGGCGGGGTACAGAATTATAAAGGGAGATAAAAATAGGTTAGGTGAAAGGATGGGGAGGGAGGGGAGGAGGGGAGGCAAGGAGAAGAGGAAGGGAGGAGGAGCGGAGGGGAGGGAGGGGAAGGAGGAGAGAAAAGGAAAGGGGGGGGGAGAGGGAGAGAAAGAAGAAATAGGAGGTAGAGACGGATGAGGGAGAGCTAAGAAGGAAGATGGGGAGGGGAGGGGAAGGGAGAGTCAGGGAGGAGGGAGGAAAGGAGGGGAAGGGAGAGTCAGGGAGGAGGGAGGAAAGGAGGGGAGGGGAGGGGGGGGGATGTGGCAAGTTCTAGAAAGGATGTGGTAGAAGGAAGAGGGGGGAGGGAGGGGGTTGAAGGAGAGAAAGGGGGAGGGGGAGGAAGGAAGAGGAGGGGAAGGAAGGGAGGGGAGGGGAAGTGGCAAGATCTAGAAGAGGTGTGGTAGAAGGAAGAGGGGGAGGGAGGGGTTGAAGGAGAGAAAGAGGGAGGGGGAGGAGAGGGAAGGGAAGACGGGAATGGGGATAGAAATGGAGAGTGGAGGAGAGGTAAGGGAAAGGAAGGTGGGAAGGAGAGGGGGGAGGTGAAAAGGGAGGGAGAGGGAAGAGAGAAAGGAAGGAAAGGAAAGGGGAGGAAGAGATGTGGGAGATGAAAAAAAGGAGGAGAAGGGGAGGGGAGGGAGGAAGAGGAAGGAAGGAGAAGAGGAGGGGGAAGGGAGGAGAGGAGGGAGGGATCATGTGATTGGAGAGGATGGAGACGGGAGAGATGGGGAGGGGAGGAAAAAAGAATGAGAGCAATGGTACAAGAGGGAATATGGGGTTGGGGAAGAAGCGAGGGGGGAGGGGAGGGGAGGGGGGGAAGGAAAGAAATGGAAGAGATGGGGAGGAGGCGTAGGAAGATCAGGAAGGAAGGAAGGAGAGAAGAGGGGTCAGGATGCTAGAGGTGGGGATGAGGGGAGGGGAAGGAAGAGAAATCATGAGGGAGGAGGAAAGGGGGAAAAGAAATGAGAGGAAAGAAGAGTGGAAGAGGGAAAGAGCAAGGAGGCGAATGGGAGGAGGGTGAGAGGAAGAACAGATAGAAGAGGAAGAGGAGGAGGAAGAGGAGGAGACGAGCGAGAGGAGAGGACAAGGAAGAAAAGTAAAAGATGAGAGTAAAAAAATAAAAAAGATTCCCGTGCCTTTAATTTAATTTTCCATATTACCATAAACTAAGAAAGTGTCCCCTCAATTTAATTTAAAAAAAAAAAAAAAACTGATATTCGAGATAAAAATGAATGTACAGTAGATTGAAATTATACTGAAACTAGAGGCTCTCCCAAAGGGGGAATCACACCAGCCGGGAGACGATACATATCTTGCGCGGCTCGGAATATGGCCTTGACCTTGACCTACTTTTGCCAATTTCGATCTCGTAGAAGATTTTCATCCCTACTATACACCTGTAAAATTTTGTGTTGATATATTGAGCGATTGCGAAGTTATCGTGGTAACAGACACACAAACCTTGACCTACTTCACCAACTTCGAACTCATGATCGACTTTTTCCCTACTACACACCTGTAAAATAATGTGATATCTTGAGCGGTTGTTATCGTGCTAACAGACACAGACAAACTGAAAACAACACCGGCGTTGCTATCGCGGCTGGTAAAAAAGAATTACAAACCTTCAGAGGATAAAGATAGAATTTTAGATAGTGGTTAGGTTAGGACGTAGGTCCCTCTCTTTCTCGTGGAGGACATGAGAGAGAGAGAGAGAGAGAGAGAGAGAGAGAGAGAGAGAGAGAGAGAGTTATGTAAAGGTAAGAGGCAATAAATATAACAAAATGAGGTGAATGAAAGAAAAAGAGCGAGGGGAAAAGAGCGACGAAAAAGGAGGAAGAACAACCAAAAGAAGGAGAGGAAGGAGTCAGGAGGGATGCGGAGAAGGAAGAAGATAAGGAGAGAGGCTGGAAGGAATGGCGGGAGGGAGGGAGGGAGGTCAGGGAAGGAGGAGCAGGGCGAGGGAGGGGGATTCTGTATTCACTTGCAGGAGAGTGAAGGACAAGATGTTTCCTGGTAAACAAACTTCCCTCTAACCCCCTTCCTTCCTCCCTTCCCTCCTTCTCTCCCTCTCCTTCCCTCCTTTCAGCTCCTTCTCCCTCCCCCTCCGTAATCCAAGCCTTGAGGCAAGACGAGTACAAAGGAAAAGATTAAAAAGTGAAAGATAATGAAAAAAAGAAAAGTCGCCAGGTTCCCGTAACTATGCAAGAGTTCTATTTTTGATATTTGCTCATGTATACATTTCCAGACACTGTCACGCTCCAGATATATAACCAGCCGAAAGATGAAGAAATACTGCACACAACTGCAGCCTGCCCAACCGCGATGTAAAATGAATTAGAGGTTTATGGAGGAAAAATGTGGGTAGTAAACTGAATCCTACGCCCGCCCACGCAGAGGAGGGCGGGGCTTAGCGGCAAGATGGAGGGGGGATGGGGATCTGGCGGGATGGGGGGGAAATATAGAGGGAAAGTGGAAAAGGCAGGGAGAAAGAGAGAGAAAGGGCTCAATTGATGAAGGGAATGCAGAAAAGAGGTGAGGGAGGAAGGAGAGGTAGGCAGGTAGGTAAGCAGGAGGGTAGAGGAGAGGGTGAGGAGCTGCCAAGAAGCAGACGCGGCAGACTGGAGGGAGGGAGGGAGGCCAGGCAGAGAGGCTGAGGCAGACAGTCGAGGAGGAGGCTGCCTACTGTAAACACCAGTGGATAAGGGGGGCAGTAGACAGATGGATAGGCAGGAATAATGTAAACAAAATAGCCCCCATCGACACTGTTTCCCAGACTTTACCTTTTCCCTCTCAAAAGCCGAACGTGTCGTACATACAATTTTTTGGTCAATCATTATAATCAACCTTTAATTCAGCGTTGATCAATGAAAAACACTTGTGGAGTCAGTCAAGTGATGAGTGATGATTAGGGGGATGAAAGACACGGGCAGATGTGATCGAAAACGAGTGAAATCTACCTGGATATTTGAACAGGCTGCGACTCGCCCGGTAAGTAATTTGTCTTGTACTTGCAAAATGATAGCTTACGTAGTGACTGAGCGTATTGTAGTAGAGGCAGTGACGCAATATGGTAGTGTTGCGTGGGTGAGGGTATTATGTTGCAAGAATTCTTGATTATTTTGTGGGGAAGTGAATTGTTATTGATTTTCCTACTTCGACGTACTACTACTACTACTACCACTACGACTACAGCTACTACCGGCACGAGGGGGCAAAAATATTAAACCCACCAAGACCTGTCCGTACTGTTAATTTACTACTACTACTACGACTACTACTACTACTACTACTACTATTACTACTACTACTACTGCTACCTAATTTTGGAAACTAGCTTAACCTACCACTGCCGTTACTACTGCTGCCGTACTATTTTTACTACAACTACGGTACCACTATTAACTCACTGTGATGTAGGGATCTGTCACTGTAACCGCAATAGTAACCATTCTCCCTAACCACCACTACCACTATCAGCCACAACCACCACCATCCCCTCCTGACCACAACTACTACCACTACCACGGTCTTTGCCACCACAACTACATCTACCAGTATCCTTCATTACTAAAACCAGTCACTACCACAACTACCACTATCCCTACCAAACCACCACAGCCACTACCATTCTCCAAACCACCACCATCTACCACCACTAGCACTATTAATACCTAAATACCACTAACTATTACTATCCCTACCACCACCACCACTACCACCGTCACTGCCTAACCACTGCTACCAAAATACCATCCCAGTTACCATAACAACAGCCATTACTACCACCACTATCACAGTTGCTGCCAGAACCATAACACAATCACTACCACATGTATCACTCAACTACCACAACTACAACCACAACTACCACCATTCCCGTAACTACCACCTCACAATAACCAGTACCGCAACTACCACCACCACCACAGCTTCCACAACTACCACAATTGCAACCACAGCCACCACTTACATACCACACACCAGTACCACGCCTGCCACCACTACCACAATTACCACAACTGCCACTTTACGATAATAACGGTCACTTCCACTCCCAAATTAAATTTAATGTGAAATATCTCTCACTTGTTCACTTTCTTTAATCTCATTCCTTCTTTCTTTATTCTCTTCATTTTCTCACTTCTCTCACCTTCCTTATTCTCGTCTTTTTCTGTTTCCTTCTAAAGTCCTCCTTGCTTCTTGCCTTCCACTTTCCATCCTTCCTTCCTTCACGTCCCTCCTTCCTTCCTTCCACTTTCCCTCCTTCCTTTTTCTTCCTTTAATTTCCTTCACTTCCGTCCTTCCTTCTTTCCTTCCACTTTCCTTCCTTCCTTCCTTTTTCTTCCTCTACCTTCCTTCTCTTCCGTCCTTCCTTCCATCCGTCTTTTCTTCCTGACATTCCTCCTCTCCCTGCTTTCTTTCCTCCCCACTTCCTTTCTTTCTTCCTTTTGCTTCTTCATTTGTCTTTCTTCCATCCTTCTTTTTCCTCTGCCGTCCTTCCTTCCTCTTCCTCACTTTCCTCATCTCCCTGCCTTCCTTCCTCCCCACTTCCTCTCTTTCTTCCTTTTCTTCATTTGTCATTCTTCCTTCCATCCATCCTTCTTTTTCTTCCTCTTCCGTACTTCCTCTTCTTCCTCATCTCCCTGCTTTCCTTCCTCCCCACTTCCTCTCTTCCCTTTCTTCTTCATTTGTCTTCACTCATCGCCGCATTTCTCATCCTTCTTTCTTCCTTTATCAATTTCCTTTTCTTCTCCCTCTTCTCTCTCTTTTCCTTCCCCCTTTTCTCCCCTTCCTCTTTCCTTTCTTACTCTCTTCTTCATCCTTTCCTTCATTCCGTCTGACTTCTTTCCTTCTTCCTCACGCCTTCGTTCTTCTCTTTCCATCCTTCCATCTGTCTCTTTCCTTCCTTTCCCTTCTTCCATTCTTTCTTCCTTCTGTCTTCTTGTTCTCTCGATTTTCCTCGTTTTTTCCTGTTCTTTTTCCTCCGTTCTTCTATTTTCTTTCATCTATCCATCCCTCACCATCTTCCTCCATCCTATCATGCATTCCTTCGTTCTTCCTTTCTTTTCTCCCTTCCTTCCATCCCCTCTTCTTTCTTCCTTCCTCTTCCTTCTTCCCTCATTGGTTTCAGTCCTTTCATCCTCTCCATCCTTTTCCTTCCTTCTTTATTTCTCCTTCCTGTCTTCTTCCTTCATTTCCTTCCTTCCTCTCCATTGATCCACCATTCCCTCCCTCCCTCCCTCCTACCCTCCCTCCTTCTCTTTTCCTCCACTCTTATCCACCCCTTCCTTCTCTATTCGTCCACTCTTATCCACTCATTCCTTCATCCCTCCTTCCCTTCCCCCCTCTACCTTTCCTTTTCCTACTCTACCCTCCCATTCCTTTCCTTCCTCTTTTGCCTTCTCCAACTCTTCTCTCTACCCTTTCCTCCATCCATTCATCCATCCATCCATCCATCTACTCGCCCATTCATCCATCCATCCATCCACTTGCCCATCCATCCATCCACTCACCCACCCACCCATCCATCCATCCATCCGTCCATCCATCCATCCATCCATCCATCCATCCATCCACTCGCCCATTCATCCATCCATCCATCCTCCATCCATTAATCCATCCATCCATCCGTTAATCCATCCATCCATCCGTTAATCCACCCATCCACCTCTCAGGCTACCTTTTCTGTATCCTTTTGTCTCCTTCATTTCCTTTCCTTCCATCATTCAATTTATCTTTTGTTTACTTCCTTTTCTTCCTTCCCTCCCTCCTTCCTTCCATCCCTCCCTCCCTCCCTCCTACCTTCCATTCTCATCAGCATCTTTCCTTTCTGCTCCCTCCTTACCTCCCCCATTTCCTATTTTCCTTCCTTCCTATCTTGTCTGGTCTTCCTTCGTCCTTTTCCTTTCACGTCTCTTTCTCTCCTTCCTTCTCTCTCCTTCCTTCCTCGCTCACTCCCACACTCTCTCCCTCCATCCATCTATCCCTTCCTTCATTTACTTCTCCTTAACTTCCTTTCTTCCTTTTTTCCTTCCTTCCTTCATTCATCCCCTTAATCCCATCCTTCTTTCATCCCTTCCTTTCTTTTCTTCCTTCTTCCTTCCATTTCATTGTTTGCTTGATTGCTGCCTTGCTTCTTTCTTCCTTCCTCCTTACTTCCTTCTCTTTCCTGCTTTCCATCCTTTTTCCTTTCATCCTTTGTTCCTTCCTTCCATTCCTTCCTTTCTTCCTTCCATTCCTTCCTTCCTTCCTTTCTTCCTCTCCTTCCCTCCCTTCCTTCCTCCCTAACGT
Organism: Coenobita brevimanus; assembly: GCF_032717465.1. NCBI lineage: Eukaryota > Metazoa > Arthropoda > Malacostraca > Decapoda > Coenobitidae > Coenobita > Coenobita brevimanus. The sequence goes on along the minus strand of NC_137018.1, from coordinate 51,890,834 downwards.
CCTTCCTTCTTAAATGTGACTTTTCCTCTTAAGAAATATGATGGACGGCAGAGAGAGAGAGAGAGAGAGAGAGAGTGAGAGAAAGATAATGAGGAAAATAAGAGGGCCGAAACTCTTGACCACAACTCTCTCTCTCTCTCTCTCATATAAACCTGAACTCTATCTCGGCGCATTCTTTCACTTCCCCTCGCTTTATTTTCTCACAAAGACAGCCACTGTTCTACAAGGACACACACACACACACACACACACACACACACACACACTCTCTCTCTCTCTCTCTCTCTCTCTCTCTCTCTCTCTCACGCACACTTGTATATCTATAACTCCTTCCTTCTCTTCATCTTTTATTCTTCCTTCCTTCCTCCTCTCTCTCCTCCCTTTTTACCCCTTCCCTTCACTTTCCTTCTTTCTCCACCCCTCTCTCGCTTCCCTCCGTCTCCTTCCTTCCTTCCTTCCGTCTTCCCTCCCTCGCTTCTTACCCTTTCCCTCCTCTTTTCCCTTTTTCCTCACTTCCTCGTCCATCATTCCTAATTTTTTATCTCCCTCCCCACCCTCATCACTTCCCCCACTTGAGAGAAAGAGAGAGAGGAGGGGGGGGGAGGGAGTGTTGTCTGGAGAGACGGACGAAGAGAAAAAATATGGAGAGAGAGAGAGAGAGAGAGAGAGGTGGTGTGGTGTGGCGTGTAATATAAGCTAACCACAGCTCTCTGATAAAAAAGAGACAGGTCAGGTGACAGCGAAGGAGGTGAGGAGGGAGGTAGGAGGGTTGATGAAGGTAGAAAAAGTTAGCAAAGTTAGATTTGGGTAGGTTAAGTTACAAGTGATTAGGCAGTTAGGCGAAATTCGGCTAGAAATACTTGATTTTGATTGGACTGCATTAGGGTAGTTTAGGGTAGGTTTGGGTAAGTTAGAGATTAGGGTAGTTTATGGTAGATTTGGGTAAGTTAGAGATTAGGGTAGATTTGGGTAAGTTTGGTTAGGTTAGTTTTTTTGTTTTAACTCGGGAATGGGTTTGGAGTAATTTTGAAATGTAGGGGAAGAAAAGCATGTGGAAATTTGAGTTTGAGTGGCTGTGTGAGTGACTTGGAACCATATATGTCATCAAAGGAATATGAGAACACATGAAAGGACTTACTGCCTCATCCGCTTAAATGCCAGCCCGCGCGTGGGATTGAATCCAGTTGAGGATGAGAGGCACACGCTACCGACCTACAATGACAGATAAATAACTGCCTACCGATAGATAATGACTGGAAGACGATTAAAATGTCATTATTTACTTGCCATCATCTGTTCAGCAAGCCGATTACTTTATAACTGGTACTGATAGGGCTCGTGATAGGCTGGCGGCGTGGGCGGCTGGCACTGACGTCATAGTACACACGGTATTCTGATTGGCTGATGCGTGGGTGGCTATTGATGACGTCATGATAATCGGTGCATATGGTTGGCTGATTGTTGTTCTTGATGACGTCACGGGAATCAGTGCATCTGGTTGGCTAATGGGTTTATTGATTGGCGGGCGTACGAACATTCAAAGTAATCCCTTCAGGCTTCAGCCCGTGAGCAGTATTTCAGTTTATATTTTTTCATATCCCGGCGATTTGATTCACTTCAGGAGACTTATTGAAATATATGGGACTGCTACAACCTTCATCAATCCCTTCACTACGAAAGATCATTCCTAAGTATAATTAAATCGTCTAAAACAAATAACAAGAATAATAATAATAATAACAATAATGATAACCAGATTTAGAGGATAAAAACATTGCGAGATTTTTTTTTTTTTCAAATTAAAAACGAATACACTGCAGTTTTAAAATAATACGCACCACAAAATGTTGCAAGATATACAAAATATTAATTGGAACTTTTAAATCACTGACAGTTTCAAATTAGAATAACTTTTTGAAACCCTGAAACAAAAATCACACCTCATTTGAATTTGACAGACGGGGCCAAAATTTAATAAACGGTTACAGTCAAATATTGGATGGGATTTTGAGTTATATTTACGTTATCAAGAGGAACTTCAGGATAAGAATAATGTTGATGGAGGCCTTATCAGTTTTATATATGGAGAGAGAGAGAGAGAGAGAGAGAGAGTTCTAAAGTTTTGTTATTCAAAAACCTTAATGTGAAGGAGTTTTATTGATGAACAGATAATTGAATGCTCTCTCTCTCTCTCTCTCTCTCTCTCTCTCTCTCTCTCTCTCTCTTCATTGGTGCCTCTAACCAATAGACTACCTGACACCCCAGCCTCTAATACTGCCTCTGCCTCTCTCTCTCTCTCTCTCTCTCTCTCTCTCTCGTATGTGTAGGCTAATGTATAACTTACAAGCCTCCTTTCTTTTTACTCTGCTTTCTTTCTCTCCTTCCCCTCCTCTCTTTCTCTCTCCTCCTCTCCTCTCCTTTCCTTCCTTCCTTCCTCCCTCCCTCCCTCCCTCCCTCCCTCCCTCTCCCTCCCTCCCTCCCTCCCTCCCTCCCTCCCTCCCTCCCTCCCTCCTCCTCCTCCTCCTCCTCCTCCTCCTCCTCCTTCTCCTCCTCCTCCTATCTCATCTCATCTCCTCATGTTCATTATCATCATCGTTATCATCTTCATCATCATTATTCCGCTCCTCTCCTCCTCCTCCTCCTCCTCCTC
>NC_137018.1:51865684-51885684 GCF_032717465.1 Coenobita brevimanus | reverse complement strand
CACACACACACACACATCCTGTAGGCGGATTGAGTCATACGGTGTCAGTGTAGTGTTGACACGTGTGTGGTGTGGTACTGTGGTGTAGTGTGGTGTGGTGACTGTGGTAAGTATTGTGAATTACTTGGTGTGGTGATGAGTGTGGTAGGTATCGTAAATTAGGTGATGGTGTGGTGTGGTGTGGTATAATGTGGTGTGGTGTGATGTGATCGTAATGTGGTGTAGTGTGGTGTGGTGTGGTGTTAAGTAATAGTAATGTGGTGTGTTGTGGTGTTGTGCTAAGTGATGGTAATGTGATGTGGTGTGGTGTGGTATGACAGTGGTATTGATTAGTGGTGTGGTGTGATGGTGTAGTGCTGTGGTATCATTAACCTGTGATGTATTTATGTGGTGTGGTATAGTGGTGTAGTGTGTGGTGTAACGATCGCAATGTTGACGCTGTGGTGATGGGCGGTGTGGTATATCCCAGTGTGGTATAATTGGGGTTGGTGTGGTATATCCCAGTGTGGTGTGTGATGGTGGTGTGGTATATCCCAGTGTGGTATATGGTGGTGGTGTGGTATATCCCAGTGTGGTATATGATGGTGTGGTATATCCCAGTGTGGTATATGGTGGTGTGGTATATCCCAGTGTGGTATATGGTGGTGTGGTATATCCCAGTGTGGTATATGGTGGTGTGGTATATCCCAGTGTGGTATATGGTGGTGTGGTATATCCCAGTGTGGTATATGATGGTGGTGTGGTATATCCCAGTGTGGTATATGGTGGTGTGGTATATCCCAGTGTGGTATATGGTGGTGTGGTATATCCCAGAGTGGTATATGGTGGTGTAACTGATGGTATTATATAACTATCATGGCTGAGTTTAAATTATTATTATTATTATTATTATTTTCAGGTTAGGACAGATCCCTCGTGGCAGAGGCTAAAATTCTCCATACTCGTTGGCCGTTTCAATTCCGTGTCTGTTTTCGCACTCAGACACACGCACACACACGCACATGCATAATTTAGCGTCCCTGCTGTGTGTATATTGTGCCATGCCAAGCAAAACTCCTTCTGTTGCATATTTAAGACGAAGAGACGGTTTGAACACCTATACTAACGGTTTGCTTTGATGAGATTCTTAAATTTAAATAGGTTGGCGGGAAAATATTTACACTGACTTCGTTGAAACTGACTTTTTTGAAAACGTACTTACAGTTTACTTTGATGATAGTCTTAAATTTAAAAATAGGTTGCCGAGAAAATATCTGAATTGGCTTCTTTGGACGAACTGGCTTTTTGAATTTACACAAACAGCTTAATATGATAGGATTTTTATATTTAAATGACGGGAAAATGTTTAAACTTTGAATTTGTTGTGGCTGTGGATTTTTGCATCAGCTTTAACCCCTTCAGTCCGATGATGTATTATACCGTTTTTACTCTAACTTTTCCCGGATTTTCGTCCTTTTGCAGCTTATTTCACGCACCTCTTCTTCGTGACTAGCACAATAGTCGAGTGTTAATCTGTTGTGGTGACCCAGCATTCAAGATGGAGAGATGGCAGTTTTAGGCCAAGTTAGAGTAAAAGTAGTATAGTGTCTTGCTGCGTCAAGGCGGTTTTATTAATTTTCGAAGTGTCCTGTAAGATTTAATGAGGGCTGTGTCGATCCCCCCCCCCAAGTTCGAAAATTTACCATGCCGAGTAAAATCGTCTGGAGATTGGAAGACTAACAAAGAAGAAGAAAATGATGATGATGATGGTAAATACTGATGATAATGATGATGCTGATGATGGTGAAAGAAAAATAAGCCACAGGAGGGAAGGGGTTAAGTGTATTTTTGTTCCACGTTTAAATTTAACCCATCTCTGCTGTCCTGAGAAACGGAGGGGAGGTAGGGTGCAGCACTAACGAAGGGAGCGTAATGGCGGCTGCTGGACCTTCCGTGTTTACATTGGCTGTCGTGTGTTTGTTGTGATGGGTGGACAACGGTAGCTTGAGGGTGCTGTGTTATGGCCTGGCAGACAGTTAGCATGGCGGGGGTAATGGCTGATTCTATAAATATTTGTACCGTGTAAGGGGTTAAGATGGAGCCAAGGACGAATACCACAGAGTCGTAATCTAGGTGCCATAAGGGGGGTCATAACACGATTTTTTTTTTTTTGGGGGGGGGGGAGGAAGGAGAGGTGTATTATGTATTTTTCCCCTTAATTTTCCTCATTAATTTTCCTCTTACTGAACGGTGGTTGTGCATTTACCCGCGTCTCTACAAAATATTCGTATTTCAAAACAGTTATGAAAGTAAATGGATAGCTGGGCAGTGGGTCAAAGGAACAGTTTATTAGACTTTGAGGTGCATCCGGATACGTATGCAGAAGTAAATATTATTGACGCTGGGGGAGGTATGCGTTCTCCGAGATTGTGTAACGGAGCGGAGTAACCCCGTAGAATTATCAGAGACCGCAAAAGTACTCGTCTGGTAGAGAAAAGGAATGGCAGTAGTAACTCATAAATTTCACACTGTTTTCTAGTGTTATTTGTATTTTTATAGCATCGACAGGGTTTACATCAGTACAAGAGGATAAGAATATGCAACAGGAAGAGTAAATCGCTGAGGGAGAAACGTTGCGAAACCCCCGAAGGCAGCCTACCCGGAGTTGAATTTTTAGGCGGATTCTTGTGACACTAGCACCGGAAGAGTTGACGAAATCTCTCTCTCTCTCTCTCTCTCTCTCTCCGTCGGAATTAGAAACTGTTTGAATTTTGAATAATGAATGTTAAAATATGAAATAGAAATTCGTTTGGGCTAAATTTCTGGTGTTCAAAAATTCAAATGGGTGTGATAACGGCCATCCCCCTTTGTGACGTCACGGGGGTCCAGGCGTGACGTGTGAGTGCCTCTTGTTACTCATTCGGGCATCCTGTGTTGGCTTCTGAGATCCTGAGGTGACGCATAACCAAGGATACCAACCATATAGACATAAAATTAATAAAAATAAAACACACACACAACTGTAGATTCTGGCAAGGCGTAGTAAGTAAAATAAATCGCCTAGGAAGAGGTGTTGGGGACGAGAATTCCTGTTCTTATCTCCCATTGGACCTAGGAAACGTAAACAAAAGAGAATCGATCGCCTGTTGGTTATCAGAACATCAATAATTCCTAGTTTGGGCAGCGATAGGACCTGATAATGTTTTTCAGATAAGACGTAGAATATCTGGAACAATTTTAGAAAGTTACTGCGCAGAAATTGGTCACACAATGCCTACATGAATTTTTAAAGTAACGTAATATTTTCTTTTTTTTCTTCGTATTTTGAAACATGAGTGTCATTGTAGTTTCGGTAAAAAAAATTCTTAACGTGATAGCGCGTAGAAAATGCTATTTTTAGTAATAGCTTAATCATACTGAGTAATTATTATTGGTATTACCCGTACATTATTTATTTATTATTATTATTCTCTCCGACAAGGAGAGTATGTTTTCACCCCTGTTTCTTTGACTTTTAGCAGGATTACTCAAAAACTAAAATAGAGGTTTGGACCAAATATGGTGGGTAGATAGCCCATATCCCAGGGAACAATCGATTAACTTTTGGCACCGAGCCGGATCGTATTACTGATTCTGGATCCAGAAAACACTTTTTGCGAAACCCCAAAACAATGATGTGAAACTTAACCCATTATGAAGAGTGGTTTGGAAATTACGTTGCATTTGTCGGAGAGATGCGCTCCACTGAGTGCCCCTAAAGTTATTATTATTATTGTCATGAAAGTTGTAAACTGAAAGACAGCATATGTTACCGGAAGTACAGTACCTATATCACGCACTGAGAAAGGAAGAAGGCAACACGTAAGTTCCTGGTATAGTCTTGGGATGATCTTTGGCTGTCAGTAGTAATCTAGACATACACGATCAGTAAATACTTAGAATCAGTCTGAATGAAATATTTCAGTGAAACAATGTACCGTGAATGTAATGATAACTGCAATCACTTTTGATATAATGTACTTCTATTGTTGAATTTAGGAAGTTGTCTGCACTGATTTAATTAAATATTACTATTATTATGGTATCGTTAATGCTTACCTAGAGACAACCAGACTACAATCCTAAAGTATATATCCATTGCTCGAAAACGTCTCTCTATCTATTGCCAGACGCCATAATCCCATGAGGGGTGGCCATTTGACTTTGAGTTATTTGTTTTACAGGGAGGGGCACTAACCCTCCACCAACCCATTTGTTGACACGTAGGGAGCACGTATGGTTTGGTTATATGGTTACCACCCAGCGTTGTAAATGGTTTCTTGGCTTACAGGAAACCATTTGGCTTGTCACTCAACGTAAAGCCACCTGTAAAGGAAAGAAAAAGAAAAACAATAAGCAGTGACAGGAAAGATGGGAGAAATAGGAAGAGAGTAATTTATATAATTATATTGTTTCTTCGTTTTTAATGCCAACATGGTTTAGCCTCGTGGGTGATATATATATATATATATATATATATATATATATATATATATGAATGGAATGTTGCTGAACAAATGGGACCATTGTCAAAAGCTGAGTTTCGTCTGGTTACAAGACATGGCCATGGGGACTGTGAGCACGAGTGAACACTGCCATTGTCTGGAAAACCACAGGAAATGCTTCACATCGAATACAAAGATAAAATGTCGAGGAAAACTATAGGCTTGGCTGAAGTTCTTAAAAATGTATGATTCAGAGGCGTCATCTTAACGGTTACATGATGATTTGAGCGAACGCAGATTGGTTGAGAAATTGAGAATATATCCTGTATGGTCTTAAGAGAAATGTTATATATATTTTAAAATGAAATCCAAATTAAAATCGTTATAAATTCATGTGCCTTGGATAACATGAAAACTACGAAAACAGGACTGGAAATTAGCAAAAATCGAAGTTTAGTCTTACCCGCCGACGACCCCTGGCAACCGTCTATCATTCATATATGATAAAAGCGCGCCAAACGACATTCGAGTCTGGCCATAACGGACGCCAAAAATCCATAGTGATGTATCGTTCCTAGTATAATGGCGGCTGTATATCACGGTTTTATATATATATGTAAAGCGATTTATTTATTTATTTATTTATTTGCCATAATTTTTTGAGTTTGGTGGTATATTGAGGTTGGTAGATTGGTTTTATGAATGTAAATTTTAAAATGATTCTTGGTTTCCTGTTGCTTTATCTCGTAACGGATGGGGGTGTTCGATGAGAGAGAGAGAGAGAGAGTACAAAGGGGTACAAAGGCAAACAGTAGCATACATATTGGGCAATTCGAGGCTGAGAGAGAGAGAGAGAGAGAGAGAGTAAAAGAGTACAAAGGAAACTAAACAGCAACAGACCCATTTAGCAATTGAGGTTGTGTTTGTGTGTGTGTGTGTGTGAGAGAGAGAGAGAGAGAGAGAGAGAGAGAGAGAGAGAGAGAGAGAGAGAGAGGATGTAGACTTTATGATACTAATCCAATCAATGGCCACGTGGAGTCAGGAGATAGTAAGCCCCATGTGACCTATTTCGGGACATGAATCAAAGGAGTGAGACTTCCACACACGCAGTCAATAGTTCCTTTACACTTCACCCTTTATCGTAACTTCCTTAATCTTGCTGCTTGGATTCTGTCTGTCTGCCTGTCTGTCTGTCTCTGTCTCTCTCTCTCTCTTGATGGATGTGATGAATTCTGAGCGCCGTAAAGGCCAAAGAAGAGTGAAAGTGGTGCAAGAGACGGGAAATTCGCTGCGAGAGAGAGAGAGAGAGAGAGAGAGAGAGAGAGAAATTCCTTACACTGGCCTCTTCTAAGAACTTGTACTAAACGTGTCGAAGCTCTCTCTCTCTCTCTCTCTCTCTCTCTCTCTCTCTCTCTCTCGCATTTCGTGATATTGGCAACTCTCCGACAAGCATCTCATTTCATCTTTTGACAGCTCTCTCTCTCTCTCTCTCTCTCTCTCTCTCTCTCTCTCTCTCTCATTTCGTTCTTTTAACATCTCCGACAAACAATCTCTCTCTCTCTCTCTCTCTCTCTCTCTCTCTCTCTCTCTCTCTCTCTCTCTCTTTCATTTTGTTCTTTTAACATCTCCGACAAACAATCTCTCTCTCTCTCTCTCTCTCTCTCTCTCTCTCTCTCTCTCTCTCTCTCTCTCTCTCTCTCTCTCTCTCATTTCGTTCTTTTAACATCTCCGACAAACAATCTCTCTCTCTCTCTCTCTCTCTCTCTCTCTCTCTCTCATTTCGTTCTTTTAACATCTCCGACAAACAATCTCTCTCTCTCTCTCTCTCTGTTTCGTTCTTTGACAGCCCCGACATTCTCTCTCTCTCTCTCTCTCTCTCTATTTCTTTTGACAGTCCCGACAAACCTCTCTCTCTCTCTCTCTCTCTCTCTCTCTCTCTCTCTCTCTCCTCATTTCGTTCTTTTAACATCTCCGACAAACAACACTCTCTCTCTCTCTCTCTTTCCTCATTTCGTTCTTTTAACATCTCCGACAAACAACACTCTCTCTCATTTCGTGATATTGACAGCTCTCCGACAAGCATCTCATTTCATCTTTTGACAGCTCTCTCTCTCTCTCTCTCATTTCGTTCTTTTAACATCTCTGACAAACAACTCTCTCTCTCTCTCTCACATTTCGTTCTTTAAACAGCTCCGACTCTCTCTCTCTCTCTCTTGACAGCCGTGACAAACCTCTCTCTCTCTCTCTCTCTCTCGTAGTCGGCCGCCGGGAAAACATATCGTACGGCCGCGTTAAGGAGACTACCAGTGAGAGCATTTGAGTCGCGCGTTTGAAATTCATCCTTAAAATTGGTGCTATACTCTTTTCACCTTAACTTGGCCTAAAATTGACGTCTCTCCATGTGAGTATTGAGTTGTAGCTGTAGATTAAGATTAGAATATGATGCTAGTCACGAAGATGTGTCGTGGAAGGGATGTAGAGGCGTTATTATTATTGTTATTGTTATTATTATTGTTATTACCGGTATTATTGTTATTTTTATTATTATTATTATTATTATTATTATCATTATTACTGATATTATTATTATTATTATTATTATTATTGTTGTTATTATTATCATTATTATTATTATTATTACCGGTTTTATTATTATTATTATTATTATTATTTCCTGTTACTCCTAGCTTTTATTCAGTTAGAGATTTTTTGAACTAGAGGGTTAAACATAGCCTTCATTAACCCTTTCACTACGAGCACGTCTTACTATATTGCTGCTACCTCCAGACGATTTTATTCAGACTGGAAGAGCCCCCCCCATAGCGGTGAAGGGGTTAATAAAGACTGGTCCATATTCCTTAACACCTTTTCCTGACCGATTTATTTTTGGATATGGCTGGCTAATATCCTTTCGTAATTTATTTAGGCAGAGTGTGGCGATAATGGAAGGATTTATGTAACACAAGAGGAGGGCATGGTGTAATAAGCCTAATAAATCGCCTACGAGAAGGTGTTAGGGAGCCTCCTCAAGAGTATCGGCGTACTGTATATCTAACCCCTCCAGTTCGAAAAAAAAGCTGAATTAAATCGTCAGGAGAGCAAGAATAGAGAATAAAAAAATCTGAAGGTAGCAAGAATAAGAAATAATTGTGTATAGGAAAAAGAAAAAAAAATTGTGGGTGGGAAAAATAAAATAAATCGTCTGGAGGCAAAGAAAAATAAAATGAAACTAAAATCGTCTGGAGGAAAAAAATTAAAAATAAAATCGTTCGAAGACAAGAAAAATCAAATAAAAAATAAAATCGTCTGGAGGAAAAAAGTAAATAATAAAATCGTCTGGAGATAGGAAAAATAAAATAAATAAAATCGTCTGGAGGCAAAAAGTAAAATAAAAAATAAAATCGTCTGGAGCAAAACAAATAAAGTCTGGAGAAAAAAATAAAAAATAAAATCGTCTGGAGAAAGGAAAATAAAATAAAAAAATCGTCTGGAGGAAAAATAAAATAAAATCGTCTGGAGAAAATAAAATAAAAAATAAAATCGTCTGGAGGCAAAAAAATAAAATAAATAAAATCGTCTGGAGGCAAAAAAATAAAATAAAAAATAAAATCGTCTGGAGGTAGGAAAAATAAAATGGTAAAAAAGAAAGTCGGCGGTATAAAAGGGGTTAAGCCGTGTGAGATAGCTCTAATATCAGTTTTCCTCTAGCTGACACCGCCATTGTGAGAGAGAGAGAGAGAGAGAGAGAGAGAGAGAGAGAGAGAGAGAGAGAGAGAGACAGACAGACAGACAGAACATACGTATACATGTATCGGGTACGTGCGAATTTATGGTTACGTGTGTGTGTGTATGTGTGTGTGTGTGTGTGTGTGTGTGTGCCCATGGCATATGTGCTTGTTCATTTAGCCAAGTCCACTTTAAAACTCCCCTCTACTACTACTACTACTACTACTATTACTACTACTATGGGGAATGTATTAAGTAGGCAGCATGATATTAACGTGGCTTATGTGTAAAATATTAATGTTTATAAATATCTTGGAGAATGTTAAAATGGTTGATGTGGGAATGTATGTGGTAAGGGTGGGGTGCTTGGGGAGGCTCCTAAGACCACGAGTACATGGCATCTTGGCTTGTATTACTGGAAATATATAGAAGTTCATTCCAGGTCAGCTTTTTATTTATCTATCTATCTGTCTGTCTGTCTCTGTATCTATGTATCTACTTATTTAGATACCTGTGTAGAACTCTGTCTATATATATATGCGTTTACCTATCTATCTCTGTTTATATACCTGTCTTTGTGTCTGTCTGTCCGTCTGTCTCGAATATTCTTCACGCACTCCCGTCACAGTAACGTAACAGCCTTGAATGAAACACACGAAGCCGTTTACCAATCCCACCGTTACGCTACACTACTTCCGTCACTCGTCGCCGGTGTACCGTGACGCTATTGTTTATACGGCCATAATTACGCGTACGGTTTTCCTTTATTACTGGTTAATTATTTGATTATTAACATTTTCATTACGGTGGTGGATTGTCATTTATTCATGCCTTTACTGGAAGATTTAATTTAACTTTAAAAACTCGTAGTGAAGGGGTTAATGAAGGCTTTACCGGTATCTAAACACCTCCGTTAAAAAAATGTAAACTTTTTAAATTCGTCTGTATGAAATAATAATAATAATAATAATAATAATAATAATAATAATAAATGTAATAGCAACAACAACAATGGTGGTGGTGGAGATAATAATAATAATAATAATAATTATAAAATTAATAGTAAAAACTACAATGGTGGTGATGGAGATAATAATGATAATAATAATAATAATAATAATAATAATAATTAGGCTTCCTCTAAAAAAAAATCTGAACGGAAGCAGCGGCCTATAATTACCGTCTCTCTAAGAACACCAGGACCAGTTCTGTTCGTGTCACGGTCGCAGGAAGGATATGTGTGGCCAGTATGCAACCCCCTTATAATCGAAGTGTCTTTCTGCTAATGTCTCTGCGCTGCGTTATTTTCAGTGTATATGACATTTTATATAAGTTTCTTTTACTAAAACTCAGAAGAAATGGAGAACTGAATAAATATACTACTAAAAACTGCCATGGAATAATATAATAATAATAATAATAATAATAATCGAGCTACACCTCGGGCATTTCGCAGAACGTGGTGGCCCGTCCTGGAGGTGGGACGGTCGCAGGAAGGAAAATGTAAACACCGCAGCTATTTCCACCTCACGCACCGCCTTGCTCTCATGTCTTGCTCTACCACTGCTGTTATTTGAACCGCTGGTGTTTGGAACGCTGTAATTACTGTTAGATGTTGGTTTATACTTTGTCTCATTTTGTTATGTTATTATGTTTGCACAACAGGTACGCAGTGCTGTGATTTTGCTTTACTTCTGTTGGCTTATATTGTCTGCTTTGTTAATAGTTTTGCTTGATATATTGTTTTCGCTTTACTATTAAATCGCTGTTTTTTTTTTTTTTTAGCCTATCGTGACACTTTGCATTAGCATGAAGTTATATTAGTATGGTCTTAGTATTTGGGAACTAGTATTAGAAATAGTTATTTAAAGTCTTGTTCATAATAGTTTACTGATGATCATTATATATATACATACATACAGACACACACACACACACACACACACACACACACACACACACACATGTATATATATATCATAGTTAAATGGGTTTAAGAAGTGTACAAGCTTAAGCACTTAGAGAAGCTATGGTAATGGGAGGCCCTGCTGGGTGATGGTGGTGGTGGTGGAGGAGCAGGAGGAGGAGGATGAAGATGAAGAGGGGGATAAAGAGGAGGAGGGAAGAGATGGAAAATGAGGGGGGATGTGGTGGAGGAGAAGAAGAGAAGGGGAAAAAACTAAGAGAGGGGAGGGAAGAAGCGGGATAAGACGGAGGAAAGGGGAGAGAGAGAGAGAACCGAAAAGGGAAGAGAAAGAATAAGGTAGATAAACGTGGGAAGAGTAAGGAAGAAAAAGCAAGAGGAGGAAGAAGAGATGGTCGAGAAGAGACGAGAGGTGGGAAGAAGTGGGAAGAGGAGGATAGAAAAAGGGAGGAGAAAAGAAGGTGAGAAGGTGGAGGAGAGATGGGAGTCATTGTTTTATCCTCCCCTTCCCTACTACTACTACTACTGCTACCGTACAACAACAACAGCTACTACTACTACTACTACTACTACTGCTACCGTACAACAACAGCTACTACTACTACTACTACTACCACCACCACCACCACAGTAAAACGACTAACAACAACAACAACTACTACTACTACTACTATTATTACCAACACTACTACTATCATTGGTATTAGTAGAAGTAGTCTCTCTCTCTCTCTCTCTCTCCTTGACAATGCCACCTTGTTCAGAAGAGACACGCGTGCGCACACACACACACATACATAATTGCGCGTTAATCTTACACAACGCACATACAGATACACACATACAGAAGTCTAACACACACACACACACACACACACACACACACACACACACACACACACACACACACACACACACACACACAGCACAACTCGCGATTATAATTATACAAGCATACATTCCAAAATAACATACATTTATATATACTGTACATACATGCATACACAAGACGCACACAACACACATGACCATAAGTACACAGAAGCCCAACACATACATACATACGTACATACTTAACGTGCACACACACACACACACACACACACACACACACACACACACACACACACACACACACACATGTATAGCCTTGAAATAAAACACACCTGTAAATATATGCGCTTATCGTGCACACCTGCACTCATGAATACATGAATATTTACTGTGTATAATTACACACACACACACACACACACACACACACACACACACACACACACACACACACTGACGCAACACACCAGGCCCCCGGGAGAACTTGATGACTAGCTTCTTTCGGCAATATTATGCAACTTAAAAAATCCTCCCCTGCCCTCTCTCTCTCTCTCTCTCTCTCTCTCTCTCTCTCTCTCTCTCTCTCTCTCTCTCTATATATATATATATATATATATATATATATATATATATATATATATATATATGTATGTATGTATTTATACATACATACAAACGGTGTTCTCAAAGCAGAAATTTGCAAAAGTGCCGAATCAACCAAACTGAACGGTGGAAAAATAAGACGCTGTGTCAAAAAAAACCCTTATTATCGCCCGCCTTTAGCATAATATTTTTGCCAGCGTCTGTGTGTGTGTGTGTGTGTGTGTGTGTGTGTGTGTGTGTGTGTGTGTGTGTTCTCAACATATCTCGAAATGTTGTGGACGAATTTTCACTAAATCCTTCCCGAAATATCAACTATGTGGATGTGCAGAAGCCTATTACTTTTGGTGTGGATTTGATCAGTGACGGCCGAATGCCAGCCCCATGTGTTTTTTAATATGGACTGGCTTTTTGTGAAGAGCGGTGACTGAATTCCGTAGAGTTTTGCCTCTTTTTTTTTTTTTCAAATTTACTTTGTGGGTAATTTGTACCTTATTGAACAAGATATTTTGGCGGGCGATTAGCATTCTACCCCCGATTGCTTTTGTTACATTTATGGATGCCTTTGAGTTTATCCCTTTTTACTGCGTCTCCCTTACCGAATGACCCTTATCGGACAAAAGATTGAAGCATTTAGCAGTGGAAACGGATGTGGAGAATGAAAGATGAGTTTAGCGGGTAATGCACTCGGCTTTATGCGTCTGAATCTACGGACAAGTTTCGCGACCGATCAGAGAGAGAGAGAGAGAGAGAGAATGATACCATCTGTGTGTGTGTGTGTGTGTGTGTGTGTGTGTGTGTGTGAGAGAGAGAGAGAGAGAGAGAGAGAATGATACCATCTGTGTGTGTTTGTGTGTGTGTGTGTGTGTGTGAGAGAGAGAGAGAGAGAGAGAGAATGATACCATCTGTGTGTGTGTGTGTGTGTGTGTGTGTGTGTGTGTGAGAGAGAGAGAGAGAGAGAGAGAGATGTTGGGTTAGGTAACACTAAACTAACTAGCAGTGTGGGTTAGCACGTATTCTGTACATTAAGCTAGGGTATTACATAAGCTAAATGAATAATGCCTTTATTGTTAGCTGGGTGTTATTAGTAAACCCTTTAGAAAGACAGATAGATAGATAGGTAGATAGGTAGGTAGGTAGGTAAGTAAGTAGGCAGGTAGGTAGGTAGGTAGATGGATGGATGGATGGATAGCTAAACTGAGAGAGAGAGAGAGAGAGAGAGAGAGAGAGAGAGAGAGAGAGAGAGAGAGAGAGAGAGAGAGAGAAGAAGGGGAAGGAATATAAAGCCAAGATAAAGATCGGAGAAGCGAAAGAAGAGAGAAAAAGATAAGAGGAGGAGGAAGAAGAGTGTGGAGGGAAAGAGAATAAGAAGCAGAGGAGTGGAAGAAGAGGGGGACGGGAGGAAAGATGAAACTGAGATATGGGTGAGGGGAAAGGTGGGGGGGGGGTGTCTGTGGAGGAAAAGAGGACGAAAAGAGGAGGGGGAGGAGTAAAAAAAGAGGAAAAGAGTAGGAAATATAAGAGGATGGAAGGTAAAGAATACGAGAGGAGGAGAGGATCAGGAAGATGAAGTTAAGATTAAGAGGAGTAAGAGGAATGAGAAGAGGAGGAGAGGAAGAGAAGATGGAAGAATGAGGAAGACAATAGAGGAAAGATGAGAGGAAAGAGGAGGTGGGGGGAGTCTGTGAGGAGGAGCAGAGGAAGAAAGAGGAAGAGTAAGAATATAAAAGGGAAGATGAGGCAGGATGAAGAGAGCAAGAAAGAGAGAGAAGTGGAGAAGAGAAGAAGAAGAGGGGAAACAAAAGAAAGAGAGAGGTGAAGAGAAAGAAATGAGTAAGAATATAAGAGGAAGAAGAAGAGGCAAGATAAAGAGTGTAAGAAAGTAAGTGAAGAGAGCAAGAAATAGAGAGAAGAGTAAGTTAAGTAAGACATAAGTAGGAGGAGAGTGGCAAAGGAAAGCTGAGTGCTGTGTAAAGATGAAAGATGAAAGGAGTCTCTGTGTATTATCTGACTCCCATGTGCTACTACCACTACTACTACTACTACTGCTACTACTACTACTACTACTCGGCTGCACTGACCTACTACGCTGTTAGGCCTGTGCAAGAAATATACCAACTCAAAAGATGTTGGTAATTGTCTTGTTTGTTACCAGGCGCGTAGTTGGTAAGCAGGGTGTGTGTGTGTGTGTGTGTGTGTGTGTGTGTGTGTGTGTGTGTGTGTGTGTGTGTATGCTGCATATATGTGTGTGTGCAGTGTGTGTTGTGTGTGTGTGTGTGTGTGTGTGTGTGTGTGTGTGTGTGTGTGTGTGTGTGTGTTTATTCTTAGTGTTATTTTGCAATCTCCTCCGCAGCCTACGTGCCTAATGGTGAAATTCTCAACAAAACCACAAACATTTCACACTTCCATTTTCACTTGCTTCCAGACCCTCCTAAATTATGAAAGATTAAAATTATACACATCACATAATATATATATATATAGTTAATAGCCCTTTTTATTTATACTTTTTTTTTTCACCTTACTATACTCTGTTCACTTTAAGTAGGTGTAAAATTGCCGTATCTCCATCTTGAATGTTGAGGTGTTATATACATGAGATTAATATGAGAATACTGTGCTAGTCACGAAGAAGTGCAGTGGGATGGAGGTTGAGCCAAAGTATTCTTGTATTCTGCTTGAGTTACGGGGAAATAAACTACAAAATGACGAAGATTTCTACCAAGTTAAAATTAATGAACTTCAGAAAGGTGGACTGTTAACACAGTAATGTCCACTTTGCTGGGCTTATTGTTATTATTATTATTGTTAGTATTAGTATTAGTATTACCGGTATTGTTACTACTACTACTACCACCACCACCACCGTACTACTGCTACTACTACTACTACTACTACTACTACAGTACTACTACTACTACTTAGTTTTTGGACAATTTATTTTTCCGAATATAAGTATAATAGTTCCAGGGATATGCTTTTCTCACTTTTTTTTCTGTTAATCGATGGAGTTTCAGATGTTTGAATTTTTAAAGAAAGCTGTTTGAATGTTTAAAGAAAGAGCCAAAGGTTTTAACCCTGAGTAAAGGTCTTAACCCTTCCCCCCCCTCTCTCTCTCTCTCTCAACACATTAGGAAGTAGGAAGGTAAAAGGCACCATTAGCCAAGACGGAGAGAGAACCATGACCACCCATCACTCCCCAAACCTTCGCCTCCTTCGCAGTTATTCACTTTGCGTGCTTGTCTTTTGCATATTTGAACACCTGACGGCATATATTGATGCTCCTTGCATATTTATTTATTTTCAGGATTGGTATGTGTGGATGTATAACTAGGTTTATATCTGTTACGCCTGTTTATACGGTAGATCCCTTTTGTTATGATTTGACACAAACAAGATGGCCGCCTTTTCCCCATCCGTATGTTTACTCAAAAAATCTTCCCTGACTGATAAAATTTCCATGTGTTTTACTTGCAGGGTTAGATTAAAAGGTACCAATATTCACCAGCTCATTTCTCTCTCTCCCAGGTTGTGGTGGAGCGGAGAAATCAAGGAAAATAAGCCAAGGGAAATCTCGAATGTAAACAAACGGCGAGCCTCAGAGGGGGATGATTGCCGCGCTTATACGGGATCACTAAACCAGGGCTGGGCAAATAATCAGGCTGGTCCTACGGCACTTGAACGCCCCCTGGATAAACATATTAAAGTGTAACCCTGGGGTCGAGTTCACGCAGCTGATTAAACGCTGGAAGATGGCGTCGTTGGAGGTGATATGAACTGAAGTGATACAAAGTGGCGCCAAAGTGTGGAAACTTGAATGTGCCAAGCTGAATGACAGACCAATTGAGGATCCCCCATCCAAGTTGAGCGAAGTAATAAAAAAAAAGTGTATTGTAAGTTCAGTTTAATCTTGAAATGAAAGTGAGTAAACAACATAAAAATAAGGTGCATGTGTAATAAAGTGGCAGAGATAGAGCAGTCTAGAACAAGTTGGATAGGTTATAAAACAAATTTGCGGAACATCTGCCCTCCAAAAGTTACAAGTGGCATGTGCGTTGGTGAATAAAGAACATACCCCCACTGGAAAAAGTTGCAGAAGGGAAAAGAAAAATGCGATGAAAAAGTAATCGTTCAAGAAGTAAAAAGTGACACAGATTTCAAGAGGTAACTAAAACCCAAACACGAAATAGACTTGCAGAGGTAAAGAAACTGCAACCAGAAAAAACTACAAAAAATCAGTTGAACGGAGGTAATTAAATAGCAGCTAGAAACAAATTACGAGTAAAAAAAAAAAAAGAAAAAGAAATATGTATAGGTGAACAAGCAGCCTCAAAAACAAGTTACAAGCGAATCACATGTGCAGAGGCGAATGAACAGCAACCTGGACAAGTTACAAGTAAAACAAATGTGCAGGGACGAGTAAACAAGTGTCTCAAACAAGTTGCAAGTGCAGGAAAATTGCAAGAAGGAAAAAGGATGGCGGCGTTCGAGAGCTGTTGCTGCTGTAGCCTGCGAGCCGGGAGCGCCTTCATCGGTATTCTAGGCCTGGTAGGTGCACGCTGGCAATACTCAATGTTGGGCCGGGACGTGACGCCGCCTCCCAAATACCAACCGGGCGAATAGGCTGGGATGGCCCTGACACTGGCTATGTACGCTTGAATGGCAAATAGTTAGTCCTCGAATGTGTTAGTTAACCTGAGATACTACCGGTATACAAGCAAGCTAAACGTACAAAATAAATAAATAATAATCAACTAGCTGGGAAAAATAGGTTGGGATGGCTCTGATACTGACTATGTACGCTTGAATGACAAATAGTTAGTCCTTGGATGTGGTGGTACGTGATAGATTTTTGGTATGACTCAGAAAATACCAACCAGCCTGGGAGAATAGGCCGGGATGACTCAGATACTATGTACGCGTGAATGGCAAATGGTTAGTCAATGGATGTGGTAACTAGCTTGGAATACAATACAAGCAAGCTAAACGTGCAAAATAGTCGACTAGCTGGGGAAAAATGGGCCGGGATGACTCAAATACTGACTGTGTAGGCGTGAATGACAAATATTTAGTCTTTGGATGTTTTAGTTACTCTGAAATAATACCTGATGGATTTTAGTATGACTCAGAAAAATACCGTCTGTCTGTGGAGATTAGGTTAGGATGGTTGGAGATTAGGTTAGGATGGTTGGTGATTGGTTAGGATGGTTGGAGATTGGTTAGGAAGGTTGGATATTAGGTTAGGAAGGTTGGATTTTGGGTAGGATGGTTGGAGATTAGGTTAGGATGGTTGGAGATTGGTCAGGATGATTGGAGATTGGTCAGGATGGTTGGAGATTAGGTTAGGATGGTTGGAGATTAGGTTAGGATGACTGGAGATTGGTTAGGATGGTTGGAGATTGGTTTGGGTGGTTGGAGATTGGTCAGGATGATTGGAGATTTGGTCAGGATGGCTGGAGATTGGTTAGGATGGCTCAAACTCTCACTGCGTTGGCTTGAATGACAAATATTAGACAGGATTGCTTTTTTATCCTTTTTAGTAAGTGTAGACATGAAAAATGTGAGCTCCCGTACTTGAGGACATAGGCTAGGGGCTCAAAAACTGAATCTAGGGACTTAAAATTCAAATATATAGTTAAATGATACTTGATGCTGTTACTTTGCGATCAATCAAGGCGTAGATTTATAACATGGTGGTATGGCTTTGAAAATATCTACTACTCGCGGATATAAACTAGATTGGCTTAAATACTGTCTAGATTTGAATGTCCTATATCTGTTTAAATAGGAATGTGTGTGTGTGTGTGTGTGTGTGTGTGTGTGTGTGTGTGTGTGTGTGTGTGTGTGTGTGTGTGTGTGTGTGTGATGGCAGGACACAATACTGGCGGAATTTTATCGACAAACTTTAGGTCACGGCTGTACGCAAGACTACACGTTAAATACCGGTACTGTAACGGCAGAAATATAAACTGATCATCGTGCTAACTAAATTGTCGCTAATATACACAGCAGGTAGAGCCAGTTCCATCACACCTCATCCCTCTACACTGACTACTAAGAGGAAGAATTTGGCGCGGGAAAGAGTTCTGGCATACCACATACCCGTCTGATTTCCGTATGGGAGACGGGGGGTGTATGCTGGGGGGAGGGCAGCGAAATGGCAGGGGACAGGGCGACATGGAGGCGATTTGTTTGTCGCCACCCTTTACGGGATTAATTCGTCTGGCCATAGATAGATAGATAGAGTTCCACCAACCTTCTTTTCGCCACCCTTTACGGGATTGAGGCGTCTGGCTGTAGGTAGATAGATTTCCACCAACCTTCTATTGCACCTTTTGGCATGTTTACAAAATGAAATCAGTTACCGGAAAAAAACCTTCTTTGGAATTTTCGTCAAGGAAATTCACGCCCAAAATGAGGGTATTTGGTTTTAAATGAATGGGTAAATTTGAAGGTAATTTAGCATTGTCTAGTATTGATGTGGAATTACGCTGCGGTGTTGGTGAAGGTCGTCTATTAAGTGGCTTGTGGATATTACGTAACACCTCTTCCTTGGCGATTTATTCTGCATATACATTGTACACCTCAGTATCTTCTTGTATGTTATCAGTTAATAGCGGAAAGTGGAATGTTAAGGTCTCTAATTCTCACCGGGTAAGGAGTCTCCCTAACACCTCTTCCCTAACGACTTATTTTCATCCATTAATATCCTCTTTTTGCCTCTTACAGCTGTCTTTTTAATGTCGACAAGATTGAATGAATAACGCACAAGAATATAGTAACGGGGCAGAATCAGAAATAAACCGGTAAGGAAGAGGTGTTAGTGAGCTTCCTAACCGCATGAGAATATCGCCCAAGGTGTAATATACAAAATAAATCGCTAAGGAAAATGAACCACGAAGCATCATGGTCCAAGAGTTTAGAGTTTTGCTTAAGACGCTGAGATGTAAAAATTTTCTTTAGGGTTACATATATTTACAAGAAAGTTTTGGTTTTCCTCTCTGGCAGTGACCATGGCCTCTCCTGCAGCTGATGAGTTCCCGAGGGTATAAATAGCTTACCGTAATTGTGTAGCAGTGTGGGTGTTTTGCAGTTTAACCGACCAGCAGTGTGTGTGTGTGTGTGTGTGTGTGTGTGTGTGTGTGTGTGTGTGTGAAGCTTTGTAGAAATGGTACCGTACTCTGCAGATGTGGAGAGTGTTCCTTACGTGTCAGTTTTCTGGATTTTAACTTGCCTACAAATGATATATCCATTATCATCTCCATCAGCGACGTTGGACAGAGGTTGTATATTCATCCTGCTATTTTGTGTGCAAGATATATAAAAAAGTTGTAAACGGATTTCACTGGGGTGTAGTGGATAGGTGAGCAGTGGGTAAGGGAAGGGCGTAATGAATTTCGAAAAGGATCCAGACACGGATGCAGGAATAAATCAAACTTTATTGGCATTGATGGAGGTATGCACTCTTAGCTTTTGTGTAACAGGGCAGAGTGAGTCCGTAGAATTAACTGGCTGTGAACCCGTAAAAGTTTATTCGTCTGGTAGGAAAGAGGATTACAGTAGCAAAAGTTCGATTGGCGTTGACGGAGGCATGCGTTCTATGAAGGCTTTCTAATTACTAAAGTTGCATTGAATTTTTACTTACGATAGATGCCAACGTAACTCAAGTACAGTACATCATGATTTGTAACTTTGGATCGATAAATATGGTTAAATTATACATCATAAAACAATAAAATTAAATCATACCAGTGATTAGGAGGTAGTAAAACAATAAAGTGCTAGGAATGAGTAGAGGCGCCGTTAGGTTTTGCAGAGTAACCGACGTAAACACCAATCGCGTCAGCTGGTGCTTGCGGTTGGCTAAATCTGTTCGTTGAATTAATCTTGCGAAAATCACCGCAGCTCCAGAAATTATCGCTCAAGACCCGCAGTAAAAGCCGGCATGGTTGCATTCTCCTCAGGGCAATCTCAGGAAAATAGAAAAAAAGGAAAAAGCGGTGCGGGAATGAATTGAATTTGAAAATGAGCCCGTCTTGAACATCCGGCCACAGTTTTCCCACATTTACGCTACATGCCGTAATAAAACCCACGGCTCTTGGGTTTTATTTGGTGCTATTAGATGGGTTTATTGGGGCTTTTAAGAGAGAGAGAGAGAGAGAGAGAGAGAGAGAGAGAGAGAGAGAGAGAGAGAGAGAATATTAAAGGTAAGGTACGAAAAGGTTACAAGGCAGAAAGTTAAAGGTTCCTTGAAAGAGAGAGAGAGACTTTACACATGAAGCAAGAAAATTAATGGTATGGAAAGGTTAGAGGGTAAAAGGCTGGTAAGTTTCTACAACCGTGCGAGAGAGAGAGAGAGAGAGAGAGAGAGAGAGAGAGAGAGAGAGAGAGTTACCCTCTCATCCCAAACGTGCTCCTATCTAAACCAAATCTAGCAGCAAACACTGAACAAATAG
>NC_137018.1:51743184-51863184 GCF_032717465.1 Coenobita brevimanus | reverse complement strand
TCCTGTCTGCTGTTTCTTTTCCCTCTCTAATTCCTGTCTGCTGTTTCTTTTCCCTCTCTAATTCCTGTCTGCTGTTTCTTTTCCCTGTCTAATTCCTGTCTGCTGTTTCTTTCTCCCTGTCTAATTCCTGTCTGCTGTTTCTTTTCCCTCTCTAATTCCTGTCTGCTGTTTCTTTTCCCTCTCTAATTCCTGTCTGCTGTTTCTTTCTCCCTCTCTAATTCATGTCTGCTGTTTCTTTCTCCCTCTCTAATTCCTGTCTGCTGTTTCTTTTCCCTCTCTAATTCCTGTCTGCTGTTTCTTTCCCCTCTCTAATTCCTGTCTGCTGTTTCTTTCTCCCTCTCTAATTCATGTCTGCTGTTTCTATTCTTTAATTCCTGTCTGCTGTTTCTATTCTCTAATTCATGTCTGCTGTTTCTATTCTCTAATTCCTGTCTGCTGTTTCTTTCCCCTCTCTAATTCCTGTCTGCTGTTTCTGTTCTCTAATTCCTGTCTGCTGTTTCTTTTTCCTCTCAAATTCCTGTCTGCTGTTTCTTTTCCCTCTCTAATTCCTGTCTGCTGTTTCTTTTCCCTCTCTAATTCCTGTCTGCTGTTTCTTTTCCTCCTCAAATTCCTGTCATGTTTCTTTGTTGTATGCTTTAATATTCCACGTAAGAAAATATCTCGTTTGAACCCTTAAAAATCGAGAGACGACATGCCTATTTAACTCTGGCAAATCTTGATAAATATACTGTACTTGCCGCTCTGAAACTTCCCGAAATGCGAAGGTTAGCCTATATAAAAACGTCTGGCAGTAGGAATAAAAAAAAAAAAATGTACTGAGGGAATGAAAGAGGCTCCATTCTGATTACTGTTAGAATGATTTTGTAGATGTTATTGTTGTTGATGTTGTGGTGGTGGTGGTGGTGATTGTGATGATGTTGATGATGCTGTTATTGTTGATGCTGCTGGTTCTGTTGCTGGTGCTGCTGCTGCTGATACTGTTGTTGTGGATGATGTTGATGCTGCTGCTAATGATGATGTTACTCAAGGCACATCTGAGCGTGAACGCAGTGGATTGCAGACTTAAGTTTCCCTTCTGCAGTCCCCCATCCACCTTTCGGGGGATATGCATTGAACTGAATGACGTTTGTATAACCAGGCAGCTCACGTTATATCACTGCCACCGCGTGAAGGCGTCATCCAGCACCTTTGTAGACGTAACTGAAGGATATAAATGAAAGAGAAGAAATAACTGAAATAACGAACAAAAACTTAAACGTTTGAAAATTCTATTCTATTTCATCGCCAGGATTTAAAATTTTTCGTTAACGTCCAAATGATTTTGTGCACAATGGAAGACAAACAACTGACTGGAGTGATGTAACCTTTGAGAAATTTTGTAAGTTTATCATTTTTAATAATACCGGTATGCTTCCAGTGTTATTATTATTATTATTATTATTATAGTAGTAGTAGTAGTGGTAGTATTAGTAGTAGTAGTAGTCCACTGAGGGATGTAATAGAATGTGGAGAACTGATTAAAGCGAAACAACCTTTGTGAAAGTGTAAAGGTTGGAGAGAGAGTTTGGTTAATTGTATGTGTCAGTGCTAACAGCCTTTTCTCCTTTCAAGATGTGGACAGTCATTGTGCGGAGAGAGAGAGAGAGAGAGAGAGAGAGAGAGAGAGAGAGAGAGAGAGAGATTCATTTGGATAAACTTAACCCTTTCAACACGATGACGTCTTATTTAAAATCTTATTACTTTACTCTGTTCATGTTAACTTGGCCTAAGATCGTCACGTATCCTGTATGACACGCTGGAACAACAGATGAACACTTGAATATGGTACTAGTCACGAAGACGTGCAATGGAAAGAACGCAGAGAAACGGTACTTTCAAAATCACGCCCAAAGGTTCCCAAGTAATCGCGCTAAGAGGGATTCAAATTCCGACAACGCGGTGTGGTACTCTGGTGTGGTAACTGGTATTAAGCGGTGTATTTAAAGTGGTATTTTTTAAAGTGGTATGCCCAGGCCTGAAATCGTAAAGTGGAATGCAGATTTCTGATTTTTTGATGATTTTTGAAGTATAAGTAGTAGTTGTAGTGGTGGTGGTGGTAATAGTCGTAGTCGTTGTAGTAGTAGTTGTTGTAGTAGTAGTAGTAGTAGTTGTAGTTGCTGTAGTAATAGTTGTAGTAGTAATAATAATAATAATAATAATAATAATAATAGTAGTAGTAGTAGTAGTAGTAGTAGTGATACCGGTAGTAGTAGTAGTAGTAATAATAATAATAATAATAATAATAATAATAATAGTAGTAGTAGTAGTAGTAATACCGGTAGTAGTAGTAGTAGTAGTAATAATAATAATAATAATAATAATAATAATAATAATAATAGTACTAATAGTAGTAGTAGTAGTAGCTGTGGGGAATAGTGATATAAAAATTACCGCCGTGTAATTTAGCACAAGCATTTCCCACAGGCAGAATGCTTCCGTCACCACACTGCGTCACGTGTTTGCGATATTAACGTAAAAGCAGCGTCACATGTAGCACCCATCTGGCCTCTGCTGCTTGCGTCACGTTACTCTACCGTATCCTTGTGACGGTATCTTCCTGCCGTTATTGTCTATCTGTTTATCTATCGTCTGTCTATCTATCTATCATTCCTCCGCTGTTATGTCTATCTTGTCTGTCTATTATCTGTTTATCTATCATCCGTATTGTCTATCTATCGCCAGACGCCATAATCCCGTCAGGAGTTGCCACTAAAAAATCGCCTCCACGTCACCCTGTCCTCTTTGCTAATAGGCTGCCCTTTCTCCGACCCACAAACTCCCTAATGTATCTCTCCACCCTATCCTTCCATCACATCTCCGGTCTCCGCCTCCACCTTACTCACATATACTCTTCTTGTCAGTTTCTCATTCACCAGCCTCTCCAACTCTCATATACACTTCCAGTCTCTCATTCCCCGTCCTCCTCATCTCACTCACACACTCTCCTAGTCAGTCTTTCATTCTCTATCCTCTTCATCTCACACATACTTCCAGTCTCTCATTCTCCATCCTCTCCACCTCACTCATAGACTCTCCTAGTCAGTCTCTTATTCTCCAATCTCTCTACATGACCAAAATATCTCACAGCACTCCACCTAACGCTTTCAATCACGTCCACATCAGCACCACAGCGCTCCTTCACTTTCTCATTTGTCTGTCTCTCCACGTAACTCCACATCCCTCTTTGAAATGCCGTTTACTGTTCTGTTCTTGCTGTTGTTGTTGTTATTATTATTGCTCATGTTGTTGTTAATGCCGTTGCTGTTGTTTTTCTTATTGTTTTCGTTGTTCCTCGCTCCTTCGAATTCGTTACTGCTTCCTGATGTTACTGTAGTTTATTCGTGTTAACCTGATCGAGATTTTTGTGTTTTTACAGCCTACTTCTCGTGGTGGATTTAGACCATTACGGCACATCTTCGTGACTAGCATCATATTCTCTCTCTCTCTCTCTCTCTCTCTCTCTCTCTCTCTCTCTCTCTCTCCGCTTCCTTTCTCACCGTTTTCTTAGTTTCCTTCCCTTCTTCCCTTCCTTTTCCTTTCCCTTGTACTTTTTCTCCCTTCAGTTGAGGTCATTTCCTTCCCTTCCTTCCTTCCCACCTTCATTCCTTCTTTCTTCCTTTCCTCCTTGTTCCTTTATTGTCTTTCCCTCTCTTGATACAACTTCCTACTTCCTCCGTTCCCTTCCTTCCCCCTTTTACTACTTCTGCTTTCCTTCCTTCTTTCTTCCTTTCTTTCGTTTCCCTTTTTTCTTTCATTTATTTCCTTGTTTTTCTACGACTTCCTTGTTCCCTTCCCTTGCTTCCTCCTACTTCCTTTCCTTCTCCCTTCCATCCTCCTACTTCCTTTCCTTCTCCCTTCCTTCCTCCTACTTCCTTTCCTCCTCCTCCTTTCATCCTCCTACTTCCTTTCCTTCTCCCTTCCTTCCTCCTACTTCCTTTCCTTCTCCCTTCCTTCTTCCTACTTCCTTTCCTCCTCCTCCTTTCATCCTCCTACTTCCTTCCCTTTTCCCTTCCTTCTTCCTCCTAATTCCTTTTCTTCTCTCTTCCCTCCTCCTCCCTTCCTCTCCCCCTCCGCCTCGGTTTTCAACTTTGACTAGGTGAAAGTTTTGGTGGTAAGGTGGGAAGAAGTTAGAGCGAGAGAGAGAGAGAGAGAGAGAGAGAGAGAGAGAGAAACAAGCCTGCTCTATGTATATAATCTGGGTCGACCTTACACATACATACATCCACATGCCCGCCCCCCACCGAGACACACACACACACACACACACACACACACACACACACACACACGATCAGAAACATTACATACCGATACACTGTCGGTAATAATAATAATAATAATAATAATAATAATAATAATAATAATAGAAGTAATTGTACTAGTAGTAATAGTGGTAGTAGTAGTAGTAGTAGTAGTAGTAGTAGTAGCAGCAGCAGTAGTAGTAGTAGTAGTAGCAGCAGCAGCAGCAGCAGCAGCAGCAGCAGCAGCAGCAGTAGTAGTAGTAGTAGTAGTAGTAGTTACAAACAAGCGCAGAAGCCACACAGGTGATGCGGAGTTAGTGGTGCATTTAAATACTTATGCAGGTGACACTTTATGGCACTTAAGTCAAGCACAAGTGGTGGAGTGTGGCATGTGGATGAGGAGGAAGAGGATGTGGAGGAGGGGGAGGGGGATGATGTGGAGGAGGTGAATGTGGAGGATGTGCAGGACAAGGAAGAGGAAGACAACTGGAGGAGGAAGAGGATGTGAAGGAGGAGGAGGATAAGGGCGAAGAGGAGGAGGAAGATATGGAGGAAGAGGATGAGGAGCAGTGACGTAGCTATGGAGGGCTTGGAGGAGGTCTCTCTCTCTCTCTCTCTCTCTCTCTAGTATTTTCTCAGGTATTTTCTCTCCTCTTTTCTTCATAATCTCTCCTTCCTCTCTTCTCTCTTCGTTTTTCTTTCCAATTCCTCTTACGGTACTCCTTTCTTCCGTCTCTCCCTCTCCCTCGCTCCCTACCAATCCCCTCCCCCCTCTACCTTCCTCTACCCATCCCCACCCCTCCTCTTCCCCCCCCCCACCTCCAGTTGTATACCGGTACTATAAATCATGCGATCAGGTTTGACAGCTGAGAGAGAGAGAGAGAGGGAGAGAGAGAGAGAGAGAGAGAGAGAGAGAGAGAGAGAGTACAGGAAAATGTTGGAAATACACATAAAAATAAATGATATAGAGAGAGAGAGTACAGGAAAACGAAGATAATTATACACAGAACAGGATAAAGAGAGAGAGAGAGAGAGTACAGGAAAAAGAAAATATACGGTACACAAAACAGGATTAACAGCAGAGTGTACAGGAAACGAAGAAAATAATACGGTAGACAAAACAGGATTAACAGAGAGAGAAAGTATAGCAAAAATAACATACGGTAAAACAAGAATTACTCACAGTATCGACAGCCATCCCAAACTAACCCGTACGTCCCCAAATCAAGAAAATATTGGCAATGTTTACAAATCATCGTACGTCCGGCAAGGCAGCATCGCATCCCCCCTTCCCCCCTCCTCCCAACGTATCGTACACATCTGTTTGCCTACCGGGTACAATAATTTTTTTTCATTGGTTTAAGATATGTATTTATTATCTGTTTGTTTATGTATGTATGTTTTTTGTGTGTGCTGTTGGAGTTTGGAGCGAGGTATTTTTGGTGAATAAATAAACTTGTGTGGTCGGAAAAAAAAAAGACTATCCAGACGATTTGTTCATCTGTGATAGTCGTAGTAGTAGTAACTAGTAGTAGTATCATTGGTAGTAGTAATAGTAGTGATATCAGTAGTAGAAGCAGTTGTAGTAGTAGCAGCAGTAGTATCATCATCATCATCACGCTCAACATCAGCAGCAGCAGTAGTAGTAGAAGAAAAAGTAGTAGTAGTAGTAGTGGTAGTAGTAGCAGTAGTAATGGTTCAAGGAGGATGAGGAAAAGGAAAAGAAAAAAATACAGCCCAATTGTAAATCTCATGTACCAATAGGAAGACGGTTTTTTTTTTATTACTTAGCGGAAATGGCAACAGGACCAAAGTGAAATATACCGTTGTACCGTAATATCCTTAACATCCGGATTACGTATAGTCTGTTGAATTCATTTTGCATGTCTGTGGTGTATTGTCCTAAAACGTACTAACTCCCCTACCAGTCTATCTGTCCATGTATTAGTATGTATGTGTGTATGCATGTATGTATGTATGTATGTATATGGTATTGTTAATCTGCGTATGTAATCCTCTATCTTCTTATCTGAATATTGTTTTATAAAGTATCTGGAATGAGGAAATAGGCTAAGAAGAAGCGAGCGTAATAATAATAATAATAATAATAATAATAATAATAACAATAATAAACAAATAACAACGCCCACCATCATCGTCTCCTAAGCAACACAATCCACCCGGACACACACACACACACACACACACACACACACACACACACACACATGAAATCTACACTCGACATCCAAGTGTTGTACCTCTTAGCTCTGTCGTCTATGGCAGCATATTCTCTCTCTCTCTCTCTCTCTCTCTCTCTCTCTCTCTCTCTCTCTCTCTCTCTCTCTCTCTCTCTCTCTCTCTCTCTCTCACACACACACACACACACACACACACACAGGTGGTGGGGATTAAGATGGAAAGGTGTATGAAAGAGGGAGGGAGGGAAGATAGATTGGGGAGATAGGGAGGGAGGAATTGAATAGGAGGGGGAGAGGAGAGGGAGTAGGGAGGAGGGAAGAAGGATGGGGAGAGAAGTGAGAGGAAAGAAGGGAATGAGAGGGGGAGGAATGGAGAGAAGGGGAAGGGGGAGAGTGGAGAGGGAGGGTGAGAGGGGAGAGGAGAGGAGGTTGGAGGTATGTTGAGTGGGAATGGAGGAAGGGAAAGATAGTCTGCAGAGGGAGGGGAAAGAGGAGGGGGAGAGGGGAGAGAGGGAGGGAAGGAGAGAAGAGGAGAGGGAAGGGAGATAAAGTGAGGGAATGAAGGGAAGGGGAGGGGAGAAGGAAGACATATAGAGAGGAAAATGAGGAAGGAGAGGAGTGAGTGAGACAAGAGGGGAGAGGAGAGGAGGTAAGGAGAGGGGAGGGGAGTGGAGGGGAAGGGAAGGGAGAGATACGTGGAGAGGAAATTGAGGAAGAAAGGTTGGAGGTAGGGTTGGGGAGGGAGAAGGGAGTAAAAGGAGAGGAAGGGGAGGGAGGAGAGGGTGGTAAAAGAGTGGGAAGAGGGAATGAGGGGAATGGCAGGGGGAGAGGGGAAGAAGGAAGAGGAAATGGAGAGAGAGAGAGAGAGAGAGAGAGAGAGAGAAGTGGTAAAAAGGGAGGGAAGGAGGGAAAGAAATGTAGGGAGGTGGGTAGGTAGCTGTGGAGAGAGAGAGAGAGAGAGAGAGAGAGAGAGAGAGAGAGAGAGAGAGAGAGAGAGAGAGAATGGAGGAAAATAGTAAGGAAGAAGAGTTAGGGGGGAGGGGGAGGCAGCAGTGAATAAGTCTTGAATGGAGTGGTATAGGGCTTGATTGGCTCTCTCTCTCTCCCTCTCTCTCTCTCTCTCTCGCTCTCTCTCTCAGCTATTTCCTCTTTATTTTTCCTCCCCTTCCCTTCCTCTTTCTTTCTCCCCTTCCTTTTTTTTTTTTTAACTCTTCCCCTCTCCCTCTCCTCCCCCTTTCCTCCCCCTCTCCCTCTCTCCTCCCCCTCTCCCCTCCTCCTCCCACCCTTTTTCTCTCCCTTCTCACTTTGTAAAAATATTCTTCTCTTTTTTCTCCCTTCCCATCCCTCTCTTCCTGTCTTCCTCTCTCTACCCTGCCAGTCTTCCTCCTCTACCTTTTTATTACTCTTCCTCCTCCTCCTCCTCCTCCTTATCTGTTTTTCCATCCCTTCCTTGTTTTTTCATCTCCTTCCTCCTTCTTATCACAGCATCTCCCTCCCCCTCACCTCTCCACTCCCTCCTCTCCTCCCCTTCCGTCTCTACCTCCCCTCCTACTATCATACCATTCAACCCCCTCTCGCCATCTCCCCCCTCCCTCTCACTCCTCCTCCTCCTCCCTCTCCTTCCCCCTCCTCTCTCCCCCTCCTCCCTCTTCTTCCCCCACCTCCTCCCTCCCCCTACTACACGTATCTCTCCCCTACTTCCGCTTACATCTATTTTCGACCGCTCATTCACCCACTTACCTTCTCTCTCTCTCTCTCTCTCTCTCTCTCCCTCTCTCTCGACGCAATTGGTATCGTTTAGTTAGGATGGAGCAATTTGCATATTCGCGTCTGCATTCATGTGTCTATTAGACACAAACAATATTTTAGAATATATATAATAGATAAACATTCTGTTCATCTTTTGAAAAAAAAAAAAAAAATTGCATGCATAGAGTAAGTATGTGGTTGTATGCCCAAATTTTCCTTTTCCATATTATTCTACTTTCTGCCGATCCTATAAAATTCCTTCAGGTTTTTCATTCCTGCAAGGTATTACTTCCTCTCTTGTTTCCTGTACGGCAAAAGCCGGAGGGTCTGGAGGGTGGGGGAGAGAGCCTTCTGCTGTGCTATCCTTTTCTCCTGCTCCTATGCACTATATTAGGATTAAGGCCGGACCACCTCGTAGGGACCGTAAGGTCTGTGTGGTCTGTGTATCTATGTAACTCTCTCTCTCTCTCTCTCTCTCTCTCTCTCTCTCTCTCATTATACTGCTATTCAACACATTAAACCTTGTATAAATGGAACTGGTGGGGGCCAGATATAAAGTATTCAGGTAAGCACGTGATTGCAATAGTACTAGTGGCAATAATAATAATAATAATAGTGATAGTAAAAGTAATAGTAATAATAATAATAATAGTAATAGTAAAAGTAATAGTAATAATAATAATAATAATAATAGTAAAAGTAATAGTAATAATAATAATAATAATAGTAAAAGTAATAGTAATAATAATAATAATAATAATAATAGTAATAGTAATAGTGAAAGTAATAATAATAATGATAATAACCAGAAAGCTTTCACAGAGCGCACACTTCCGCCAGTGCCATTGCCATTACAAAGGATCCGTCTCCAGATAAGCAGATATAGGATCCGGATCTAGATACGTCCCCAAATTTAAGTAATTCTTTCATGGTACCTGGTCCACCTTTCCGCAAAATTTCAGTGAGATTCGTTGAGATATTTTGGAGATATTGTGCAGGATATTTCCGATCCATATCCTGATTCGCTCCAAAATTTGATTATTTCTTGCTCGGCCCATGCCCCACTCTTCCACAAAATTTCATCAAAATCCGTTCATAACTTTCTGAGCAGTCCTGCTAACAGACCAACAAACAGACAAGCAAACCAACGTGGGGTAAAACCTACTCTTAGCGGAGGTAATAATAACCCGTGTTGTATATAATGGCTATCCTAATCCTCCTCCACATCCTGTTACTGAGGTCGGGTTAGGTTAAGTTAGGTGATCCTGTGTGGGGGTCACCAGCATTTATACTGCTTTGACGGGACGGGCAGGACAGGGTGATTAAGTGGTGTGAGTGGTAGGGTGATTAAGTGGTGTTGTGTGAGTGGTAGGGTGATTGAATGGTGTAAGTGGTAGGGTGATTAAGTGGTGTTAAGTGCTTGTAAGTGGTAGGGTGATTAAGTGATGTAAGTGGTAGGGTGATTAAGTGGTTGTAAGTGGTAGGATGATTAAGTGGTGTAAGTGGTAGGGTGATTAAGTGGTGTAAGTGGTAGGGTGGTTTACAGTAAGTGGTGTAAGTGGTAGGGTGGTTTAAGTGGTGTAAGTGGTAGGGTGATTTAAGTGGTGTAAGTGGTAGGGTGATTTAAGTGGTGTAAGTGGTAGGGTGATTAAGTGGTGTAAGTGGTAGGGTGATTAAGTGGTGTAAGTGGTAGGGTGATTAAGTGGTGTAAGTGGTAGGGTGATTAAGTGGTGTAAGTGGTAGGGTGATTAAGTGGTGTAATTGGCAGGGTGGTACTGAGAGTCGAGTATGGAGGTAGAGATATTGGAATAGGTTGTAGGGAGGTAGGGTAAATGATGAAAGTACTAAGGCAGAGGTCAGCAACCCTTAAAGCTAGAAGATCCATTTATTTTAAAGTTTCATAAAAATGTAGTACTCTCGGAGCCACAATACAAAAAATTATCTCTTAAACCGAAGTCTGCGATACTTAAAATCTAAACAAAACAGTGCGATGATATTGTTCGATCTACTTATAGTTTATATCTTTTCAAAGTTGAATTAAAAATCTAATGTTGCCTTGCATGTGTCATATGATGCCTTCGTTCTGAAAGAATAAATGATTGTTTATGAAGCTCCAGGAGCCGCAAAAGTGTCCTAAAAGAGTCGCATGCGGCTCCTGAGCAGCAGGTTACCGACCTCTGTACTAGGGAGATGGAGGGAGGGAGATAGGTGAAGGCTGGGGTGAAGGAAGACAGAGATGGGGGAAGGAGGGACATAGGCTCATGGTGACAGAGTGAGGGTGGAAAGTAGTAGGGAGGAAGGGTAATGAAGTGAGTGATACTAGGGTGGTTAGTGTGACAGGCAGCAGGGAGACAGGGTGATTGAGTCCGAGTTAATAAGAAGGTAGGAAGATGGAGAGAACACTGGGGGGGGGGTGATAGGGATGAAGAGTAAGGTGGTGGAAGAGAGAGAGAGGGGAGGAGGTTGGAAAGATGGAGATAGATATGGCAGTGTGGCAGAAGTGTAGAGTTGTTTAGTTGAGCTAGTTTTTGTACCAGGTCAGTCCAGTCTGGTACTCTACCATTTTATATATATATATACCGGGTATATATATATATATATATATATATATATATATATATATATATATAAATAGATAGATAGATAGATAGATAGATATGCGACAGGCTGGTAGATAGATAGATATGCGACAGGCTGGTATCCCTTTGCTTTTGATGTACAGTTAGACTATTAATCCCTTTTTAATGGCATAACGGTGCAGATTTGTGGTGCAGAATGACGATGGTATAAATTTGTGCTGGTGATGTTATCTGATTGTTATGTTGTCAGGTGGTGAGCGTGGCTGGCGGTGCGGTGTGCCTGCTGCTAGTGACGGCGGATGACCTGGCAGCAGTGATACAGAAGCTATATAACACCTACTATGACCTGGAGAACCCCGTCAAGCTGTACACACTCAATGGCACGCAGGAAGGTCAGGACAGCGGACTTTTTTATATCCTGTAGAGCCACGGATATCCACGGCTCTGAAGTTTGGTAGTGCAGGACTGAACCCACCCTCCCACTCCACATGCCCTCTCACTTTCTCCCCCGTCCTCCCACTCCACATGCCCTCTCATTTACTCCCCCGTCCTCCCACTCCACGCCCCATCTTTCATTTATATCTCTTCCACCAGTTCATACTCCACCTTTTCCATTATACCTTCACCTTCCCACTCTACATGCCCTTTCTCACTCCCCCACTCCAAACCCACTCTCTCACGTACAGTAACCCCCACTTCACTCTTCAATCAATAAATCTTCACTATCCTACTCCTTAGCCATCTTCACTGCAACCATTTTCCTTACTACTATGAAACCGCTATGTTAATTCCTCCTCTCCCCCTGCCACTCACTCACTCCCCATCTTCAGAACTCTTGCTCATTTCCTCTTTATATCCCCTTACTCCCCAAAACGCCCATCACATCTTAACCTCTCCCCATTTCCTCCCACTTCCCCATTCCCTCCCATTCCTTCCACTCATTCTTACTGATTCCTCTTCCTGTTTTCCCCACCATGATGGCTTCCTTTGCCACTCATGCCATTTCCTCCCACTCTTTTTCCATTCCTCCCACACTTTTCCATTTCCCCTCCATTCCTCTCATCATTTTTCTCCCCCCTTTCTCTTTCATAGCAGCTAATTCCTCCACCACTCACTCATTTTCTTCCCATTCTTATCCATTTCTCCCTCACCTTACACTCACCCATTCCCCACTCCCCTCACATTCACTGACAGGTCCAGCTTTGATGTATCATTGGGGTACTGTACTGTATAGTGAAAACCATTACTTCCCTCTCACTGACCCCTCTCTTTCCCCACTCAGGGCCACTCACTCACAGTATATTCCACTTGCCATTCCCATCCATTTGCTACAGTATCCTATCCACCTCCTACTCCCTCATCCCCTCCTACTCTACAACTAACGTCAGTACTTCCTTCCATTCCCCCTTAACTTACCCCCCATCTCTCTCTCTCTCTCTCTCTCTCTCTCTGATGCGCATGTGACCTTGAGAATTAATGGACCTCACTCAGCACATCTCAAGCAGGTGTCCTTAAGCTTCCCCACCCCTATCTGTCTATCTGTCCATCTATATATATATCTATCTACCTATCTGTTTGTCTATCAGTCTATCTATCTATCTATCTAGCACCCAGTCCTTTATGACCCCATCAAGAGTGCAAGGTTCTGGGGCGAGACATTTAAGACAGACAAGCCCCTTACCTGAGAGACATTTCACAAGCAGTAAACCCCCAACCAACCCTCAGCTATAAACCCGTATGAGTCACGTTCAGTTGGAGTGCCATATCCCCGAAGACCACCAGGCATACATTTGAATATAAGGTTACAGTAAATACAATAAATATGTGGTTACAGTAAATACAGCACAGTAAATACAATAAATGATTTCCTGGGCTACAAGAATGATTTAGCTGTTCAGTCAGTATTGAGTCACCTGAGGGTAACACCTTACTAAAATTCCTAGATATCCTTTCATTGCCCCCATTGATTCCTCTTCTGTCACTGACCTCTCTCCCCACCCAGCTCCCCTTGATGCATCCCTCACTGCTGTGCTTGGAATGGGGTATCCTGGCCGCACTGCTCGTCATGTTTGTCACTAACACATCTCTCCCCCCACTCTTCTTACCATTCCCTTCCCCTCTGTCTCTCCTCACTTAGGGACATGTCACTTAGAATTGACAGACCAATCATAATATATGTAGAGTGAAACATCCTGGCAGTGTACTCTTCATATTTGTCACTAACCACTCTCTTG
This sequence comes from Coenobita brevimanus, assembly GCF_032717465.1. Lineage (NCBI taxonomy): Eukaryota > Metazoa > Arthropoda > Malacostraca > Decapoda > Coenobitidae > Coenobita > Coenobita brevimanus. The sequence goes on along the minus strand of NC_137018.1, from coordinate 51,850,141 downwards.
CCCCACATTTCTCAATAACCTCTCTCCCTTCTCCCACTCCCCTCACTAATGTCTGTTTTCCCACTCCCCTCACTAATGTCTCTCTTCTCCCACTCTCATCACTAATGCCACTTTCTTCCTACTCCCCTAAAAAATGTCTGTCTCTTCCCACTTCCCTCATTAATGTCTCTCTCTCTCTTCCCACTCCCATAACGAATGTCTTTCTTTTCCCACTCCTCTCACTAATGTGTGTCTCCCTCCACACAGGGCCGCGTGATCTGGGTCTGACAGATCCGACTCTAATGTACATAGAGTGGGGTATCCTGGCCACACTGCTCTTCATGTTCGTAGCATCCGTTGTGAACTCACTTATGATCATTGGCGCCATTAGGGTAAGTGTCTGTACAAATTGGGTGAAAAATAAGAGGAGTAGAGCTAAAACTGGGCAGAAACTGGAGAAACTGGATGGGAATTTGTTGGAAGATTGACAAAATTTTAAGGAAAATTGGGATAATGTGGGGAAGTTAGGTGAAAAATTTGAAAAAATGTAATAGATATGAGGGGATACTGGGTCGGCAGTTGTCTGGAAATAAATTATTCTTAGGAAATGTTGGGATATTGTTTGAAAAATTTTTGGAAACTGAGTGGAAATGTAGAGGGAATTTTAGGTAGTGGGATAAAGCTTGAGTAAATTAAGAGAATTAGAGTGCAGACTGGAGAAATTGGGATTTAGTGGTAATCTGTGAAAATATAAAATAAACAGATTGGATTGCAGGGTGGAATTTAGAAGTAATAGGGTGGAGGGAGAAGAGTATAGATTGGACAGAGGAGTGTGTCTTGACAAGGTCCATAACCTTTTAAAATAAATGCAGAAAGTCAAAATGAAAGCAAAAATGAAGCTATTCAGGAAATCTTGAACCATAATCAAGACAGTTTTAGAGGTACAGTATCTTGTTTTCCAGTTGGCTGTGAGGTTAACTCTTAGCTTGTCAGCATACCCCATTTTCATAATTATTCTCGTGTAATTTTTTCAACACATGAGAAATCCCAGCAACTAAGCAATACACAATGACTACCCTGTTAATGAGATGAAACTGCAGTGAAGCTCAACGTGCAAGCCAGGTGAAAGCCAAAATGAACTTGATTTATAAAACCTCACAAAAACACAGCTTTATTATAAAGCAATATCTGGTAACCCAAATAAAATATCATTGACCATTTAACCTTTCTAAGTTGACGATTTGTCTTTTTTCCTGATTAGTGCTGAATTATAACATTTAGTATAGGAGAGTGTCACCGAGGATGAGATGGAGAGATGGGGTGGAGAGGTATATGAGAGAGGGGGGGGTGAGTTGGGAGCGGGTCAGTGAAATGGCTGGGGACAGGGCGATGTTGAGGCGATTTGTTTGTGGCCACCCCGAACGGGATTGAGGCGTCTGGCAGTAGATAGATAGATAGAGAGTGTCATCAGGGGGAACACATGAAGGGATTATGATGGAAATGGGAAGAGGTTTGATGAATAATGTTACTGTTGTTTAGAGTGTGATAAGATAATAGCTAGCCTTCCAGCCTTTAGTTCTTTCTTTGCTAGAGAAAGAGAGAGAAAAAAGAAGTATGGATTGCATCGCGAATAGAATTCAAGTTAAGTTCCATCAGGTGAAAATAAACCATCTGTAGTTACAACAAATAAATATAAAGATATTCACTGTATCAATGGAATATTTTAAAGTAAACAGTACAGTAATAATTTGCTTCTGGTTTTTCAGGAGACAACATGGATGATGTTGCCATGGATGGTGGTGCAGTGGATTACGATACTCCTTACCGTTGCACTCTTTGCTGTCATACTGTGGGTGGGTATATATATATATATAGAGAGAGAGAGCACAGAATGTACCGTAACTCATACTAGTCAGGAAAGCTTCACCATTCTAAAGCAGGGATTGGGGAACAGGAGTAAATTACCCCAAATGGGTTAAATAAAAAAAATTTTGGAGGTAATGTGTGCGGTATATTACAGTACTGATTTTCTACATAAATTATGTAAGTTTTAGTGAACAAAATGTAAAGCCATGTATCATGTCTCATGATATTTGTTGCTTTTCTGCCGTACTATTGACAGATGTGTACACACGTGTCTATTTTTGTTTTTGTTTTCATTTACTTTTAAGTTTAGGGATAATTTCATTTTACTCAAATAAAATTTTGGGTAATACCCTAGAAAAGCTCTGCGACCCTTGTTCTATAATTTATTCAGTCAAAAGCAGCAGTTTGCTTAGGATAATTTGGCAGTTGCAGAATCACCAGATATCATGACAAGAGCTGCCACTGTGATAACCAGATACTACAGTACAGTTATTACCAGATCTGTTACCAGATGACAGGTGAGAAGGATGGCTATAATGCTAATACTGCATTCTTATTATGCCAACTTGACGTAAAATATTATTGCTATGATATTTCTCCATCTTGAATGCTGAGTTGTAACAGTAGATTAACACTAGAATATTATGCTGACATTTTTTTTTTCAGTATGGTATTAACTTATTACAGTATTTTATAATACAGTATATGGCTCTGGATTCATCCATAACATTGTAGTTGGCTGTTATGATGTTCATGCAGATTTACAGTGAGAGTCCAGGTTTTTAACAAAGAATATTAGGCTGTAATACTGTCCATAATCATAAAAGTTTAATTGCCTTTATGATAATTTCTTTCATATTATGTGCTTGGTAGCCTGAGGCATCCGTGGATATGAAGGTCACATGCAACACATGCAGTGATCTGAATATGTAAGAGCTGTCTGGAGCTTCTCAGTCATGTGATATCCCTAGGAATGCAGGCCATTAACCTACCCTTAATTGTTCTGGCTTAAGGTGACCCAAAATTTCAGAGGTTATATGGGTATGGATGTTAGTCATTTTGTTACAAGCAGACCTCTTGACTTTTTCTTCCTTATCATTGGTACATGTACTGTACTGTAAACTGGGGGAACTGGCAAATGTGCCTTATGGATAGTAGTGGAACTTTGATAGGCATTTTTCCTGGAACTCATCATGGATTTAATAGCAAAAACAATGTACAAACAAATGTGGCACTTACTCTTTTTCCATTTCAGCATGAACTTGTTGCCATGCCACGATATTGGTGGGCAGTGATGTTCATGGTGGCGGTGGTGATCCTGATGATACTAGCATTCGTCATGGTGCTTTCACTCTACCAGGCCATCAAGGAGAGGGAGGCACCAGAGTTCTACCAGGGTGCTGAGCTGGTGGTGAGTGGGGATGCAGGGAAAAAAAAAAAAAAAAAGAGGAAGGAAAGAAGAACTGTAGAAGGAGTGTGGAGGGTTTGGAAGGAGTAGAGGAAAAGGAGGAGAAGGATGCACCAGAATTCTAACAAGGAGCTGAGCTGGTGGTGAGTGAGGAGGAGAAAAAAGAAAGGAGGAGGAGAAGTTTGGATACAGGAAGGAGGAGATGGAGACAAAGTAAGGACTGGAGGCAAAGGCAGTGGAAAGACTGGAATTGTACCAGGAGAGTGAGATGGCGGTGAATGGGGGAAGAAAGAGGCAAAGAGAGTGGAGGGAAGAGGAAGCAGTAGGGAGAGAAGAAGGGTGTGAGGGAAGAGGTGGAAAAAGGAATGTGGAAGAGGGAAGGGGAGTTGGAAAGAAAGATGAGCAGAAGTGGGAGAGAGAGAGGAGCAGAGGAAGTGGGAGGATGCACCAGAGTTTTTCCAGAGAGATTCACTGGTGGTCATTAAGATGAGAGAGAAAGGAACAGAGGGAATGGACTGAGTGAGAAGAGAAGATGGAGGAAGAAAGGGAAGGGGTTTGAAAGGAGGAGAAGCAAGGGAAAGAAAAGTAGGAGGAAGAGAAGAAAGGAGAAGGGATGGAGAGAGAGTGAGGAAAGGAAAGAGAAGAAGTAAGAATAGAGGGAGGAAAGAAGGAGGATGAGAAGTGAGAGGAGAATGTGGGCTGGAGGACGCAGAGGAGTGAAATATTAAAACAGAAGACGGGTCATAATGAAGAGGTAAAGAGTTTGTTTAGAATGAGGAATGCACTGTGAAAGGAGACAAAAAAGAAGAAAAAAGAAGAAGGGAAGCAAGTGAAAGAAAGGTGAAGGATTGAGTGGAATATGAGAAGTATGAGACAAAAGTGATATCAGGATGAATTCGGCTTGTAGCTGTTATGTAGAAAAAGAGATTTAATGTTTACCACAAGTAAGTAAGACACTTTTTCTCTGAATTATACTTTATGTTTTCTTTTACCATATAACATTACTTTCTCTCATAATACTGCTATGATTCCTTAAATTTGAGGTCTCCCCATAGCCAAATAAAATCATGTGACAGTAGCAGAAACAAAATAAAAAACAATGTTGTCATACTGTAGAGGTTAATGTAAACACTTTTCCTTTCATGATGAGAGGTTTCCTCTAAACTGAGCAGAATCATCTGGAAGAGGCAAGAATAGAATAATATAAGATATGTATTTCTAAAGAGGTTAGGCATAGCATAAACATGAAGGGTAATGTGGAACTGAGGAGTTACTGTTACTTTATATCATCAATATCATCATGACCTGAAGCTCTCTGGATAGTGTTGGCCTGGTCTGAATTCATGTTTGTCCATGTTCTCTTCTACTACTGTATGAGTATGTAAAACTGAGTGTGATTTTTCTTTCCACAGCACCGCCACATCTGGTTGTCACAAAAAGGAAAATACTTTGACTAGCAGAACGACCCCGGGTGGCGGGGGGCGTGGGCGGCTGGGCGGCGTCAGCGACCCACCCAGCACCCGCCCACGCCTACACAGGCTTGCCCACCACCCCACGGGGCGCGACACCACCAGCCACAGTGCTACAGGGGTGGCCCGTGGAACGGCAGAGTGATTAAGTCTGATTCGGCAGGCAGTCTGGACAAGTATAGAAATACGGACGAGAAGAATGACCAACAGAAAGTGTGCAAGTCAGCAGTGAAAAAGTACAGTAAAAGTGGGAGTGGAATGAACACCCCACGGTCACACAGTTCAGAGTTCCTGGATCATGATGCTCCAATCTCCTTCATTGCCAAGCCTCGAGTGCACTGGGCCCCGCAGAGCAACACCTCGCCTGCAGCCCCCGACCACCAGCCTCCCGTACCAGATGTTGCCAAAACTCATGTCCAGTGGAAGTCCAGTCCTCACGTGGATGTTGCCAGTCCGGACACGAGAGGACAGCACTACCAGGGGCCGGATATCACCAGGCCACGAGTCCACTGGTCCTCAAGTCCAAATCTAGAGGCCAGTGCTCATGAGGGAGGGAGACGGCAACCAGTGATCCCCGATGTGGTGGACAAGTCACCTAAACACTGTGGCAGAGGGCACAAGGAGTCACCAGTCCACCTCAGGAACAAGGCTCACGCACTTCCAGACAAAAAGCTAGCTCGACATTCGGTGCATGACCATTTGCATTCTGATGGACACTGAGTATGTGAATGATTGTATATCAGTTTAAAAAAAAAAAAAAAAAAAAAATCATAATTTTCAGTGCACAAACATTTGCGTTCTGATGGACACTGATCATCTAAACACAAATTGTATATCAGTAAACCTTAGCATTACAGAATTTGATAATATTTTATATTTTCTGGCTGCCTGAATGGCCTATGAATAAATAAATAAGAAATGAAAATCAATCACGAAGTCTAATTTTGTGTTTGTAGTAGACTATACAGGATGAAACACTAATACAGTATATATATATATATGTATAGAGGCTATACGGCATGATTGAACATGACACTTAAATTACTCATATACATTATAAAAAATTAGTCATGAAATTGGGATAAATTCTAATCTTGAAAGTTTTGTCTTATAATTGATGACCGTCCAATAAGAGGAGAGATTAGGGGTAATCCAGGATCCAATCAGAACACTGTATACTGTGTGACATATCTGCGCTAAATCACTCGCATATACTGACCAGTGCACATATCCTAACATAGACTTTCATCCGGAAACACTCGAGTAATATACTGTATAAACCTAAGCCATATATGGATCTCATCTATAAATTCATTGTACATAAGAGAGTGAATGTAATGATGTATAACCCAGCTTAATATATTGTTCCTATTTTAATCAGTAGGCAGAATAGATCAACAAGAATATAATTGAATGCCTTCACTCTATTTAGTAAAGAACGCGCTTTTGTGATGTGATAATCCGAAGTGTTTCTTAACGTTACCTCTTGTCGCTAGGTATGGCAGGGCTTAGTTGTAGATTTTTAGCTCTGTGGGCCAAATTCTCATGGGCATAGGAAGCTCCCCAGCCCCTCTTCCTGAACAGCTTACATTACTTCTGCATGTGGTATGTTCATATTCTCCTCCATGGGCAGATTGTTAGTGTTGCAAAGATGGTGAAAGAGAATGACATGGAAGAGGAGTGTTTGAGAGAGTGAGAGATGCGTGTGAGGATGAGGTAGCCTGTAGATACATGTATTTCTGTCACCACCATCCCCTGTTTAGAAGTTCCTAGGAGGGAGCAAGGCAGCAGAGATGACAGTGATGCAAAATTGTATCAGAATTCTTAGGTAGATCATGCAGAGTTTGTAAACAAAGCAATAGATGGTAGAATTAAACCCACATTTTAAATAGTTGTTTATTGTGGAGATACAATTTCAGCCTAACTTGAACAAATCCAAGTTGGGTCAAAATTATTGCAACTGTCCAATTTAAAAATTTTCCTGACTCTGGTATAACTGTTTCATTTGAACAGTTGACAACACTGTGATATCAAGATGTGGGAGAAGAGGCGTTAGAGAGCCTGTTAAGCCAATAAGCATGTGACCCCTTGTATGTTGTGAGGGTGAGTGTTGGTGTAGACAGGGTGAAGGTGGCTGCAACTACTGTGTGCTCAATCTGATACAGGACAAACCACACTTCCTACTGCTCAGTTAGGCATCAGACCTCACTCCAGTGACGTAGACATTTGTATTCCAAGTTTAGTTCACAGTACTGTATATCTTACAGTGTAGTTGGCATGATTTACTGAAGTCTGCCAGAACTTGATTAGGTGTGTTTAAAATGTATGTTTTTAAATTTTAATCAAGATAGAATAATTCAGAAACTACATCTCAGCTTGTAAAGTCTCAGGATAAACTAATACAGTAGAGGGACATAATTACAGTAGTCTGCTTGACAAGGCTGTTGATCATCTGCATTGTCAAAAATATCCTTAAATGCAGTCCCATTGTCAGTAGATATTTGGCTTTGCAAGTAGATTGTAGCAGGTCACAACACTGTGCTCAAATCACCACGCGTATCAGCTTTACTAGTGGTGGCCTCGTGTCTGACCATTGATGGTGGTGGGAAGGATGTGACTCGGTAGCTGGCAGTCTGGGGCAACCTCTCCAGTAGGCATAATAGTTTGTATCAAGATTTGTACATACTGGATGATAAAAGTGTTTTCTTCCTTGGTTGTGTATATGAAAATTTTAATTTACTATGCCTTACTATTCTGTACTGTAATTTGTTACATAGAACAGTACAGTACAGTATATATTAAGTTCAAAAATTAATATGTTTATAGAAAGTTAAGCATAATATCTTTCAGGTATTATAATGGAAACATGTTCCTAGAACATGGTAGGCTTCTGAAATAACTGAAAGTTGGAGAAACAAGTACTGTATAATTTAATGATGAGTTTGCAAGGATACTAGTGTGTGCATACTACCATTGGCAGATACTGTGTTTGTGCTATGTGTGTATCATCCTGTGTGTAAGGGCCATATTGTTAAAAACTGACAATGTGAAGTTGTGAACAGGTGCCTGGTTTGTTAATACAGTTTCTGAAGGATGTGATGGTAATGATGGTGATGGAATATATGTGAACTTTCTTTATCATTCTTGACTACACTTTGATTTAGGGTGCAGGTTGATCATAACTAACAATTACATGCATTCCGTAAATGACCATAAAAAACTAGGAACTTGCCTACATTATCACACACCAGTTTTATCAGTATGGCTAATAGGATTGCAGCTGTCTGCATAAGATCATCTTCAGGTAGTGTTTCACACACACACACACACACACACAATGTACTCCCTGGACTGCACAGGCAAAGTTAAATAAACATCCTGATAGTGGTAATGTTTCCAGCTCACACTGTGGCTGTACTGTTTATAATTGCTTGTGGATATACTATAATGGTGTTTGTCAGCATGTCACCGCATTATCCATAAGCAAAACAGTTGTATTCTAGACCCTTTCTGTATGATGTCTCTTTTATATTTTATTTGCAACCTTCAGACAATTTTATTCATCTTAGGAAAGACTTCTTGTACTGAAGATGATAGAAAGGTCTGTGAACCCCTCTTTCAAGCTGAATAAATTTGTCCGATGGCAGAAAGAACATAATAAAAATAAACATAGCCCAGTTGTAGCGAAAGAGGTAGAGTTGATAGGGCAGATGTGAATAGAAGCTCCCAATTTCTGCTGAAGAGGTATAAGTTGGTAGCCTGCTTGCCACATTACAGAGCACATTCACAGTGAAGAAGAAGAACCAGACATGCTTCCCTGTCATAATGGGTTTCACAAATACTTGTCAGAAATTTTGGGTTTGTCTGCACTTTTGTGATCCATGTTTTACCTCACTTTTAACTTTTCTTTTTCAATCTCACTGCAACTGGTCAGTTTTATGTAGCTAGAAAAAGACCTCTTGTATTGATGGAGGTACTGCAGTTAAAATACTGTTTAACTCCATCACTATGAGAGATATTCCCCGATTTTATGAAATTGTGTGATGGTAGTAGGAATGGCATCATCGTATGGAATGGTCGAGAATACAGCCCTAAGAACCTCATACCCTAACTTGAATATTGTACATAGCCTTATGATAGCAAGATATGCATTTACTTACCTCAGTGTAGAGTAGTAGATTTATATTGTTAATCAGATGCAAACCCTCACATGTTAGAGATAATGTAAATGATACTAAGCAGGATAGAGTAGCTGAGAGAGTGAGACTGGCCTTATGGGAATTCCTACCTCTACTTTCCTCATGGCCTGCACTGTATAAGCTATCAACTTCTGGCTCAACTAAAAAAAAAAAGTCTTCTTTTATATATTTTAGCTTCAGATATAGTCAGCTATATTGTGCATTTCCCACCAACTGTTCGAATGTATAAACTTTTGATTATTGCCACCCCTTACGGGATTAAGGCGTCTGGAAATAGACAATGAGATAGACTTTAAAACATTGAAATAAAGGCTGTGCAAGGATGGAATTATGTATCTCTGTTGCCAGTAATGCGTTCATCATGAAAACCTTTACTGTACAAGTGTGTTGTATGGCAAATATCCTGATGTTTAAGTTTTACAAGGAAATTTAAGGCTTATCTAATATGTCCCGTCACCTTCCCTGCCATTATATGCTGTAATTTAATTAACAGATAATCAACATGAAAGAGCTATATAACAACACTGGATATTCAAGTGGTTGGTGGGAAAATCAGCTATTATTTGATGCCAGCCAAAGTTTAATGGTTAATGGGCTTCTTAGTAATGATTTTTATGTGACAGCACTACAGCTGGAAATTGTGTAATGAAGTAGAAGTGTAGGCACTTTAGACTTTTCAGTCATGTTGATAAATAGGCATCTATGATAACTGTCTTTGGCTCCTATGACTCACTCAGCTGAATAAAATCATGTGGCAATAGCTGGAACACAATACTGTACTAGAGTTGCTCCGACCATAAGAGGATCAGTACAGTATTGACTGCATTTAACTATCTTAAGCTCTTATGGCTTCATCTTAGCTGAATGAAATAATTTGCTGGAATAGAATACTGTAATAGAGTTGTTTTGATGTTGAGAGTGTTAAAACAATAATTCTGTAACTACAGAGTCAGTGTATGCAGCAGGCTTTAAGAACTAATGGCTCTGTATTTGGTGATAAAGATTCTCACATTGTCAGACTGTTCTCTTTCCCCACCACTTGTAGAGTGCAGGAGAGAGAAGGAGGAAGGCAGAGCTGTTAAACTAAACTCTGTGCTTCTGTATGGCCTTAAAAATCAGAGAGGACAAGATCTGGATAATTCTTGATATGAGCACCATTGTCCATAATGATCAGTCAGCTTTGAATGTGTTACCAGTTCAGTAAGGAAGAAAATTATTACCCATGTTTGGATTCATGAAAGAAATTAGTAAGAAATAAAATCTTGATAGACTAGAAAAGAAGTTAGAGCATTGTAATGGAGGGACTGAAGCAGGTTCACTGATAGTGGGAGAAGTGTTTGGTGTGTCGGCTGAATAAGAAGGTACCGTAATGGCCATATTCATAAAATTGAGATGCCAGAGCTGTATGCAAACCTTCATTTTATGGTAATCATGTGTAGAACTGTTGTGAACATTAAATATTGTTAGCCTGAATGCCATGTTATAGAGTGCATTTAACAATTTGACAGAGAAACTAAACATCTCTTTATCTCATCATGGTTACAAAATTGACTCAGAATTTGGAGGTTTGGCTGTACCTTTGCAAACTCAATTTTAAGAATACTGTAGTGAGCATGAGAGAAAGGAGTGACTTCCTCTCTAAAAGGTTCCTGATCAGTAATTTCTCATTCCAAATATCACTTGGCTTTTTTTGCAGGCTACTACTTTTACATTTTTAAATATTTTTTATATGTACAGCATCTGATATGTTACATTTTACGTTACATAGGTTCAATAGCAATTGCAGATTATATTGCTAGTTTTATATGAGGTAATGTTTGTTTTCGTATTTTATGTAGGTCCTTCAGTATTGGTATCATATTTCCTACCTATGCTCAACCTAGTCAGTGATTAGGTTAAGTTTGGTAGGCTAGGGCAGGTATAGTGGTTCATTCAGGTAGCAGGTAGGTTAGATAGTGCTGTGGCGACCCTGTTTATTTCGTGGTTTCCTAGGCAAGTATATAGAGTGTCCTGTGAAAAGTGTGCCAGACCTCAGGAAGGTTTTTATTGAGCTAATATGAAGAAATGCTATATCCAAATGTGTCCAATCATCATCTGTTATGGAGCTACAGTTACTAATGACTTTACGAGCAAAATATTCTCCCATTCATTTCACCCATCAGGTCATCAGTAACTGCAGCTCCATGAGGGCTGAGAATTAAACTTTTATTGAGATAGTGTTTATTGCTCAGTGTTTCCATTCATAAGGTTATCAGTAACTATAATCTCCAAAAGGTTGGGAGTTGGCGTGATGTTTGTACAGCATTTATAGCATTTTTCCCTCATAATTAGCCCAGGAATAACCTCCCATAGTTTAGCACATAGCCCCCGCGACCCCCGATGCTGTATATACCGTGACCGTTGTGATGTGGGGGAAGTTCTGATCAGTTATTATGGGTGGTGTACAGTATGATAATCGCAAGACTGTAATAATTGTTGCCATATGTCAGATATATTTATTAGATGTGCTCATATAATCCATCTATAAACAGCCTTATCAAAGCGAGTTGTCATATATTGAATAAATTATGCTAGTTATTGATGTTTTATTTTTTAGCTTACTCCACACATATTAGGCATTAGTCACCTCACTACAAAGGATATCCCTAAGTAAATTGGTTGGTGGTCGTGAGATAACTAATGCAGTTTTTGTCAAGCTTTAGATTTGGTGGAAGAGTTAAGGGGAAGTGTTTGTGTGTGTGTGTGTGTGTGGCCGGACATTTTGCAACCATGCCATGTTTAACGTATGCCTTGAAAATACTTCAGGTCGTATTAGTTATGACTAATTTAATGGATAATGTGTTTGTGTTCACATTTGCATGCTCGACTGCATTTCGTAAATTAATGACAGTTATTGTTCATGATTCAGTCAGTTGGTCTATTAGTCTGAAATAAATAGATATTAGTATATGCACCTATATCATATAATTTGTACTGATATCGAAGCAGTAATTAAATGCGTTATGTAAGTACCATATAGATCCGTACTCCCTGAAGTTCATTAACGACGTCAACATCATGCGAGACAAATGGCGACGCCTCAGTTCTTGATACTGGACGTCTGGAAGTTATTTATATTGTTCCAGCTGTTACTCTGGCTTCTTGACAGGGTTCCTCTATTCACAGTGTTCGAAGTATCCATATATACAACAACAGCACGAGATTCATAGGCGTTTGCTCCGGCTTTCAACCTCTTTGATCAGGTAGGAATCATACATAACCAAACGTTTAAGTAGAATATTTCTGTATACCTATGTCTAATATATAGTTTTAAGCGAAGTGAGCAGCATGGAATGTGTGTAATGTATGTGGTGACATATACGTCGAGACTATCAATGGAATATGAAGGTCATGCAGCCACTTTGTGCCTAAATGTGAAGTTATCCCTCTGTACACATTTAGTTTTGCCGTTTCGGCCAGTCAAGTCTTTCCCTTGTGTTAGGTTAGGATAGGTTAGTTAGGCAGGGATAGAGTTGAAAGACGTAAAATTAACGGTAAACTTGCATTTTTGGACAGTTAAGGTTATTCTGATTTTATTTCTAACCAAATCTAACCTAAGCTAACTTAACCTAATTAAACTAACCTAACCGATCAAACCTAACAACCCTAAAGATAACCAGACCAAACTAAACAAACCTAACTAGCCAAAGTGAAGGGTGTGACTGTCTGAAAATGCATTAATACCAAAATAACTTCCGAAAATGCGGATGTATCAAAGTGTAATAGTCATATGATTTACCCACTGCTGATTATCTGGTGAGAATATTGTGTGTGTGTGTGTGTGTTCAGTACTGTATCATCAGGGTGCCAGAGTTGTGGATAAATTTTAGCGGTGAGTCAGTGCAAGGTTGGTAGTTTATCCGTTGCATCACGTGTTGCAGCGTGGTGTGGCCGGCATTATTCTTGCACTTTCCCTAGACTCCTGTTGCATTAGTTCTTCATGCAGGTTGCTTTATTTTGACTCTCAAGCTTCTGACACTAAATATGCCACTGATCTACTGAGAATTTTTAGTAAGCTGCTTTATTTTGAACTGTAAACTATACGTAATACCGTCCAACACATACAGTATATAAACTTCCAGTCTTCACAAATAGTTCCTGTCGTCTGGAGGCAGCAAGGATAAAATAAAGAAAAATAATGATGCTGTACTTTCAAGGGTGTTACTGAAGATTGTGCCAAACGCCTGTGCAAAGGAGCTGTCTCTTCAGCTGAATAAAACCGTGTGGATATAACCCTAACCTTGGCCCTAACAAGAGAGGCACTCAGTGGAGCGCATCTCTCCGACAAGGCCACCGAAATTTCCAAACCACTCTTGGTGATGGGTTAGGTTTTCCCATGATTGATCAGGGTTTCACAAAAATTGCTTTCCGGATCCAGAATATGTAATACGACCTGGATCGGTCCCAAAAGTTTATCGATTGTTCACTGGGACGTAGACTCCGGTATCTACCCAGCAAATTTGGTCCAAATATCTCCTAGTTTTTTTAGTAATCCAGCTAACAGACAAACAAATGAACAAACGGGTGAAAACATACTCCCCTTGTCGGAGAGAATAAAACTGACCATCTCGTTGCGTTTACAAGTGGTGCTACCAGTTACCGGTACGTGCCTGCCCAGTAAAGCAAGCAGTACCACCCTCCACTGGGGCCTCAGCATATATATATATTTTTTTTTCAGTTTGGTGAAGTACTTTTGTAGATTCCACCCCGCACAACATGCAGTGTCGGGCATTGGCTAGACAGATAGATGGATAGGTAGATGGATGGACAAATAGATAGACGGATACAGATAGATATAGCTATTGGTAGACAGATCAGTTGACTTGATACCGGTATTTAGTATTTTATTAAGAAACCTGATCACATTTATTAACCATGAATTCGTAAGCTTTCAAGTCCCACGGTTTAGCCAAAACGGAATAAAATCGCCGTTTAGTGGTAAAAACATCATGGTAATAAGAAAGTATGGGCGTGTTATCAGTTCGACAAGTTAGAGATTGTTTCAGATACGTTCAGTTAGGGGTAATTTCGAACTTGAAGGTATCTAATGTAAGTAAAGATTTAAATGTGTGTGTGTGTGTGTGTGTGTGTGTGTGTGTGTGTGTGTGTGTGTGTGTGATCCCTTACTATTCATGCATTCGTTGAGAAACCTGACTGTATACCTATTAGGAAAGTTGTTTAATCAGAGAGAGAGAGAGAACGCATATCCCCAGGAGTTGGGCTTCCCAGTGACCGACCGATGCCTCTTTTGGAGAGAGAGAGAGAGTAGGAAGGACGTGTATGTAGTGGTATGTTTTGAGGTGCATGAACTTTGAAAAAACTGGCGACATGCGTAATTTAAAATTAAGTCATTACGCATTGCACGAGTAGCTCTGCCCTTAGCTCCTTCACTTGCGCTTATTTATATATGAGATCTCAAGATGATATTCAGTTCTGGAGAGACTTTTCAAACTGGAGAGTTGTATATAGGTGTCAGTAACTGCTATAGTATGTGAGGTAGTCTTTAAAAAATTTGCAGACAAAACCTGGCAGAAATTGACTCATTCACGGGATTCGTGGAAGAGACTGGGGGAGGCCCTTCTGTTTAGCGGTGGAGTTGCAGTGGCTGACGATATATATATATATATATATATATATATATATATATATATATATATATATATATATATATATATATATAATGCAAGGACATAATGACGTGTTCTTATTCCGCGTCCCAAACACTCATGAGTAGTAAATGGCACCCATAAGGCCTAATGACTGCCTGTTACATCTAATTATGCAGTCACCTCCTCTAACAGTGATCCAGCACACATACTCTGCAACACTTTCTTTTGAAAAATAGTCGTTTAAGTACGATGTGGAGAGGATGGAGAGCGAGAGACTGACGAGAAGAGTGTATGTGAATGAGGTAGAAAGGGGGAGAGGCCAAGGATGAGATGGGATGGAGTGGAGAGGTATATGAGAGAGGGGGGTGTGAGCTGGGAGCAGGGCAGTGAAATGGCCGGGGACGGCGACATGGAGGCGATTTGTTTGTGGCCACCCCTTACAGGATTAAGGCGTCTGGCAGTGGATAGATAGAAGTACGATGTTTTTTGTCGCTCTTATATTCTTGTCTCTGCCGTATGATTTATATTTGCTTTGGGGAGACCCCTTGTAGTGAAGGGAGTAAACAAAACCACAACAGGCAAAGCGGAATCCAGGATCTTTTACTCGTAACACAACCAAACAACGGAAATGTTACGTAATCTACTTTCAGATTCCTAGGGAGCTCGGTCGTTTTTATCTACGCGTAACAACACACAGCGGAAACAACACCTGTTTCCAGAACCAGAATAGAGCTTGTAGGAAACCACGAGGACGGGAATACCCAGATTAGTGTTACTAAAATCAGATCTTTCCTATTTCGCCGCCGATTGCCCCGAACGTTTTTTATTGTGAACACACACCCACGAGGAATTCAGATTGTGCTCATGCTTTCTTCCTCTGATTCTTCTTAGCTATTCCGTCTGTTCTTGAGGCGAAAAAAGCAGATTTACGAGCAACTGTACCGTATCGTAAATTTTGAAATGTTTTTGTGGGAAGAGCGAAAGACATGAGCGGTTTAGCATTCCCCCGTCCCTTGTCTTGCTGTTGCCACCCCAGGCTCTTCTGCTGGTGAACCCAGTGAAGTGCATGGAACCGGCCATTTCAGCCAATCGCTCCCAGAGATCCTGTTGAGGTTATTAAGGCACGGATTGGCAGGGGGTGGGTGGGCGTGTGTACGTACGCCCTTCCCCTGTTTTCGATAGACCAACTGTTATATTTAACAAAACAAGGGTGTTATTTACCAGGGTATGTGCACTTAATATCTTCAGTGTTATTATAGAATGATTTAAATGAAAAGTGAGACTTGGTAATAAATTCTGAGGAATATGGTTATGATTCAGCTGGAATTGAAACTAGTAGTTCGGCTAGGAATCAACCCCCTCCCCCCCATGTTATGATAGAAGATTATGTGTTGTGGTAGTGTTGTGTATGAGGCTGGTGGTAATTGTGTGATTTTTTTTTTTTTTTTTGTGTGTGTGTAGAAGGGAACGGTGGTGACCGCATCGCCAACCTCCTCTTAAGATAAAAAGCGATAATTTTCCTCGTAAATAAAACAGATTTTCGCAGGAAGACACTGGAAAACTGTACACTCTTAATCCTTCCCGCACAGACAAATCGCACTGGTAACGGGGATAGATGATTCTGTTTAGTTGTGAGCACTTCCATATTTCTTGTTTTCACCCTTTCGCTACAAGGCACGTTTCACTCTAACGTCATCAGGTAAATTAATTAAGAGTTCTTGCTGAAAGGGTTAACCTGTGAATAAATATTGCGGCAACTACTTTATTTAACATCATCATCATCATCAGGAAAAAGGAATGGGTAAGATCAGGAAGTATGGATAGGCAGATTGGTACATATATAATACCCTTTTACTCCGCCGATCGATTGCTTGTGTTTTGCGGGGACGGGTGAGTGTCTAACCTGCATCATTTGCTTGTTTCCTACCCCCACTGCCTTTCCCACGCCCATACCAGCAGGTTGGGCGCTCCGGAAAGCAGTATGTACCACCAGGAGAGCGTCTAGTCGAGTTCTAGAAACGGACCACCGAGTATAAGAGAGAGAGAGAGAGGGAGAGAGTATGTATTATGGTGCATCCCACGACCCAGAACTGCTGGTGTACAGTTAGGGGGTCAAGGCGTGTGTGTGTGTGTGTGTGTGTGTGTGTGATGGTGGGGGGGGGGAGAATAATGGTGTATGAGATGAAGCATGAAGAAGTAAAATAACGGTGAAGGATAAAAGGGGAGAGACTGTTTTAAAGGGGGGATGTAAGGAGGGGGGAAGGGATATGTGAAGTGGTGGGGGTGTGGGGATATAAGGCAAGGTAGGGGGAGTAGAGAGGATGGGATAGTGGGGAGGTAGTGGGGAGGGTACGTCGTGGGATGGAGGATGAGAAGTGAAAGATGGGGAGAGGGAGGGGATGTCAGGCTCTAGGATAAGGAGGGGGAAGGGGATGTGTAAGATGGTGGGGAGGTTGGGGAATGGGGTGGGATACGGGGAGGATGTGTTGAGAGGTAGAGGGGAGACTAGGAAGGGGAGAGGGGCTTGATTGTGGGGTGGGGGAGTAAAGAGAGGTGAGGGATTTGAGATGTGAGGGATGGGGGGTTGTGAGATGTAAGGAGAGGCAAGAGAGTGGTGAGAAATGGAGGTAAGATGTGGTTTATATGGTGCCAGGTGGGGATGAGTGCGTGAGGTGGGGAGGGGGTGGGTTCGTGAGGTAGGGGGTAGGGAGGGGCGAGGTAAGGTGAGAGGGGGGGGAAGGTAAGAGAGTTCCCTTGTTCCTTTATTGACCTCTGACCTGCAGGAGATGACGCGGTAAAAGGTGTATGGGAGAATGTACTGCTTTATTGCATCCAGTCAGTTGTTATTCGTGTTTATGGTAACTGTGATGATGATGGTGGTGGTGATGATGATGATGGTGATGATGATGGTAATAATAATAGTAGTAGTAGTAGTAGTAGTAGTAGTAGTAATAATAATAATAATAATAATAATACCATCATCATCATCATCATCATCATTATTATTATTATCATCCATCTCTGTAGGGTAAACTTAACCTATACGTATTCATCTCTCTGTGTCCTCTACTCCCGGCCACTCTTAATCACTGACAGATCTAAAACTCTGCCAAGGGATACAAGTCAGCCCGGAGCAGTTCGTAGGCTAGGCTGAATAAGCGTGAGTGGTCGTCCTGGGTCGCTAGAGGTAATTTTGTAAGTTTGGTGAGCTGTACTCGACTGGACAACTCTGCGGTCCCACAACCCCAGTTTCATTTTTCCCTGACACCCATTCCATCCCACCAAAAGATTAATAACAACAACAATAATAATAATAATAATAATAATAATATAATAATAATAATAATAATAAGGGAGAAGGGGTAGGGGGATGAAGGGAGGGAAGTGGTGTGAACGGATAAAGAAGGTTATTTTAACTATCGTTACGTAATGTATGATTCTAACTTTAACCATTTGTTAGTGTAAATAATGATTCTCTCTCTCTCTCTCTCTCTCTCTCTCTCTCTCTCTCTCTCTCTCTCTCTCAGATTTACGATGTAGAGGTGTCATATAATTCGTATAAATTATGTATATAAAAATTTCACAAACAATAAAAAGTAACAGAAAAAAAAAATATGGGAAATGAGAATTGCTTGTGCGTACTAACAAAATAATGATAAAAGTGTGGAGGTAGTAGGAAGGGAGATAGGTGAATAGATTCATGATAGGGCGTGATGTGTGTGTGTGTGTGTGTGTGTGTGTGAGAGAGAGAGAGAGAGAGAGAGAGAGAGAGAGAGAGAGATGACTGTGATACGACGATGATGATAGTGGTAATGATGAAGGGATGAAATAAGTCTCTCTCTCTCTCTCTCTCTCTCTCTCTCTCTCAGGTGGGCGGGCGTCTTCAAGTTGCCTTAAGTAAGACGAATGATGCTTATTTTTTTTTCTTTCTTGACTGCTTCCGCGTCCCTTGAGGTAGTCACGCCATGCCCTTAGAGAGAGAGAGAGAGAGAGAGTGGGGTGTATGGGAGGGGTTAGAGGGTGTGGCTAGGTTGGGGATTTCCAGAAAGAAAGGGGGGGGGTTAGGAAATAGGGTACTGTATTCGTTTGGGGAATTTAGGGAGGAAATGGTGGAAGAGGATGGGTGTGTGTGTGTGTTTTGATTGTGAATATATGTATGTATGTATGTCCGTGAGTGAGTTTATGTGCATGGGTATGTGTGTCTCTATAATTATGCTATGTGAGTGTTATACGAATGTGTGTGTGTGTGTGTGTGTGTGTGTGTGTGTGTGTGTGTGTGTGTGTGTGTGTGTGTGTAGGGATTATGGAGGTTTCCCAGAAGAGGGGATTGGCCAGATAATGATTGGAAAGCCGCCCTGGTCATTATAATCCAGTAAATATCCAGCAATGACTCGTCATCCCAGAATTGACATTATGCTGACGAGCCAGTGTGTGGTGGGGGGAGGAGAGACACAGGGGAGAGATGGAAGTCTTTGTTTTATCTCTTTAACTTTTCGAGCTACAGTGTTGTGTGTGTGTGTGTGTGTGTGTTGATTATGAATATATGTGTGTATGTCTGTCCCTGAGTGAGTTTGTGTCCATGTGTATATAGAACTGTGTCTGTATAATTATGCCGTGTGTGTGTGTGTGTGTGTGTGTGTGTGTGTGTGTAATAGTGCTTTCCGAGGTCACCCAGACCAGGAAGTTCGCGCCGGCATGAAGGAAGGGGAGATGCGCCATTGGAGGTGGGGGGGAGAAGGAGGGGGAAAGGGGAAGGGGTGGAGAGGGAAGAGGAAGGAGATGAACCGAGGGAGGAGGAAGGGGAGAGGAGAGGAAAGGAGGAGAAGGGGAGGGAGTTGGAAGATCACGGAGTGGGAGGGAGGGGGGAAGGGATTGGAGGGGAGAGAGAGGAGGGAGGGAAATGATGGAAGGAAGGAGGGAGGGTAAGGGAATGGAAATGAGATGCACCTTTGGGAGAGAGAGAGGGAGGGGGGGAGGGGATTGAGGGAAGGAGGGAGGGGGAGGGAAGGAGATGCACCATGGGAGGGAGAGAGGGGGGAGGAGGAGGAGGAGGATGCACCGTGAGAGAGAGAGAGAGAGAGATTGTATACATTGGAAGGAGGGGAGAATGGAGAGGGAGGACGACAACGTAATAGGAAGCTTTTGGAGAGAGAGAGAGAGAGAGAGAGAGAGAGAGAGGACATGTGAAGAATGGAAGGGAGGGAGGGAGGGAAAAATGAATGATAAAGGAAATGACAGTGAACAATGTATGGCAAGTATACAAAGGAAGGCAGAATGGAGGCGAAGGGAGGAGAAAGAAGAGATTGGAGGAAAGGAGGGGAGGGAAGGGGGGAATTAACGTGATTATATGGAGGGATTTTCCAATATTCTTTTCCTAGTCTAAATATTTTCCTTCTGGTTTCTTTGCATTTTCATTCCATTTTCTTTTCCTATTATTTCACGTCTCCCGTTTTTCCTAAGTCCCCCATAGCTATTCTCTAATGGGTTTGTTGGCGTAAATTTGCCACCTCTCCATCTTGAATAATAAGCTGTAAGAATCGAACATCACTAGAATAGGGTGCTAGTCACGAAGAAGTGCTGTGGAGGGAATGTAGAGCCATGACACTGTATTTTTGAGTTACTGGAATTAGCTTTAATAGAAAAAAAAAAGAAAAAGAAATCGGGAGACAAGAGTGAATGGTATACTTCACTATTATGACTTTTTCTTATCATGTATTGGCGATATTTCCAGACGATGTATTGAGTTTATATGACCTTTTTCAATTTAAATGGTTAAAAGTGTTGTACCTGTAGCCTTCATTAACTTCACTACCACAATGCTCTCAGAAGGTAAACGAAATAATTTGGTAAGGGCGAAAAGAAAACGTGAAAAAAGCTTCATAACGATTAGATAAAACGTCTAAAGGAGGAAAATTTAGAAATGCGTCATCAGAGTGAGTAGGTAGGTAGGTAGGTAGGTAGAGAGAGAGAGAGAGAGAAATGCAACATCATAAATAGGAAAATCGCGTAATGGAGTGCCATGTTCGTCAAGGTTGGTGTTAATCACGTACAAACATTGAGCAAGCAGGTGGTGGCGTGATTTTAATAGACATGCCATTATTTACAAGGACAGTCACAGGCCTCGCATATAAGGACAACAAAAAACGCGGAAAACCTCGTAATCGTGCTTTGAATAGTTGAATTAGTGTTTTTATTTCCGTTAGTAACCGTTAACGGTGAGAACGGTTGCGAGTGATTTCAGATGTTTACTCTTTGAACATTACTCTTAACTCCGTCCATCCAACGACTTAGTTATTGTTTTGGCTGCTACTAGGGGAATTTATTGAACTGCGGAGAGATTTAGGTTTCATTATGGTAAATTAATTCTTTCTCAGGCATCTAGTTAGTGTTGTCAGTAGAGCAGCATCCTTGGGTGTTATGCTGGTTTGAGCCTATAATTATGTCATTAGTTAGTTTTGGGGTGTAGGCCAAGTATAGTTAGATCTCGCAGAAAAATCTTGCTCCACCTTGTACTCATGGGGTCTTGGTTATGATATCAGGCGGAGCAGCTGCATCAGACCTAAAATCCTCTTCGCTAATCTGTCTACCGTGTCCAGCCTCTCCTGTGTCAGTGTGGTGTGGTTATATGATTTTCTTCCCGCGTATGGAGGGATCTCATTCTGAAACCAAAAGCACTGTGAGAGCGCATACCTCCGCCGATGCCAGTAGAATTTATGATTTACTGCTTTACTTCCTCGCCTGTCAGAATACTTTTGTGCAGACTCACCTAGTCAGTCAGTAAATATTGCTGTCTTAATCTGCCCTGTTACGGATTCTTAGAGATCGCATACCTCCCGCAGCGCCAGTGAAAATTGTTTCACTCCAGCATCCAGATCCGGATCCATTTATAATCTGTCCAACTCCTCGTGACCCACTCCCCACCGATCCACCAGATTTCATTGACAGGCTATCCCTTAATAACTTTGTGAGATGTCTTGAACACAGGCTGACAAACACACAGGTGAATACATAAGCTCCAGCTTCGTTGTCGGAGGTAATAAATCATTCATGGACCAACCTCGATGAATCCTATTTTAGTATACTGGCATTTTTGTTGGTCATTCAGCTGACTCGTGTAAAAAGGTGGTAGGCTGCTGCAAATGTGGCAGAGTTCAACACAGTGATAAGGCTCATCTAATTGTCGTTTCATGTGAACCACGGAGTTACTGGCAGGTGTATTTCAGCTGAAGGAAATACAAGGGATGACGTCGAACCCAAGTGGGACAGGTCCAAAGTTACCTTTTTCTTTTTTTCTTTTCTTTTTTCTTTTTCTTTTTTACCGATGAATAGCTGACAAGTATACTGTTATATAAAAGGAAGCATATTAACAAAATCTGAAAATACCAGCCGTGGTTAAGATTGTGGCGGAACATTGCGCCGCTGCCTGCAGGTGTCGTAAAAAAAAACTCTCCAATAAAAACGAGTAAGAGAAAGTCTGGTACGGCGAAACGAAAGCATGTAACCCGAGACGAAGGGGGGGAAAGAAGCAAGCACCGGCCAATACGGAACCGAACTTGAAAAAAAAAAAAAAAACGGAAAAGAAAGTCGGTTATTGCGCATGTGTCAATTTTTTTCCCAATGACTCCCCATTAACAGTTTATTTCTGCATTTAGGGCGGTAGTATTATTCTCTGCGTGTTATTTAACGGGTGTATATTGATATAAAAAAAGGCATAAATAATCTAAAGGGGAGGATTGAGGTTAAATAGGCAAAATAAATAGCTAAGGGAGAGACGACGGGCCTGCGGTCACCATGGAAACAGCGTCGTCATCATCACCTTTGGCGGGAAACCGGGGGAGCAGGGAGTGAAATCGAGATACAGTAGGCTTTATTTTATTTTTATTTTTTTCAGGCGTTATTTTCCTTCTTTCTAGCTTCGAGTGATGGATTGAGGACGAGGCGACATAAAAAAACAAATCAAAATGGACCCTGGGTCAGTTTCTTTTCTTCTTCTTCTTATTCTTTTTTTATTATTCCTAATCGTGGTGTTCTGGGCTCTCATATTTTCTTTTTTACTCCTCCTCCTCCTCCTCCTTCTCCTCCTGGGCTGAGTCATTTTCCTTTCTTTTTCCTCCTCCTCCTCCTCCTCCTATCCTTATCCTTATCCTTCAACATGTAGAGTTAGATCTTGTAGTCATAGTTTTCTCTAACAAGCAGCCTCGAAAGGACCATAAGGTCTGTTGCTGTTTGCTCTCCTGTGTAATCCTCCTCCTCCTTCTTCTTCTCCTCCTGGTCTGTCATTTTCCTTTCTTTCTCCTCCTCCTCCTCCTCCTCCTCCTTCTTCTCCTCCTGGTCTGTCATTTTCCTTTCTTTCTCCTCCTCCTCCTCCTCCTCCTCTTCAAGCTGGGTGTGGCGTACTAAGATTCTTCGAAGCATTACTCGTAAAATCAAACGATGGAATCAATCTGCCATGATGTTAAAAAGAAAAACACTCGTATATTATAACAGACTTCGTTTTATTTACTTTCATACCTGCGAGGGAGTGAATGAGGAGAGGGAAAATATATATTAGTACACGGTTGCAGTTATAGTGTGCTGTAGTAGTAGTAGTAGTTGTAGTAGTAATAATACCAATAATAATAATAGTAATGATGATAATAATAATAATAATAATAGTAAAATTCTTCTGCTACAGCTACTACTGCTACTTTACTACTACTGCTTCTACTACTACTACTACTACTACTACTACTTTACTACTACTACTACTACTACAACTACTACTATTGCTACTTTACCACTACTACTACTACTACTGCTACTTTACTACTACTACTGCTACTGCCACCACCACCAGCACCACAGCAACAACAACAACTACTACTGCAACTACTACTACTACCAATAATAATAATAATAATGATGGCGCAGATAATTAGATCAGCAGCCATTGTAAGAATGGATTCAGATTTTTCTTTTAAGTTTCCAGTTGACGGATTGACCTGGGGGATATTTGTATTAAGTAATTATGAAGGAAAGAGATTGAAGGGGCCAGGGACTATGCGACTCATTTCTGATATATTAGAGAATTACTAGTCGTTCATCCCTGAGCGGCATAATATAAGCAATATACTATAACCTTCCGTTGCTCCCAAACCGTAATATATCACATCTGGTCGGAGCGCCGTAACCCACTGAACCACCAGGCCTCCGACCTAAATAATAATAAATAGTTAAATTCGTAAGCACAGAAAATGGGTGGTGGAGATCAGGCTAGAAATGTTGTTTTTTGTACTTTAATAACTCAGATAATTAGAAAATGTAATCCGCCACACCATAAAAGCGTTATAGCAGTGGGCCATTTTTTTTGTTTTTTTCCAAATTAAATTTAAGACGAACTCTGTTTTAATGGGGTGCTTTCAGTGCTAGTATCCGATAGAGAGCATTGCGGAGTTTATCACATTTCCGCGCCGTTTAAAAAGCCTGTTTCTCTGTTAAATATCTACACTGTTGTCAGGGATTGTCCTCGAGGAATATTTCATTTCCTTATATGATAAATAAAACAGTTCAAGCCACGTTATAATTGCGTTTTCTGTTTGTATTATTGAATTTATGGTATGTGTTGATATTTAACAGAGAGACATAGGCGTTTTAAACAGAGCGATAATGTGTTAACCTAGAGTCCGCGGTGCCTTCTATCGGGTTGGGTCTTAAGAAGCACCCCATTCTGAGAAGGAGCCTAGTGTTGCCCTGGGGGAGCGCAGTGACCGGAGCATATATAAACGCGGGAGACGCTCTTTCGCGCCAGTATTGCCGAGTCAGTCGTCCAGTGTGGTAGCATGATGTCCTGGGTTCTCCTCGCCGCCCTTGGTAAGACTAGTTGATTTGACCTAGTAATTGGTTGTAGTATAGTTTATAGAAGGTTAATAGTAAGTTTATTTTCCATGCGTGTTTTGCGTCAACTCCCTACAGAACGAAGGGTTTGTGCTTAAATACATGAAAGTCTTTTTAGCAGAGAAGTTAACCCATTACTGCTCAGGGTTCCTTGGTGGTGGATTTTGCTGAAAGGGTGCCTGTCGTACCGCCCTCTGCCTATTAGCTCATCGTCGCGTTTTCGTACCACGGGGGTAGTTTTTGGAAATGGTAAGTTCCACCCATTAAAATCTGTCGTCGCAATGAAGGGGTTAAGGACTTTCGAGTATTTTTTTTTTTTTTCGTGAAGTATGAGAATTTGGTGACTTAGGTATTGGCCTTACCAGTATTTCAATTTTCCTGCAAGTCGATTTTGTGTAGCTTAGCGAAGACCACGTATTGAAGGGATTAATGGGAGGTATATCCAGCCCCCCCCTCCACCTCCAACCTTTCCCCAGAGCTAAAAATAATCCAATTTCGTGATGGTGTGAGGCCCGAGTCCAGGGTTCGAGCCCGTGCCGTGGCGGACATTTAAGTGGATGCTGGTAGTATGTCCTTGCATATGTTCACTCCCTGTCAGTCTCTTCGATGACAAAGACTGACACAGAAACATAGCCAATACAGGACGTAGACTTTCCCATGCATCACTTCCAATAAACACTCCTTACCCATTCGTACATCGCCAGCATTGGGAAGGGTTACTTTTGGCCATCACGCTCCATCCGAAAAAATCCAGCCGTACAGTCGACCTATTGTGGACTGATACAAGTGCAAAGATATACCGGTAGACAGTAAATAAATAAATAAATAGGTAATCGTAGTGAAAAGGTTCAAAATGATAGGTAACTGAGATACTGAAGATAATTACTCTCAAGTGTTATTAATTTTATGGGAAGGACCCAAGAGGGGGAGAATCTATAATTTTTGTCCTTAAAATAATAATAATAATAATAATAGTAGTAGTAATAGTAGTAGTAGTAGTTGTAGTAGTAATAATAATAATAATGATAATAATAATAATAATGTCAGGAGAGGGATCGTTTTGTGAGTCTGTGTGTGGTTGTAACTTGAAGGTTATTGAAGGGCTTTGAACTCTGGCTGTTCGTCTTAGAAAGTTTGTGATAAGTATACCTTCTTGCAAGTTGCTAACCACACACACACACACACACACACACACACACACACACACACACACACACACACACACACACACACACACACACACACCTATTTCTCCTGCCATCACACACAAACACACACACTCCTGTTTCTCCTGCCATCACACACACACACACACACACACACACGCACACACACACACACACACACACACACGCACACACACACACACACACACACACGCACGCACACACACACACACACACACACACACACACACACACACACACACACACACACACACACACTGGTGGTGATTGTGGTAGGTGTAGCCAGAGGGGGTGAATGTTGGTAGTTGTGGTGACTGGAGCCGATGAAAATGAAAGTGGACAGGACGAGGGGGTGGTGGTGATTGTGGTGGTGGTGGTAGAGGGTGTGGTTGTGGTGATTGTGGTGGTGGTGGTAGAGGTTGTGGTTGTGGTGATTGTGGTGGTAGTAGAGGGGGTGGTGATTGTGGTGGTAAAGGTAGAGGGTGTGGTGGTGGTGGTAGTAGAGGGGGTGGTGGTGGTGATTGTGGTGGTGAAGGTAGAGGGTGTGGTGGTGGTGGTGGTAGGTGTGGTTGTGGTGATGGTGGTAGTTGTGGTGGTGGTGAAGGTAGTTGTGGAAGTGGATGCAAGTCTTGTAATAGTGATGAAGATGGTGACAGGCAGAAATGGTGGTGGATGTGGTGGTGGTGATGTTGACCATGTTAGGTGTGGTGAAGGTGGTGGTGTGGTGGTGGCAGTGTGGTACTAATGCTGGTGGTGGTTGGGGGTGTGGTTGATAGTATAATTTTTTTCTTTGTGTTTTTCTTCATCATCCTTCTCTTTCTTCCTCCTCCTCCTCCTCCTCTTTCTCTTCTCCTCCTCCTCCTTCTCGTCCTCTTCCTCTTCATTTCCTCCTCTTCCTCTTCTTCCTCCTCCTCCTCCTCCTCCTCTACCTCTTCCTCTTCATTTCTTCCCCTTCCTCTTCTTCTTCCTCCTCCTCCTCCTCCTCCTCAAGTGCAGTCAGTAGGTCATGAGGAGCCGTAACTAACAAGGGAAAGCTTACCTCACATCGCCTTAGGTAGAGTTGCCCGCATCTTTGAGCAGCTGGTTGGAGGAGCTGGGAGACGCGGGTTCGATCCCCGGCTAGTGTGTTGACCCCTTCGCCACGAGGATGCATCTTAGCTGCTGGTATATGACATTGTTTGGTGATAAAGAATATGGTGGTTTGACGATAGATAGATAGATAAAGCTTGTGATAATAGAGAATAAGGTAGTTTCTTGATAGATAAAGAATAAAGTTTAGTGGTAGATCGATAGATAAACGATAAGATATTTTGGTGGTAGATAGATAGTTTGGCAGATAAAGAATAAGGTAGTTTGGTGATAGATAGATAAAGATAGTGATAATAATAAGTTTAATCGTAGATAGATAGATTGCTAAATAAACAGTAGGATGGTTTGGTGGTAGACAGAGATTAATATACAGTAGTTTTGTGACACAATAAATTACAAGTCTTTTAATGGAGGGGTGACTTTGAGTTTTTAATCCCTTCAGTGCGATAGGCGTCTGTTAAACTTGAGAAAAACGTCTGGAAGGAACATGAATAGGGTAGAGGTCATCGTTCTCAAGGGGTGTGTGGGCATCGTGTCTAACCCCTTCACAACCAGATTCCTTTCTCGACACGAATACAATAAAATAAGTTTGGTGGTAAAAAGAATATATCAAGGTGTCATATTGTTGAAATTATTAGCACACACGATAGTTACGGTTAGTAGTTCATTTACACTTACAAAACTGTGTCATAACCTGGTGAGAGCTTGCCTGCCTGACCAGTAATATCCAGCTGGGTGTGCAGGCTTGCTGTCTCGCTTGGTTTCTTGGCAGCCACAGTCGCGTTATTGTTCTTTAATCCCGGTCTGTCTGGCCGAGCAGACTCGTCGACTACAGGTAAGCAATTGCATCTGCGGGGCCTTCCTACTTGCACAGTACAGTACCATACATGTCGCACACCATGTAGGGGTCTGGCGACCCCTTGTATACCGTAACACCTGCTTGCATGTAAAAACACCCCTGGTAACATTAGTACACCAGTCATGTATGAGACAGCCCTAGTTTAGCGTCGCAGTGGTGTTACATGGAGGAGTTTGATATGTAGAAGGTCTACTGGGCTTCATGGAACGGATTAAAAAAAAAAAAAAGAGAAAAAGAAAGAAAGAAAAAAAAATGTAGACAGCGCCTCCCCAGTGTCGGACTAAGCTTCTTCCCAGGGCGAGGTGCAGGGAAATATGAGGAGGTTTTGCTGCCGGGTGGACGCCGCAGCTGCTGCACTCAGGAATGCACAGCGTCGCCACGTGTAGGCTTCTCGTTAGTTCCGCCTCAGACGCGTAACAGGACCATTGAGGAAAATTGTACAGTACAGGTCCCACACGAACGGTTACCACTAAGCCAAACCTAAGAGTACAAGCACTCATGAAACCTCCTTCCTTTTGTTGTAATGTGGTAGTGATGGTGGTGTATTGCTGGGGACAGGTGTGGTGAATGTTGTAGTGGTGTAGATACTGGTGGCTGTACGTGATGGTGGTGGTGGTGGTGGTGGTAGCAGTGGAGGTCATGGTTGTAATGGTTTTGATGCTGATGGTGGTCCTGAGGAAAGGATGGTAGCATTGGATGTGGTAGTAGTGGTTATATAGGTTGTGGTAGTAGTGGGTGTGGTCCTTGAAGTAGTGGTGATAGTGGTGGTGGTGATATTGGTAGTGGGCGTGGTGGTGGTGACAGTGGTAGTGGGCGTGGTGGTGGTGATAGTGGTAGTGGTCTTGGTGGTGGTGATAGTAGTGGACGTGGTGGTGGTGGTGGTGATTGTGGTATAGCTGATGGAAGTATAGTGGCTGTAGTAATAGTAGTGAAGTAAAGTATAATTATGTACTTATAAAATGATAGTAGTGGGTGAAGTAGTAGAGGTGGGTGTGACAGTAAGAGATGTGGTGGGTTGTGGCGAGAGTGATGATAGGGGTGAAGTGAGAGGAGTGGTAATGATGATGACAGTGGGATGTGATGGTGATAGTGATGGAGACAGTAGTGGATGTAGTGTGGGAAGTGATGGTGTGGTGATGGTGGTGGGTGTGGCAGTGGTGACGAAAATATAACGCAGAGTGTGTGTGTGCGTGCGCGCGTGTGTGTGTGTATGGGGGGGTCATGGTGTATATACGGTAGTAGGGAGAACGTACACAATCACTGCCTGGAGGTACAGGAGAAAGAACTCTCCCACCCACGTATTCCCGGCGTGACGTAACTAAAGCGACTGGACAGATCGGGAGTTGTAATACCGGACCCTCCATTCGCCTAGAGAGAAAGAGAGAGAGAGAGGGGGGGGAGGGTTAGCTAAGAGGCTACAGAAGTTCAAACCAAAAACGGGTAGGATTTGGTAGTTTCCTCTCTCTCTCTCTCTCTCTCTCTCACAGGTGAATTACGTCGTCGTATGTGGACAGTGACAATTTTTGTATTGTTTAAAAAAAAAAAAAAAAAAAAAAAAAGCGATCTTGAAGGTACGTGAGGCCATTTGCTGCGCGTAGGACTGCAGGGTCTGGGGGAAAGCGTTGCCTAGCCTATGCCAATACGAAAAAAAATATATATATATACTTCACGTAGTCTTCGCCTATCAGAGAGCAGGCTGCCTAGTCTGTCCAGAGCCTGATTAGAGAGAGAGAGAGAATGAAGCTCTAAATATGCAAATCAGCTACTGTCTTGGTTCTTCAGGGAAAGGGCTGCCTAATCCATGTCCAGAGTCGAATAAGAACCTAAAGATTTGGGTATGCTAATCAGTGTGTCTCATCATCCCTCCCCCCCATCAGTCCCCCATACCTCCAACCCGGGGGGAATTCCCACACTGGGCTTTCCCTGGAATTCCCTAATTACCTTTATTTACCTTTCCCATGACGTCACGTAGTTTTTCTTTTCATTTCCCTTCTCTCCATTTCCTTTTATTCATCTTGCATATCCCATCTTTGTCTGTCTTGCTCTTCATTCCTCCATTCTCTTCCTCAGTCTTCCCGTCGTCGTCTCTTTTGATTTTATTTTTCATTCCTCTCGCTTCTCCATTCTTCTTTCCCTGCCTCACTTCTTAATTTTCTTCCATCTTTCCTTCCTCCTTCTTGCCTTATGCACTTGTATCATCTCCCTCCTGCAGCTTTCTTCCTCTTCCTCATTGCATCATTCTCTCCCACCCTTTTTTCCTTCCTGTTTCTTTCCCTTTACACTTGCATCGTCCTTGGCCATCTCTTCCTCCCCCTCATTCCTTCATTCCCTTTCCATCTTCCCCTTCCTCATTCCTTCATTCTCATTCCATCTTTCTACTCCATGCTCATTCCCTCATTCTCTATCCATCTTTCTTCCTCTTCATTCCTTCATTCTTTCCATCTTTCTTTCCCTTCCTCATTCCTTCATTCTCTCTTTCCATCTTTTTTGCTCTTCCTCATTCCTTCATTCTCTTTCCATCTTTCCATCCCTTATATTCTTCTGTCTTTACTATTTTTCTTTATTCTCTCCTGTTCCTCCATTCTCCTATTCCATTCTTCCTTCCCAGTAATCTTTTCCTTTCTTCTCCATCCTTCTTCCATTTCTTCCCAGCCTTTCACCATCTGTAACCCCTTCCTTCCAGTTCCTCTTCACTACGATGAGAAATATTGGTAGGCGACACCAGGGATAATAATAATGATGATGATGATGATGATGATGATGATGATAATAATAAGAGTAGTAGTAGTGGTAGTTGTAGTAGTTGTAGTAGTAGAAGAAATATTGGAATCGTGCTGAATGGATTTTGAGATCAGTGGCCGTACTACGTGTGTGTGTGTGTGTGTGTGTGTGTGTGTGTGTGTGTGTGTGTGAGAGAGAGAGAGAGAGAACCAGTTAGTCCGGGTGGTGGTGGTGAAAGTGGTGGTGTGGTGTCTTAACTGCATTGTCACCACCTTCATCACTCACTCACCACACTTCAATCTGCCTTCATCTGAGGGAACTGGCCCACAACATGAACACAAAGTCGTGGTTGCGTGAAATGCGATGAGTCTTGGCTAAAAGGTAAAAATGAGTCTCCTTGGTTACTAGACTCGCCACTCCAACTGGGCGTTAAATTGCCGTCTGTCTATGTTGAATGCTGCGTTGTAACGAAAGATTTAAATTGCAGTATCATTTGAATAACATTATCATTAAATTACATTATCCTTTCAATAATGATATCGTTTAAATTACTCGTACATTATCGGTAGAGAGGTGGCCTGCCGCCCTACCGGACCCAGGTTCAAATCCCCGCTGGGGCAGGGAACAGTTTAAGGATTTGAATTTCATATAATCAGACTTTCCTGATCTACCAGAAGATCCGCCGACATGTCGTAAAAATACCCCCGCTAATACCAATACACCAGTCCTGTATGAGACAGCCCTAGCATGTATTCAGTGTAGACGGTGGGTGTTAGCGCCAAAGTGGTGACATGTGGAGATGTATGGTATGTAGGAGGACTACTGGGCTTTGGGAGCAGGCTGTGAAGCTATGCCCAGAGTCGGACACATAAAAAATACAATATCATTAACTTACAGTATCATTAAATTATAGTATTAAATTATAGTTTCATTAAATTATAGATTATTTGAATAACAGTATAATTGAATTAGTATCATGTAATTATATCATTTAATTACAATATTTATATTAGTCGTTGAAATTACAGTATCATTAAAAATACAGTATCACCAAAATTACAGTATCTTGCTAGTCACAAAGAACTATGACAAGCTTGTCGTTATCACAATCAAATCAATCATTAGTCACCATGAGTATCGTTATCAGCACCAGTTATTAGAGAGAGAGAGAGAGAGAATCTTCCCTTTTCAGTCATTACCAATCTGTCACACCTGCCTCCATCATTCTTCAAATTCCTTCTTAAACAGCCCATTAGAATGCTTTAGTCATCCTGTATCATGCTTTCACCGGGTGGGGAAAGGAGGAGGGGGTAGAGAGAGAGAGAGAGAGCGGGGTGAAGGTAGGGGGGAAAGGGAAAGACGTGAGTGGAAATGGAAATTGATAATAAGAGGAGAATGAATGGAGAGGGAGGGAGGGAGGGGCAAGTGGAAGGATGTTAATGGAAATGAGAGAGGGAGAGAGTAGCCTATGCCTCACTCCGATGTACCCAAGCTTAAAAGTTACAGGAGGGGGGGGGGGAGATAGAACGAGTAGAGGAGAGAGAGAGAGAGAGAGAGAGAGAGAGAGAGAGAAACAAAGAAAAGCCTACCAAAGTAATAAGAGTTTTGGTAATACTGTTTTCATCTCGAGAGGTTAGGGTGTAAGAGAGGAGAGGAGAGGATAGGTAAGGAGGGTAAGGAGAGGTGAGGAGATAGGGAAGGGAATGAAAGGAGGGGATAGATAAGGAGAGGAGGGGAGGGGATAGGTAAGAAGATAGGGGGGGTAGGTTAAGGAATGATGAGGGGACAGGTAAGGACGGTTAAGGAGAAGTGAGGAGGGGATAGGTGAGGAGAGGATAGGTTAGGGGATGAGAGGAGCTGAGATTTTGCCGGCGACTGTACATAATAGGTGTAAGAACTCTCTCTCTCTCTCTCTCTCTCTCTCTCTCTCTCGGGCAGGAACTACATGAACAGCGGTATTTGTAGCCATGTCTGTTTGTCAGTACCTGGGTAATACGTTTCCTTACTCGTTTCCAGGAGAGAGAGAGAGAGAGAGAGAGAGAGAATAATTGTCGGGGTGATAGGTCAAGGTGCATTATAAAACCAGCCTTCCCTTTCTCTCTCTCTCTCTCTCTCTCTCTCTCTCTCTCTCTACGCCTATTTTTAACCACGCTTGTTTCTCTTCCTCTGTTTTCTTCTTTCACTTTTTTTTCTTCCTTCGTCTCTTCCTCACTGGTCCCTTATTTGTATCTATATTTTTTGGCATCCCTCTTCTCCCTTCATTTAATATATATATCTTTTTTTCTTTCCATTCATTTCCTCTTCTACCATTGAGCTCCTTCCTTTTTTCCTGTTTTCTTTTCTTCATTAATTCAGCCCGTTCTTTTTCGGTCACATTTTTTTCACTTTCCTCCTTCCTCCTTTTCTCATCTTTTCATAGTTTTATTTTTTGTTTTTCTGTAATTCGTGTGTTTATCATTTTTATTATCATTATTATTTTTATTATTATTATTATTATTATTTTTATTATTATTATTATTATTATTATTATTATTATTATTATCCATCATCATCCATCATCATCATCATCATCATCATCATCATCATCATCATCATCCATCATCATCATCATCATCATCATCATCCATCATCATCATCCATCATCATCATCATCATCCATCATCATCATCATCATCCATCATCATCATCATCATCATCCATCATCATCATCATCATCATCATCATCATCATCCATCATCATCATCATCATCATCCATCATCATCATCCATCATCATCATCATCCATCATCATCATCATCCATCATCATCATCATCATCAACCATCATCATCATCATCATCCTCAACCATCATCATCATCATCCATCATCATCATCCATCATCATCATCATCATCCATCATCATTTATTTCTATTTTTATTTTTTCTTTATTGCTACCTTTCTGCCTTTCATTCTTGTGCTTCCATCTCACATTCCTTCTTTATCTTTCTTCCCCATTTTCTTGTCCCTTATGCCTAGGTCTGAGAGAGAGAGAGAGAGAGAGAGAGAGAGAGAATGGAGTGAAAGTTTTGGCTCTATGCCCAGTTCCTTTCATTTCGTATCTTCTTCCTCTTCTTTTCCTCCTCTCTCTCTCTCTCTCTCTCTCTCTCTCTCTCATTGTGTTCGTATCTGCTTTCATCTTTTTCCACTTTTCTCTCTCTCTCTCTCTCTCTCTCTCTCTCTCTCTCTCTCTCTCTCTCTCTCAGCATACGTGCAAATCGGTCATCTTGTCGGAGAGTATGTTTTCACCCGTGTTTGTTTGTCTGTCAGCAGGATTACTCAAAAACTAAACGAGATTTTTGGGCCAAATTTGGTGGGTAGATAGCCCATGTCCCGGGGAACAATCGATTAACTTTTGGCGCCGATCCGGATAATATTACAGATTCTGGATCCGGAAAACACTCTTAGCGCAACCCTGATCAGTGATGAGGAAACCTAACCCATTATGAAGAGTGGTTTGGAAATTACGTTGCCTTTGTCGGAGAGATGCGCTCCAGTGAGTGCCCCTCTAGTTTCTTCATTTCCTACTCACTGCCACGCCCACACCAGCAGCCTGAGCCGTCCCTGTAAACACAAAACCTGGAGGAGTGTTGTTGGAGCGCTATTTATGCACCACCCTGTTAATTTTCTTTCTTTTCCTTGCCCTTGCTTCCACCCAACGATTTTACACAGCCCAGGGTGACGTCTAGCGGTGGGAGGGTGAATCACAGCCATCGTTAAGTGTTTACAGATAGGGTGTTAAGTTAAAAGCACCTTTCTTCCGCGTGTGTGTGTGTGTGTGTGTGTGTGTGTGTGTGTGTGTGTGTGTGTGTGTGTGTGTGTGGCTTCCGCACCTCACACCATCCTGAGTTGAAAATACTTAATGCTTGTGTTGTGTGTGTTTGTGTGTGGGTGTGGATGTGGTTTAAAACACGGGCATTAAAATCAATGAAACTAGTCCATGCTTGGGTGTTTGTTTGTTGTGCATTTACCTCTCCTGACTTTTTTTTTTTTTTTTTTTTTATATATATATATATATGACCAGTGTAAGTTGCACCTCATTAGACTTGCAACTTGACCTGCATAGACCTTCATTGCAGCTCATGTGGTCTGCAACACGGCAAGGAGTAGTTATTGGATATCCTTGTAGTGCATTGAGTGATATCTTGTGGTTGGGACAGGGCGACATGGAGGCGATTTGTCTGTGGCCACCCGTTATGGGATTTAGACGTCTGGGTATAGATAAGTGGAGGGAGGGATGGAGGGAGGGAGGGATGGATGGACAGGGGGATGGAAGGATAGAGCACGGGATGGATAGGTAAAGTGATGGATGGATAGATAGACAGATAGATAGATAGACAGGATTGATGCAGACGCGTGACCTAGTAATGCCTAGGATCAACAAGGCGTACTCATGCCTAGTAAAGCAGTATTAGATGCGGGAGCTTCAGGCCTCCTCGGTTAATGCTCTTTATGATCGAGAGCTTACAGGTGAAAGAGTGGGTCATCATCATCATCATCACAGAAATTGGTTGGTGGCATCTACCATTTTCGGTAATGGTTCTCTCTCCTATAATGATGATAGTGGTGGTGGTGGTGGTTAGTGGTGGTGATGATGATGATGGTGGTGGTGATGATAGTGATGGTGGTGGTGGTGATGATAGTGATGGTGGTGGTGGTGATGATAGTGATGGTGGTGGTGGTGATGATAGTGATGATGGTGGTGGTGATGATAGTGATGATGGTGGTGGTGATGATAGTGATGATGGTGGTGGTGATGATAGTGATGATGGTGATGGTGATGATAGTAGTGGTGATGTTTATGATAGTGGTGGTGATGATGATGATGATGGCAATGTGATTTGAATGGAGGAAGGGAGGAAGCAGGCAGTCACTCCAGGCCGTTGACCTCCCCCCCATCCCTCACACAGACAGAATGGCAACGTGTAATAGGTCACACACACACACACACACACACACACACACACACACACACACACACACACACACACACAAAACCCTTTCCAGTACGCTTGTGTCGGTTTCGCAATCTTCATGGTCTCTCTCTCTCTCTCTCTCTCTCTCTCTCTCTCTCACACACACACACACACACACACACACACACACACACACACACACACACACACACACACACACACACACACACACACACACACACACACACATCCCCGCGCATTTCAACCACCCCTCCACATAAACATATCCAATCCTACTCGCTTGTTTCATTCCCTCACACGTGGCATTTTCCTCCTATATGAAATGATGCCAGTGAAAGGAGCATGTTTTGAGGCTTAAACAAACAGGTATAAATGTTTGAATATATGTTAAAACGAGGTACCACACACCAAACATTTCCTCCTTATTCTTTGGGTCACGCTCGGCTACGCTTGTCTCGGCGATTTTGACTTCCTTTTCTGTTTTTTTACTAAATATTTTGGAGCGGTGGGATAAATATGTGTTTGTGTGGTAAGCGAATATACCCAAGCCTTTTCAAAATGCTAGACGCGAGAGGCTACCGTGTTGAGTGCCGAGACAGTCACCACAGCCCGAGACGTCCATTCATTTGGCGCCAAAACATCTCGTCCTGTTTATTGTTTACTTCCCTTCCGTCCCCCCCCCCCTCCTTTTTTTCTCTCTTCTGTTTGTGGTAGGTGGGGGCGCTCACCGTCCACTCACTCGATGTAGTGCTGCTCTCTGATGTCTACCTTTTCCTCTCCTACATCTCTTTCTATCCTCTTCTGTCTTTCCTTCATTCTTTCCTCGTCCTTCTGCCTATGGGTGACTTTACACTCCTCTTCTGTCTTTCTTTCCTTCATTCTTTCCTCTTCCTTCTGCCTGTGGGTGACTCTACACTGAGTGACAAGCCGAATGGTCTCCTGTACACCAGGAAACCATTTATTACGCTGGGTGGTGATCATATAACCAGAGTTTGGCGCCTGGTGGTTTAGTGGGTAATTATGGTGCTCCAATCGGATTGAGCCGGTGAAGGTTATATCCAAGGGGTGGTTGGGGTTGATTGCTCACGTAATGCCACTCAGGGATGAGTGAGGCTGGTCACTCATCTTAAATGTCAGGACCAACTTGCCTAGCCCCGGGTTCCTACTCTTCATGGGGCAACGTAGGAATGGATGATGGATGGATGGATGGACCTCTTCCTATCCCCTTTTCTTTCTTTTTCTTTTTTCATTTTTCTATTTTCATGGGGAACTTGTTAACACCTCATCCTCTCTCAAGTCTGCAGCCATTTAAACAGTGCGTGTGGAACTGAATTAGTCGATATTGGTTCTTTGTTCTGTTTTTCCTGGCAAGTGCAACCATTGTATTTTCCAGCCTCTGACTTTTTTACATAAATATGTTCATAGAGAGAACGTAATGTTTTCTCTTTGGTAGATTTTTATTTGCTTTTCCTTTTTTTTTTTTCGGGTTGAGGACAATTAGTAAAGATTAAAAAAAAAAAAAATGCGTCTTATCCATATAAAAATGTCTGGGGATAAAAAGAATATACAATAAAATATGTCTTCTTAGTGCTGGAGTAACGCCTGACACATGTTTAATAGATTTTTCAGTCAATCCAAAATTTACTGAAAGGACGAGGATAGGAGCAGAATTATCCCGTCCCTTTCGTAAAAAATGAAAGTCCCAGGTCAGCATCTTCCTATATACTTGTGTTACGAGGAGAAATGCATTAAGTTATTTTGTGGATTTCAACACAGAACTTATATTCTTCAGTGGCGAGCATTAACTTGATAGATTTAACTTTGATACGTTCGATTTTGAATATTTTAAATCGACCGAACGTTAAGAAAAGTTCGTGGTAACATTTTCAGATAATTAAAAGGTATGAACTGCCTGAATGTGTGGACGTGGTGGTGACAGGTGAGCCACAAGTCTGATATGAAGGTAAACTCGTTCCTTCGGCTCGATTGACGCGGAGGAAAGTAGACGACTTTCTAGGGCCGAGCCGAACTGGTTTGAAAGTGGCGGGAAGATATGCAGTGTAAATAATGAGAAAAAACGGGATTTTTTACGAGAGAGAGAGGTGGGGGTGGTAGTAGCAACAGTAGTAGTGGTACCATAATACTTGTAGTAGTAGTAGTTGTTGTTGTTGTAGTTGTTATAATAGTAGTCCTTGAATTGTAAACTCAGTGGACTAGTGCCCATCCAAGTTTCCAGGGTAAACTGTAAGCATTTATTTTCAACCTTTAACACAGTAGCACATTATTTTTTTAACGGGCTTAGGAACAAATAAAAAACAACATACCACTGGCGATACGAGCTTGCAAAGGAAAAGACAAAGAAGAAAAAATAAGGGAAGAAAAAAAAGGAATCCGCAATTTTTCCAGTAAAGGAATTCGATCCTTTACTTGATACTTTAATTTAATAGCAGGGTCTTAATTTGCCCTTTCAACTTTGCAATATTGGCGTTAAGAAAAAATTGCAGTAATGAGTTACCTGTCCAAGTAAAAAATTCATCCAGACTTTAATGCGTTGTGCTCAAATTAAATGTCATATGAAGACATTATTAGAAGCTAGGAAGTTTAATAATAATAATGATAATATAAAAATAATAATAATAATAATAATAATAATAATAATAATAATCAGCTATCGAACTGTATCTATTTTTAATTCATCTTCAAATTAATCGCCTTAAAAACAATATTCGAGGCAAGAAAAGGTTTAATTTTTTTACTTGCATGAGTGCCAAGAAAAAAATGTAGTGATTTTTTTTTTTTTTTTTTTTCCCCCGAGTTTCCATGGTCCAGTGGTTGGGTGAGTGTCCAGACTGGAGGGATGGGAGGGGCAGAGACTGGAGGGAAGGTGGGGGAGGGAGAGAAACTGGAGGGAAGGGGGGAAAAGATTGGATGAAAGGAGAGGGAAGGAGGAAATGGGGAGATACTGGAAGGAAGATGAGGGAGGGAGGGAGGAGGAGAGAGAGAAAGTGGCGGTGTGACCCAGAGGAGAAAGTAAGCGGCACTGACTCCCTCCTCCTCCTCCTCACTGGCCGTCTAAAATTGTCAGCAGCTGTTTTGTAGCTGGATTTGAGACATTTATTACCGCTTTTAGGAGTCTGCCAAAAAAGCTTAAATAGTTTTTAGGGGGATTTAGTTTAGGAGGTGTTACGATGTTTATAATATTGTGAGAATCCTGACTTAACACACCGATTGTGAAGGGTCTGGAGTTAGTGATGTCTTTATGTAGAGTTGTGTGTGTGTGTGTGTGTGTGTGTGTGTGTGTGTAAAATGTATGTACGTATGTATTTACAGTATATATGTACGTATGCATGTGTACATATATATGGGAGAATGGCTAAAACTCCTTTTTTTTCCGTTTATAGTTTTTTTTATATATATATATTTTGGGGTTGCTGGTAGGAGGGGGGGCATTTTTATTATTATTTTAGTATGAGGAGGAAGGCTGGTTTTCTGTGGCGGATTTTTTTTTTTTTTTTTTTTTTTGGGGGGGGGGAGTCAAATTTTGCACACTCACTTGTTTGATTATTGACTGTGGCCATAGTATCGACGTATATGCTTCCAGTTTTTCTGTATGGTTTTTGTGTCCGTGTATAGAAAGGCTGTTTGACCACTGTGGAAGGGCGGGGATAGTGTTGAAAGTTTAAGTTGTTAAGTAAAGCCCCACGTAGACCAATATTGTAAGTGTTAAGGAAAGCCCCACGTAGACCAATATTGTGTTAAGTAAAGCCCCACGTAGACCAATATTGTGTTAAGTAAAGCCCCACGTAGACCAATATTGTGTTAAGTAAAGCCCCACGTAGACCAATATTGTAAGTGTTAAGTAAAGCCCCACGTAGACCAATATTGTGTTAAGTAAAGCACCACGTAGACCCATTTTGTAAGTGTTAAGTAAAGCCCCACGTAGACCAGTATTGTAAGTGTTAAGTAAAGCCCCACGTAGACCAATATTGTAAGTGTTAAGTAAAGCCCCACGTAGACCCATATTGTAAGTGTTAAGTAAAGCCCCACGTAGACCAATATTGTGTTAAGTAAAGCCCCACGTAGACCAATCTTGTAAGTGTTAAGTAAAGCCCCACGTAGACCAATATTGTGTTAAGTAAAGCACCACGTAGACCCATTTTGTAAGTGTTAAGTAAAGCCCCACGTAGACCAATCTTGTAAGTGTTAAGTAAAGCCCCACGTAGACCAATCTTGTAAGTGTTAAGTAAAGCCCCACGTAGACCCATATTGTAAGTGTTAAGTAAAGCCCCACGTAGACCAATATTGTAAGTGTTAAGTAAAGCCCCACGTAGACCAATATTGTAAGTGTTAAGTAAAGCCCCACGTAGACCAATATTGTGTTAAGTAAAGCACCACGTAGACCCATTTTGTAAGTGTTAAGTAAAGCCCCACGTAGACCAATATTGTAAGT
This sequence comes from Coenobita brevimanus, assembly GCF_032717465.1. NCBI lineage: Eukaryota > Metazoa > Arthropoda > Malacostraca > Decapoda > Coenobitidae > Coenobita > Coenobita brevimanus. The sequence continues at coordinate 51,810,419 of NC_137018.1, read as the reverse complement.
GTTAAGTAAAGCACCACGTAGACCCATTTTGTAAGTGTTAAGTAAAGCACCACGTAGACCAATCTTGTAAGTGTTAAGTAAAGCCCCACGTAGACCAATATTATAAGTGTTAGGTAAAGCCCCACGTAGACCCATATTGTAAGTGTTAAGTAAAGCACCAAGTAGGCCCATATTGTAAGTGTTAAGTAAAGCACCACGTAGACCCATATTGTAAGTGTTAAGTAAAGCCCCACGTAGACCAATATTATAGACCCGTAAAGAAGAGAAAATTGCTATACTGGACGTGAGAGCCGGAATAAAGCTGTAAGTATATCAGAATTGTTATTGATATGACAAATTTGAGTTGCGTGGCCAAAAATGATATATATTAACTTTAAAGAAGGGAAAATTTGCTTGCTCTGTTGGAAGTGAAAGTTACGGTACGTATTATCAAAGTTGTAAATATATCAGAATTGTTATTGATATGGTAAGGTTCAATAGCCAAAAATATTAACTCGTAAAGAAGGGAAAATTTACTATCTATATTGGAAGTGAGAGTTTAGGTACCGTAGAGAGTGTTATGAAAGATGTAAATATATCAGAATTCTTTGCTATACTCTACGTTAGACTTGAGGCACCGAATATATAAACTGAAGATTTGAAAAGTTACTTGCTGGATTGGGAGTGAGTGTTGGCATACCACAAACAGTACTATCTAAGCTGCAGGTAAAGCAGAATTATTTAAGTTTGAGAACCCAATAATATTTCAAACTCGCAAGTGATGATTTCCAGTAATATTGTAAGTAAGGGTTGTTAAGTAAGGCCAAGCTCAGTATTATTGAAAGGTAAATTGCGTGCAGAGAATATTAGAAGATTAGTGATAAAAGAGGCAGAGTCGTAAAGGTATCCAAATTACTTGTTAACCTGGAAGAATAATCAGAAATCAATGAGTCGAAAGTTAGGTACAGATTTCATTATATATTCTTGAAAGTAAACTAGTATCACCAGGAATTATTATTATTATTAATATTATTATTTATTATTATTATTATTATTATTATTATTATTATTATGCCCCTCAGTACTTATATTTTTTTTTAATGCAAGAAAGAAGGAACCAAAGGCCAGAAGCGAGAATAAAACAAGTGTTCAATGTACTGAGGGGGTTAATGGACTTTGTTTTAACCTCTTCACTACGAGAGGCCGCCCGTGTGCTGGAGAGAGAGAGAGAGAGAGAGAGAGAGAATATAATTGCGTGTGTGTGTGTGTGTGTGTGTGTTTGTTAAAGTCTCCTCCTGTTTGTCCGGCCCTTTAAGGCGGGCACGCAGCATACTCTAACCATTCTTCTGTCCAGCTCAAAAACCAGCCGATATCCTCAGTCGCATTCACGCAGCTGGTCAGCTCTGGGTCAGTCTTCCTCACTGTGTCTTTCCCCCTGCTTACGATCGCCGGTCTGAAGTCCATGGTCCGTATATTCATGGGCTTAGGAGGCTCCGTAGCTCCTGTCTCTTTGCGATTTATTTTCCTTATTTATCTTACTTATTTCCTGATTTATTTTGATTTATTTTCCTGGTGTATCTGATATTGCCATAGATTACGTAAATAACATCCGTCCATCCACGATCCAGTACTCTCCCCACAAGGAAGCGTGGGTGACCGAACTAGGATACACACTTCCGGCATCAAGGCGAGGATGACCAGCCTCACTCGTCCCTGAGTGGCATTATGGAAGCAGTAAACATTAATCCACCCTCATTAACCCACTAGACTACTAGGCGTCATTTGGATATATGGTTACCACCCAACGTAGGAAATGGTCTCCCGGGTTGCCGGAAACAGTTTTACTTCTCTGTGTAGTCACCTGAAGGCTGCACTACATCGAGTGAGTGGATGGACGCCGCCACCTACCGCGCAACAAGTAACATACAGTACAATATTATGATTATTATTGTTATTATTATTATTATATTATTTTTATGTAAGGAAGAAGGAACCAAAGGCCAGAAACCCGCAAGATCGTTCCCTCCAAGAAAAAAACAAAACGAAGATAACAGAGCCAAATTTTCGCATAGTACCGTTAAAATCATGTAAATGTAGAGACGGAATAGTTACCCAGGCGGCATCGGAGGCTACGGCAACATTTCGGGCCGAAGTGTCCAGCCGTCGTGAAGTGAAGGGCTGTTGATTCTGGCTTTCACCTGTCGAACTGTCTGTGGACCGAACGATTATTTTAAGCTTCCTGTGTTTGGCTTCCTTTTTTTTTCCTGCTAGTAAAAGGTAACACTGAACAAAAGGTAATTATTGAACAGAGTAAAGGCACATTTTTTTTTCCCCCCCCCGCCTAGGACAAAGTAAAACGTAAAACTGAATTATTAATGAACAGAAACGGAAATTGTTAAAAGCACATAGATTTTTTCTCTCTAGGACTGGCCCAACACCTACCATTTCACTCTCTCTCTGCGGAGGGTTTCTTTGTAATATAGTTAACGGTATTTCGAATAAACTTGAATTTAAATGTACAGTTAAGGGATGAAATGTAGATAATGGGTAATGGAGAAAATCGTATTGATATGATATTTAAAGTCTGTGATGATTGTTAATGTTGACGGTGATGATTATGGCGATGATGAGAAATATGATGATTATACAAGAGATGGTGATTATGATGATTATACTGGTGATGGTGACGATGGTGATTGTGATAAGGATGAAAAACTTGATAATGGTGAAAAAATTGATGATAACGATGAAAACATTGATGATAAAGATGAAAACATTAATGATAAAGATGGAAAAAATTGATAACGATGAAATAATTGATGATAACGATGAAAACATTGATGATAACGATGAAATTTATGATAACGATGAAGAAATTGATGATAACGATGAAATAATTGATGATAACGATGAAAACATTGATGATAACGATGAAATTTATGATAACGATGAAGAAATTGATGATAACGATGAAGAAATTGATGATAACAATGAAGACATTGATGATAACGATGAAGACATTGATGATAACGATGATAAAATTGATGATAACGATGAGAAAATTGATAATAACGATAAAAAAATTGATGATAACGATGAAGATGATGATAACGGTGATGTAATACTGACCAACCAACCAGCCATCCATTTTCTTCTCCCCCAACACTGACCGCCTGGGGTGACTTCGCTATTTCGGTATATGGGTCGGCGGAGGGGGTGGTGGTGGTGGTGGGAGTGTGTTTTGTTTGCCCTGTTTGTCTGGGAAGTGGTGTTTGCGTTGCCGAGAGGAAGGTGGTTTGGTGCTTGTTTTGTGTGTCTTTAGCTTGTTTTGTTTGTGTTGTGTTTGTGCGAAAGGTTGATTTGTTTTTCTTGTGTTGTCACTTTTTTTTTTTTTTTTTCTTGAAGTCAGTGTATTTGTGTCTGAGTTTGGGTCCATATTTTGTTTTTTTTTCTTTCTTTCTTTCTTTTCTTTCTGTTTTTGTGCAAAGAGAGAGAGAGTCACTGAGCCAGCAAAATTATTCCTTGCAAAGAGAGTTGAATAAAAGAATGCCAGACTCACTGTCCGTTCAAACCGAGATGCCTGGACACACTGTTTAAAGGACTGGAGGTCGTAGGCAATGGGAAAGACAGAGTGAGGAAACTTACTGTAAATTTGACCAGCTGTGTATGTAAAGGGATGAGAGACCGATCAGCTCTTTAATTTGAGAGAGAGGTGTGTGTGGGGGGGGTCATTTGCCTGTCTGCTGGAGATACGGGTCTTAAAGATATGGACCAACAAGGTGAGAGAAAGTGTGTAGACAGACGGTTGCTGCGTGCCCGCCTTATTAGGGAAGGGATGCAAGCAGTGTCTCAAAGCCTTTATCAGGATTTTCATTCTTTACTGTGTTTTTTTATTTTTAATATGTAAAATTTAATAAGAATGCAGCAATATTTTCTCTCTCTCTCTCTCTCTCTCTCTCTCTCTCTCTCTCTCTCTCTCTCTCCAGGTAATACGTAGAGTAATAAAAGACTAAAAACGGCTACATGAGAGAATAAATGAAAGGGAGAGGCTCAGACAATGGGAAGGGGTAAGGGAGGAGGAAGAGGAGTGGAGGGGGGAAGAGGAGGAAGAGGGAGGAATGGGGAGGGGTTGAGGAGGAAAGATGCAATGGTAGGGGGATGAAGAAGGAGGAAGGAGGAGGAAGAGAAGGAGGGAGGGAGGATTGAGAGAAGAGAGAGGGAGGGGGGATTGAGAGAGAAGAGGGAGGGAGGGGGGATTGAGAGAGAAGAGGAGGAGGGAGGGGGGGATTGTGAGAGAAGAGGAGGGAGGGAGGATTGAGAGAGAAGAGGAGGAGGGAGGGAGGATTGAGAGAGAAGAGGAGGAGGGAGGGAGGGAGGGGGGATTGAGAGAGAAGAGGAGGGAGGGAGGGGGGATTGAGAGAGAAGAGGAGGAGGGAGGGAGGATTGAGGGAGAAGATGGAGGGAGGGAGGGGGGATTGAGAGAGAAGAGGGAGGGAGGGGGGATTGAGAGAGAAGAGGGAGGGAGGGGGGATTGAGAGAGAAGAGGAGGAGGGAGGGGGGATTGAGAGAGAAGAGGAGGAGGGAGGGGGGATTGAGGGAGGGAGGGAGGAGGGATTGAGAGAAGAGGAGGGAGGGAGGGGGGAGGGATTGAGAGAGAAGAGGAGGGGGGACTGAGAGAGAAGAGGAAGCGGAGGAATGGAAGAAGGTCTAATCGTTGAAGAATGACGTGAGAGAGAGAGAGAGAAAGAGAGAGAGAGAGAGAGAGAGAAAGCTGCAGAACCGGTCAAAGGAACAGCCCAGCTCAGTACTTGACGGGTAACCTATCTCATGCAAACACGAGAGAAAGAGAGGGAGAGGCCGCCTGTTTAATACCATTCCCAACCCAAATCACTAAGTTAGCAGAACAACTGTCATATATCTCAAGATATTAAAATATCAACTTGTCACTTCGTACATCAGCTTGACCACCACCACTGCTACTACTACCACCACCACTACGATTACCTAGATAGTTACCATGACCACCACCACTACTACTACTACTACTACCACCACCACCACTACGATTACCTAGATAGTTACCATGACCACCACCACCACCACTACTACTACTACCACCACCACTACGATTACTGCTACTACCACCACCACTACTACTACTACTACTTAGTACTTGTGCCCTAAATAACAGGATTATTTAGTCAGTTGCGTCGGAAACTGTGAAAGCGAAGAAGTGGAAACCTATATAGTTGAACGCTTGTAAATATCCGTTTGAAATAATTTGAAACTTGCTAGTCAGTTGTAAAAATGTTATGTTTTCGCCCGGGATCGAACCGGGGACCTTGCGCGTGTGAGGCGCACGTGATAACCACTACACTACGAAAACGTGAAAATTTTCAGGTGTATTCTATGGCAGGTGGCGGAGTTTTTATAGAATAGTCTATAAAAATTTTTCAGTTGTTAGAGCGTAGAAGGAAATAGCGAGAAAGGAATGATAAGGAGAGAGATGTTAAGGATTGATTTGTACTGTGTGTGAGGCGGAGGGGAGTGGAGGTGAACATGAGAAGTAAATCGATGTTTTTGGTTATGGTGGTACAAAGTAAAAAGCTCCAAGATGAAAAAAAATAAATAATAATAAATAAACAAATAAAAAAATCTGTACGTCAGAGTAATCAAACCATCCATTAGTGGCAGGAAAAAAGAAAAATTAAAATAAAACTGCCATAGATCCAGACTCCCGGAATTAACTTACATCTTCGGCGATTCAGACTGCCTTATATAGTGGTGACAAAAATATATACTGTTGTTGTATATGTTTAAAGTTTGACAGTACAGTATATACGAATACAGTGATGAGGTGGAGGAGGAGGTGCGAGGATGGTGGTGGTGGTGGTAGTGATGGTGTTATTATTGTGGGCGGTGTAGTTGGTGGTGGTGGTGGTGGTATGTGGTGGTGGTGGTGGTGATGGTGGTATGTGATGGTGTTATTATTGTTGTTGTTGTTGTTGGTTGTGGTGGTGGTGTTGATAGTGATGGTGGTTGTGGTTTTTTTGGTGGTGGTGGTGGTAGTGATGGTGGTGGTGGTGGTGGTGGTGGTGGTGATGGTGTCTAAAACAATGATAGCCAACTTAGGGAAATCCCAGGTGGAGGATGTTTGTGGTTCCAGAGGGTAAACACAGGTGTGGCCACGACCGATAAGATGGAATCACGTGATCATAGGACTCTTCGTAGCTCCTCTTCCTTAGCGATTTATCTTCCATGTTATCAGTATTAGCTTTTATATCATTTACCTGTAACATTTTATCTTTTAATACTGATATAGTGTTTAATTTCTTGATATTACCAACTTCAATCGCAGGACGCCATTGATTTCATTCTGCCTATACCATTTTACTTTAACTTGGCCTAAAATTGCCGTCTCTCCATCATGAATGCACAGTTGTAACAATGGATTAGACTGTATGATGCTAGTCACGAAGCAGTGCTGCGGAAGGAATTTTTGCCGTTTCCATCTCGAATGCTCATTTGTAAGTGGATTAGCACTGTATGATGCTAGTCACGAAGAAGTGCTATGGAAGGCATGTAGAGCCCCTAGCATTGTCATAGTCTAGCACTGAACCACCTGAAATGAATTTTAAAAAGGACGAAAATTTAGGTTAGGTTAAGAAGGGTATAGCTTATGGCAATTATTATTATTATTATTATTATTATTATTATTATTATTTTACTGGTAGGGGGTAGATATCTCTCATTAACCCCTTCACTACCTACCAGGAGGCATTCGAAGGCTAAATATAATGTGACTGCAGCAAGAAGTAAAAAATTAATCGCTGAGGAAGATATGTTTGCGAAATCTGTTAACTACGCGAGAAGCCTGTCCCGTCAAGTGCTTTAATTTGTTGTGTATCCGGGTATTGTGTTTGATGTCAGGCAATTATTTTGATGTCGGGAACCTTGAAGGATCCTTGGCTTCCATATCCAGGAGTGATGTAAACAGGAGGAACCTTAGTAACAATAAAACTTTAATTCTTTCCATGCTATGCCACCCTCCCTCATACACCACCATTACTACTACTATTACTACAACAACTACTACTACTATTACTATTACTTCTGCTACTACTACTACTACTCTTACTACTACTACTACTCTTACTACTACTACTACTACTACTACTTCTACTCTTACTACTATTACTACTACTACTATTACTACTACAAATACTACTACCACCACCACTACTACTACTACTACTATTACTACTACTACTACTGCTACTACTATTACTACTACTGCTAGTACTATTATTACTACTACTACTACTATTACTATTACTATTACTACTATTACTACTAGCACCACCACCATTATCATCACCACCACTATTACTACTACCAACACCATTGCTACCCTCACCGTCACCACCACGTCCCATCCACCTACCGTGTTGTCAGGAATCACATATAAAGGTGACGTCAGTAAAAGGAAGCGTACTTAGTAACAATCCTTAATTTTCTACCATGTCACGCCGCCCTCCCTCTCACACACACACACACACACACACACACACACACACACACACCGCCCCATCACCACGTCCTTCCTCTGTGTATATCTGGATGTCTCAAGAATATTCACCCCTTCAACCTCAGTACATTATTTATATTTTAATCTGATATAGGACGATTTTATTCAGCTTGACAGTGAAGGGGTTAATGAAGGATATTTATAACTTCCTAATTCGACAAAACCGTCTGACGATAACAGGGTATATGTATTAAAAACGTGTCCCTGAAATGAAGGGGTTAAGGTGAAGTATGTAAATTAGACTCGATCCTGCTCCAACTCTGACCATCTTCACCTCCTTCCAGAACAGCTGCTAGTCCCTACATGTATTACTTGTGTGCGTTGACAGTGATGAGTGGTGAGTTAACTTGTGTGGTGAAGTGTGGTGAATATGAGGAAGGAGTGGGAGTTTTGATCTGGTGTAAGATGGGTGTGTGTGTGTGTGTGTGTGTGTGTGTGTGTGTGTGTGTGTGTGTGTGTGTGTGTGTGTGTAATGGTTTGGTAAGGTATGGTGTCAGAATGTGGTGTGGGATGGTGAAGTGAATTTGTGTGTGTGTGTGTGTGGCAGGTGCGGTAGAGCCTCAGACGGCACGGCGTGTACCCAAGTGATAGTAGTGGTGATGGGGGAGGAGATTAGAAGGGTGGATGAGGGGGCAGAACAAGTATTACCCTTAAAGGTGTTTGGAACCATCCTTTGCCTACACTTGCTTGCAGATGTTTCGTTCAGTTCCCCTCCTACCTCATAACCTTATACTTTGGTCCTTTCACCTTAACTTGGCCCAGATATTCGTTGTTTTGCAGCTTATTTCACGTAGCTCAGAGCCAGTGCTACGGCTGTGCGTCCATTCCACAGCACTTCTTCGTGACTAGTAAGAAAGTAAAGTGCTAATACTGACCCCCCCACTCTCTCTCTCTCTCTCTCTCTCTCTCTCTCTCTCTCTCTCTCTCTCATATACTAACACATACACAGACAGGCACATGATTTACACATTTCTCAGACTCCCACATGCATACTCTCTCTCTTTCTTTCTCTCTCTCTCTCTCTCTCTCTCTCTCTCTCTCTCTCTCTTTCAAGGCTAGTTACTGCCTTAGGACATAACCAGGGTTTTCCAAGGAAGGATAAGACGGGGGGAGGGGGTAAAGTATTTGAGAGAGAGAGAGAGAGAGAGAGGTGGGAAGGATTGCGTCAGGAAGAGAAGGGAAAGCAGGTTTGACGGTGGACGGAGAGGGAGAGAGAGGAAGGGGTCAGCAGAGAGAGAGAGAGAGAGCCATGTGGGAGGGTCGAGACAAAGGGGAAGGGGAGAAGACAACAAAAGAAGATCGTGAGGAAGGTAAGGAGAAATGATGGGGGTCATGGCGGCATGGGGAAGGCAGGAGATTGGCTATTACGTGAGAGAGAGAGAGAGAGAGAGAGAGAGAGAACCACTTGAGAGATCGTAAGGACATAGAAAAAAGTAAGGAGGGGGGGGAATTGAGGGGACGCTTAATGGCTTAGAAACTCTGAATTCAAAGATGAAACTGGTTGCAGCGGTGGGATAAAATGTGTGTTATGATGGTATTAGTAGGCAGCTTTTTACCCTCCCGGAAGAGGGCTGAGAGCTCATATAGTCCGATCTATGGGCAAGGCTGTTACCTTCACACTAGCACACACCCATCCCCTTGCTCAAGGAGGACAGTACCCACCCGCTTCGTCAATGGAAACTTTACGCAACCTGAGCGGGGCGCGAACCCCCGTCTGCCAGATGGCAGGCGAGAACGTTACCACTGTGCCAACGGGCGGTGGGTGTTAGAGTGAGTGTTTTAAGGCTATACATGACGCCTTCAGTTGGAAAAGTTCTTCCGTGTTGAATGGAATAAGTTGACGTTGACGAGAATAAGCTGTATAATACCGCGGAAGAATTGCTGCTTCTTACTAGGAAATGTATACCTCCATTACGAAGAAAAATCAGCCAGATTTTTTTCTTGCTACTATCTGGACGATTTTTTTTTTTTTCTGCGTATAGGTTAGTGAAGGCTGTATCAAAAACCCCATCAGCTTGGGAAATATGTCGTTAAGTAGAATAAAACCCGGAAAATATCATAAATAAACATGGAGTGTTTGACATTCAGATTAGTTATAAGACATCAAATACAAGCCCCAGCACTGTCAGTCGTTGCTGATGGCCAGACATTAAGGGCACAAGAGAGTAAAGGTAGATAAAGAGACAGATTGTATATTGACCACAAATTAGTACCTAAAATACTACGCGAAGGGAAGTATGTTACCTAAAATACTACGCAAAGGGAAGTATGTTACCTAAAATACTACGCAAAGGGAAGTATGTTCGAGTAGGATTTGTATTTAGGTAAGTTCCCGCTCAAGATAATTCCCATTTTCTGTAGCCACTTAAACCCTGTACTCAAGTAAAATTAATGCGACGGGACTATCACTGCCAGATCCCCCTCCACGTACCCTCCTCAGCTTCCCCGTACCACTTTGCCCTTCTCTGTATTCGGGTCTGGTTCGCGAGCTGGTCAGACTACTAGGCGCAGTCTGTTTTCTCCTTGTCCCTGTTGATTCAGCAATGTAGTTGGAGGATATGAACTGTTGAGGGTAGATTTAAATTTGAAAGTAATTGTCTGCCTTAAAAATCCTCTTGTAGTTGAGTATTAATCTTCTTCTACTTGGACGTAAATCATTGTCTTTTTTTTTTTGGTCATAAGTCATAATCATCATCTTCTTCTTCTTCTTCTTCTTCTTCTTCGCAGTGACTACCCCCCCCCCCCTCAATGTTGAAGCCGAGCATTGGGAGGGGAGGGGAGGATATTACTGAATTACGATTTGATAGTTTTGAATGTTTAAATATTGTTTTTAAAAATTTATAAACGTTTACTGGCACATACTTCTTTTAATATATATATTTTTTTATTGAAAGACTATGTTAGAGAGAATATACTGCGAGTGTAAGTGTGGGTGTTTTATGCTCCTGTGTACCTAAATATACACCCAGTTGTTTATATGAGGAATTGATGCATTTTTTTTATATATTATTGACAATTTTTTTTTTCGTTGGTATTGCTTTCCATTTTGACACAGCAACCTGAAAACATCACCTTCACCCTAACATCACCACTCTGACATCACCACTCACATCCCAGCCCTTGACATCACTGGTCTGGGATCATTAAATTCATTCTATCACCCGTCTGACATCACTACTCACGCCCCACTCCCTGGACATCACAACTTTTGACATCACCACTCAGATCTCGCCTAATGACATCATTAACCTCACCACTTGCTTGATTTAACTGGCATCACAGCTTGACATCACCACTCAAATTTCACCTGACATCACCATTCAGACATCACTTCCCTCACCACACCACTCAAACCTCATGACATCACCATTCAGACATCACTACCCTCACCACACCATCACCACTCAGACGTCACTTCCCTCACCACACCATTCACACCGCACCTCATGACATCCCCATTCAAACATCACACCATCACCACTCGTAACATCACCATCACCACGGCACCAGCTTTGAGAGGCCTGGTGTGTGATGAGGAAGGAAGTGGTGAGGTCAGGAGGAGGTCGCATGGGTCACGAACGGGTAGCGGATTCAGGCAGGGGGTAGGTAGGTCGGGAGGTGAGGAAGTAGGTAGGTGGGTAGGTAGGTCTGGAGATGGGGAAGTAGGTAGGTGGGTAGGTAGGTCGGGAGATGGGGAAGTAGGTAGGTGGGTAGGTAGGTCGGGAGATGGGGAAGTAGGTAGGTGGGTAGGTAGGCCGGGAGATGGGGAAGTAGGTAGGTGGGTAGGTAGGTCGGGAGATGGGGAAGTAGGTAGGTGGGTAGGTAGGTCGGAAGGTGGGGAAGTAGGTAGGTAGGTCGGGAGATGGAAAAGTAGGTAGGTAGATCGGAGGTGAGGAAGTAGGTGGGTAGGTAGGTCGGGAGATGGGGAAGTAGGTCGAAAGACGGAAGTAGGTAGGTAGGTCGGGAGGTGGGTAAGTAGGTATTTGTCTGAGTTGAAATTAAAAGTAAAGGATGAAGGCAGGGTTACTTGTTAGAAAGGTAGGTAGGTGGTATAGAGTTTAGGTGAGGTAAGACGGGGTTGCTGTGAGGCGTAGGTAGATTGGTAGGGTGGTTAGGTACAGGTAGAGAGGGTGGCAGGACAGGGAGTGGCAGGTGAAGGTGGGTAATGGGTAAGGTAGGTAAGTGGGTAAAAAGGCAGGTGGGTAAGGTAGGCAGGCAGTGAAGTATGAGGAAGAGGAAGGAACCATTGAAGATTGATCGAAGGTGGTAGTAAGTGAGGAAGGCAGGACGGGGAACGGCAGATGAAGGTAGGTAATGGGTAAGGTAGGAAGGCAGGTGCGTAAGGTAGGCAGGCAGACAGGTAAGGAAGAGGAAGGAACCATGGAAGATTGATCGAAGATGGTAGGTAGCAAGGAAGGCAGGACATGGAATAATAGAGGAAGGTAGGTAATGGTTAAGGTAGGAAGGCAGGTGAGTAAGGTAGGGAGGCAGACAGGTATGAGGAAATAAGCATTGAAAACTGATTACACTGTCTTATCTCGTAGGGGTAAAATCTAAGGTCATTACCGCCGTGAAGCAAGACTAAAATTAACACGGACATTAAAAGATGAAACCCACACCAAGCAAGAGAGACAAGCCTTCAACAGAACCTCAGTATAAAATAAGTAATAAAATAACCAAATAGATAAATAAATGAATGATAAAGATCTCCAGCAGTGCCCATTAGAAGTCTTAAAAAAACTACTACTACTAGTTCACCACCACCACCACTGATAACAATAATGATAATAGTAATAATAATACCTCACTCCTAATGGCTCCCAGGCAATCCTTTCTCCACTAACTCCTTTCCCCTCGACAGGTGTGGTGGCGTCTGCTGCAAACAGTGGAGGGTACAAGGGTGTTTACATCGGCAGGCTGTCTACGCTGGAGCATCAGGTCACGGGAGATGTGTACGCCGTAGACAACACGACCGTCTTCATCCAGGGCTTCACCTATGATGGGGAGGCGCCAGGTGGGTCGGTGTTACAGATCATACAGACGTTGAGGGCTCCCTTGCTAGGTGACCCGGCCTTCATGCCATCCAGTTTGAGCTGTTGCTGTACTGTTCACACACACACACACACACACACACACACACACACACACACACACACACACACACACACGGACCAAAAACAATACATCCTCGCGCGTGAACGTAAATATAAGGCACACACACACAAAAAAAAAAGAGGTAAACAAATTGCATCTGTATTCAAAAATTCTATCTATATTTTTTTCAGATGCCTTCTTCTTTGCCGGGAATCAAACCCCCGAACCCACGAGTCGAGGCTTCATTATCCCGGACGAGAGAGGCAGGTGGGTTGAGTTGGGGTAAAAGTGGGTTGAGTTGGGTTAGTGGAAGTTAGGATCGGTAGAGCTAATTTAGAGGTAGTTTGAGTTGGGTTAAATTTAAGTTTGGTTTAGTTACTGTAGGTTAAAGTTTGTTCGGTTTGGTTTAGTTAGGTTCAAGTTATGTTTGGTTGAGTTTGGCGAGTGTAACTTGGGATTGGTTGAGTTAGCTGTTTGGTTACTTATGGCTTTCTTCTTTCCTCTTGTTCTCCCTCCCCCTGCTCCCATTCTACCCCCACATTTCTCCCTTTTACCTTCTGTCCTTCTCCCTGTCTCCCTTCCTTTGTACTCGCTTTGTACTTCCTTCCCTCCCCTTTACCTTATCCTCCCTAAGTATCTCGTCCCTCCTTTATCCTCTCCATTTACCATTCCCTCCCTCCCTCCCCCTCACCCCTATCTTTCCCTCTCATCTTCCTTTCCTTTTTCTCTCCCTTCCTCTACCCACCCTTTCGTCTCTCCCCCTCCCCCCGTCTCTCTCTCACTTTCTTCTCTCCATGCCTCTCATTTCTCCCTCCCTCCCATCCTATCATTACCACCTCCACCCCTGTCACCTCCATCATACTAAGACCTTTTTACCCTTGAGAGAGAGAGAGAGAGAGAGAGAGACCCCTGGAAGTATTTCCTATCCTCTTTATTTTTAGATATTTTTTTTGCATGTTGTTTGTTACCCATGTTGATAATGATTATACTGTTGATAATGACTGTGGTGATGGTGGTGACTGATGATTATGATGATGACTATACCCTGTTCACTCAGCTCTGATACCTACAGTAGAGCCAAGAAACGTTTGAATTTAGGATGGTCATTGGTTAATGCAACACTGAGGAGCGTGGTAAATGTACAGCTTTCGTTTTAACACATTTATATTTGTAAATTGCAATATGAGCAACCAATTTAAACATGGAATAATTTCCGAAGCTCGAGGTCAAAATTTGCTTTAAAAGTTTACCGTTATCAAAGAAAATTAAAGTTGATTATAAAGTTTTATAAAATGATGAATGACGTTTGAAGCAAATGCAGTCATGTATTATATAGAGCAACATGCGGACATGTGTGCACCGTGGGTGGATATTTTACTTTAAACGTCACATCGTTTTTTTAAACTTTTTAATCAGCTTTAATTTTATTGGATAACGGCGAACTTTTAAATCTAATATTAACCTCATTAGGTTCGGAAATTATTCCATATTTAAACTGACTGCTTATATTGCAAGCAGTTTGGTGATGAGGTTAATAACAGATCTAGTAATGGTAATTGGTAATAAAGTCAACTAATGCCCCCTCTTTCCCCCGCCGTAGGGCTGAGGTGCTGGGCCCATACCGCAACCGCAACCTCGTCCTGCGCTTCCCAGTCACCAAGAAGGGCCAGCGCTCCCTCAGTGACGTCAAGTGGTTCTCGGTGTGGTGCAGGCAGTTCGCGGTGAGTCCTGCTGTTTTCATCCGTCGGAACTGGGCTACTCAAAGGAGGATAAGACTGGGTGGGAGGGAAAGAGAAAAAGAGAGGAAAAAAATAGGAAAGAGATTAAGAGAGAAAAAAATAGGAAAGAGATTAAGTACCACTATTAATGTCTTCAGTATTTAAGTTGAGGTGGTTTGGCCATGTGGAGAGGATGGAGAGCGAGAGACTGACGAGGAGAGTATATGTGAGGGAGGTGGAGGAGGGGAAAGGGAGGGGAAGGCCAAGGATGAGATGGAGGAATGGAGTGGAGAGGTATATGAAGGAGGGGGGTGTGAGCTGGGAGCAGGCGGGAGACAGGGCGACATGGAGATTTGTTTGTGGCCACCCCTTACGGGATTAAGGCGTCCGGCAGTAGATAGATAGATAGATAGTATTTATGATTGTCTTGACTTCACCTTTCCATTCTTTAATAATGAGTTAGGAATGAGTCTCCTTGGTTACTATTCGTATCCACTTTCCATTCTGATTAACTTCAATAACTCCAGTACTATGTAGAGTTCGCTTGAAATTTGATGAGATAGTTATGAAGTAGGAATGAGTCTCCTTGGTAGTTACTCAGTCACGCTCCAGCCCAACTCTACTTAGCCATCACTTGAGTTAAAACAGGTAAAGGGTATCTTTTGTAGGGTGATAGCAGACTGAATATATCTCATTTATTTCCACAGATTGACTTTGGCCATGTGAAGATCCCAAGAACTCTGGTGAAGCCGGCCCCTCAGTATGCCCCGGGGCTGCTGAGTGACAAGCCATCCATCAGGTCCTCAGGGGTCACACTCGTCGACACCAACACCATCAGGGTTGACGACTTCACCTTTGACGCCACCGTGCCAGGTCAGCGATGGTTTAATTTGTTTGCTGTCAGGGAATCTTCCAGTGCTAAATAAAATTGTCTGAAAGTAGCCTGGATATACCATGCATTTCCTTACCACCTGTCCCCCCACAGACGCCATCCTCGTTATGGGCAGTGGCGATGCAGAGGCCAGCGGATCTCAGGTGGCTGACGAGAAGAACTCCCTGGCGCCCCTGCGGAAGTACAGTCAGCGCACTATCCAGCTTACCGTGCCCAGGGAGGTGCAGGGCCAACCCATACAGTACTTCGGTGTTTGGTCACCCACGAAGGGCATGCTGGCCTCCGTCACCTTTGACCCCAATGCCCTCCTCCCACCGGCCCTCTCCTCCCTCCCCAAGTGAAGAGAAGAGTCACTAGGGGCCAAATTCCCGCCAGAGTAGAAGGCCATCTAGTACCTCATCCAGTAATGTAAATTAGCTTTGACACAGGACAAAAATACAGTAATTTTTATCGTATTACACCTACGAAATTCTCCTGCATGACTGGGATAAGTAAAGTATGGGAGAATATTAATAGGTCACATGCATACTAGACTGGTAGTGGTGCTGATGAAACTCCTAAACTGACAGAATAGTGCCCGTCATCTCGTATCTCTCTCTCTCTCCTTTTGTCCTCCCGATTTTAGCATTTGGTGTATTTGGTGCTGTGTAAATTATTCGCTGTTTTTACCTTATTGTATATCAATTGTTGTTTTGTGATATGGATGAGTGGCGTTGATATGAATAAACACATTGACTACTAAACCTTAAGTATTGAATGGACTGTATTCCAACAACCCAGCGTTTATCCAGAACAAAATTACTATCCTCTTCCTGTTGTAACTGAAATTTGTTATGGCAGGAAGGACTAGGAAAGCAGGGTATTGAACTTTCCCATGTCTGTGCTTTTCCTAGAAAAACATATCATCTACGAGAGAAAAGTAATCGTGAGGAATCACCATGCAGAGGAGGACTTCTGTTTGAGGAAAACTTCTTGTACAATATTGTATACCACTTCTGATATTTCCTGCCACCCGTATATGGTACTTTCATTTTTTTTTTTTCCATTGGCAGGTGACGTTTGTTCATGTTCAGGGTTTCTTGCTAAGGTTGACTTAAAGATTTTAAGTGTATGCTTTGATTCACAAACTCGTACAAATATCGAAAAGTATTCCCATTATTTTTTTTTATCCTTACGTCACTTCATCTTTAGAAGCATAGAAGGCCAAGATGATGATAATTCAAACTTCAAACCGATGTAGTGACTATCATGTTTCTTTATCTCTTACCATGCAGTCATCGTCAGTTGTAGTGAGGTAAACATAAGAAACCCAATACTACAAACCCACAGCCCTGTCTGATGTTAGTTTTCCCTTATTGCTGTTTGTTCCCATGTGTTTTTTAATTTAAGGTTAGTGAGGTTGAAATGAGTTTATTTGCATGTAAATGGAGCAGGCTTCCTTTTGAGAAATCTATATGAATAAACTCGTTCCAAATATTGTCCCTTTTCTTTGAGCCTAAGATTAGCGCAGAAGATTGGTGTGTGTGTGTGTGATCAATGTACAATCCGTACACGCACACCTCACTCTGGTACTACCCTGTAATAAGGTCAAAATAAGTACTGTACATCACAACACACTCAACGCAGCTCATTCATACAACATCCAGAAAACATTGCCTTTGATGATATTTGTAAATGATATTTGCGCATTTACACCCCCAAACAATGCCACCCCACCAGAACACGGTTTCTCATACATTCCGTACCCAACAATCTTTTATAGGCTCGCTTTAAATTTCTATTTCATATTTATTTGGATCAGTGGCAGAAAAATACCGTACTGTACAGTGCTATTACGACACTACATCCTTTTAACAGCGCGCACTCTTCGTGTGTATCAACATTTTGATGTTAATATTTATAGTTACGACTCTGTATTCAACATGCAGAGAAGGCAGATTTAGGCAAAGATAAAGAAAAGAGAGTATAGTAACGAAATAGCATCCCTCGAGCCCATAGATAAGTTTCTCAAAGACGTGTCGCTACAGTTTCTGGTCTATTCAAAATCAGAAGCACAGCCAATGCTTCTCTGTTCTGCCTTTCATATTTCTCATTCCTTTCTAAACGAAAGATTATTGTTTCTTCTCAGCCTTGTGTTGTTTGTTGTATTGCTATCACATCAAAGCAGACACCTTCCATTGATACAGCCAACAGAAATGTCGGCGAATGTTTTGTTCATGGGCCATATGGCTGTCTTCCTCACCTGCCCATACACTCACCCCATCAGGTGTAGTTATAATTAAAGTCTAGAATAGTTAAAGGTGATGGCATGAGAGGGAGGGATTGTGGGCAGGTTATTGAAGAGTGAGTCCTGGCCATGTCAAATTTTAATTTGAAAATAGACTATACTCGCTCTCTTTCCACCATCCTTTAACTGCCTATCGACCTTTACACACTTATAATCCATCCCAACCATCCTATTTGCCCTTCTATGCTTTCTTCTACTGCAGTAACACTTTTAATTGCCGTTTCTTTGTTTATCATACAGACTATAAGCGATTGTACAGAGTGGATAGCATTTTAGAAGTATTCGTGAAAGATGTGGAGTAACGAGATCTAATAATAAAAAGGGTAGAAGATTGCGTGTGCATAGATGATATGGTCATGTAAAGAATGGATATAGAACGGGTGGTAAAATAGGTTAATTAGAAGGTGGGAAGAGGTGTGGTAGGCCAGAACTTCACGAAGGATATATATGAAAAATGGAGGAAGCTAATAATTGATAAAGGAGATAAATGGATGAGGGAAGTACATCATATGGAGAAAGATGTGGCATGGTTTGGTGTCCTTTTCTTTTGAAAGTCTGTGGAATGAGGATCCTACTGGAGTGTGAAGCACATCTATAACGGAGGGGAGCGTATGTGCAAGTTTTGCTTGTGAGGTGGGGCAGGATTCCGAAGACCTGAATGACGTGGTAATAATAGTAGACACATTTCACTGAAGTACAAACTAGCCTATATTCTTTGTATTCCAAGTGATATGGGTTCTGTAGGTCGTTTCTACTTTCATGTTTTCCACTGTTTCTGGATGATCCTATCTCATTCCACATCACTTAGATTGGAAGATGCGTTGTGATGATAAATTAATGTCCCAGTGGTAAAATTTTCATGTTATCTGTAATCCCCCAGTCTCCTGTTTGGTGTACGTTTCAACTTCGCCCCTCCTGACACGTGAAAGTCACTGAACAAATTAAATCAATCAATGTGTCTATAACGTTAGCCAAATAATACTTGTACTCCTTTATACACCCTCACAGATTTCATTTGCACTGTACTGTTGAACTCCAGGGACTGTATTTAAAACTTTCTCGGATGTAGTTTATACTCAGGTATCACACACTTCGCAAGGGAACTAAAGAAAAATTATACATATAAAGAAGCAACCAAACAAAACGATTCCTATAATACCTCACCACTTTGGAGATTGCAGAAATCGTGTAAAATCCTTAAAGAATCCTTCATCGAGGCGGTGGTTGTGGTGTTGTCCGTCAGGTGGCAGCACCAGTTATATCCCACCGTAAACAAACTTCAAAATCCTGTAGGCTGGTGAGTTAATTTTCTTGCTTAGATCTCATTGTGGAAGTTGATTGTGTGTATGATGTTATGTTTTAAATACGTCAGGGTGTTGAAATAAAGTTTGAACCTGAAATGCCATAGTATTTTGATAATGTAGGCTGTCAGAAACTTTCAATGTCCAGAGCTGCGACCTCCTTGTAAAGTTAGTATCCTTAAACACTGTGGATCTTTCACTGAATGAGTAGCTGCTGGACTTTTCCTGGGAGGCTTCAAGTTCTATGCTCATAGTGGGATTTAGTTTGCCAGTTACGATGGAAGCCTGGTTAGGTCACATTGTTATGTATATTCAGTGGTGATTCTTTAATATGCTGCACATACACACAACAAAAAAGTGTATTATTTCTCACTGTTTACCCCCAGTTTGCAAAAGTGTATTGGTGATTGGCCCATACTGAATGCAGATAACCCATACCAACCCCATTGTGTCAGGTTAAATGGTACATTGTTTGTTTTATCCCATACAGCACTTTGCTAGTGGTCAGTTTTTTTTTTTTTTATGAATTGTTCACTTGTTACCTTCATTTTCATTGGAAATTATTATTTTTGTTTCAGATAGCCTGTCCTTCTTGAAATGAGTTAATTACAAGCCATTTGGGCATTGATGACTAAATCCACTTACCTAATCCAAACTCTGAGCAGTTCACTCCTTACTATTGTTATCAGCCTCACATTCCTCTGTAACAAGCAATAATGGGAGAGTGCCTGGTATTCACAGGCCAGTATGAACCTGATCTGCCACGTACAGTAGCAGGTCAGCCGGTGATTGGCTAGAGTTTAACACGTGAATTTTGTCCAGGCTGCCAACTGGTTAGAATGAAAAATGTTCTTTCGATGATTATTGATTCCCGACGTAAGTGTCATAGAAGAAGAGGAAAAATTTTGATTTACCAGTATTTCGGTTGGAGTCTTTTAGCTTTTTTTTTTTTTTTTTTTCGCTAAGGAACGGATTTGCCCCTATTTTGATTGATTTTGAGATTAATTTCCACTGCAAATGATCCCTTACCCGGTACCCCTGTACGGGGTTCAAGTTGAAAACAAAATAAGAAGTTCAAAATCGAATGAAGTACTGTATAATTTTTTTTTCTTTTTTTAATCTTAACCAGAACTAACCTAATCAACTTAACCCCCTAACCTAACCAAAATTAACTATGAAAGTCACTTACCGCAGAGAAGTGTCGTTTCGGCCTCGTGCAGGCTCAGCACACTGGAGGTGGGTACTGCCGCCTGGTCTTGACCACGTGCACATTGTAGGGGATAAAGTCCTGCTGCTTGGAGAAGGAAGGAGTGGAGTTCTTTTCCCTGATGTTTGATAAACAGATACCAGTACCTTTTCAGGTGCTGTTTAAGATGGCATGTCTGAATACTGATACCAGGGCGCTTGACCCACTCCTTCAAGTTGCACCACCATTGCTCATTTGTCTCTGTGTGTCTTGACACGAAGACATCTTGAAAATGCACGCCATTTTCCAACATGGACAATCCTGGGCGACCTCGACAAATGTCGGGTCAGATCAGGTAAAATACCAAGTCCTCATTGGTTATTTTAAAATGCCTGGCACTTGAGGGGTAGTCCCCAGTCATCTTGGCGTCTTTCAGGTTGTGTCGGGTAAAATACCAAGCCCTCATTGGTTATTTTAAAACACCCGCCACTTGAGGGGTAGTCCCTGGTCACCTCGGCTTCTTTCAAGTCTAGTCGGGTTCTGTAATTCCAAGATGACTGTCAGGTGGCACCACCATCAGAGCTCATAATTTTTCACATGTCACAGGGTAAAGGTCGCGTGTCTCTGTATGGCGAATTGTTACAGGACGAAATTAAAAACACCTTAAAGACAAATTTGCAAAGGAAATGTCATGGGGAAGACCCTCCCTCTTATTTGAGTTTATGTCATGAAATAGGCTGGAATACCTGACAGGCTAGACTGAAATAAACCAAACAGTACCGGTATCACAGAAAAGATGGTTGCACAGATGAGATCTGACTACAGAACACTCTAGAAACAGCAGTGTTGAGTATGGACTGATAGGAGAATACAGTAATTCCCCATTTATCTGATGTATGGGAGCTAAAGGCATGTCCAGAAAGTGGATCCGTCTGGTTAATGGACTTCTCCCCTGGCCCCCCTTCATAAATAACCTAACTTTGAAAGCCATTGTAAAAGGCCACTACAGTACATCGTACAACACTTGTTCCTGTTGTTTTACACTGTTCTGTCTGTTCAAGCAGACCTATAAACCACAACCAAGCACTTACATTTGTCATGTAGGGTTGAGTGGGCCAGGTCATACTCCTGTAACACTTTCCCAGACCTGCCTTGCATAATTTTTCTACTTCATTCCCGGGCCGGGGATGAGTTTCCAGTGAAATGAAGCTGTGTTGCCTGTGTTCATCAAATTGTTGTGCCACGTATTTGAGCCATGAAAAATTGCTCTAACAAATGACGTACTGCTGCATCGTCTGCCCAGAATCGGTTGGCCAACGAATGACTCTTTGGTGTGTCATCAGCCCAGAATAGTGTTAAGATGCAGGAAGTCGACCATCCCGCATCAATCTTACCCAGGATCTCTCACTTTATATCCAAAGTCATCATTATCCTCTTCCGTTTCTGTGGTGGAGGGGGCCATCATCACACACCCTAGAATGAGGCATGCAAGGAATAGCAAGGCCTGAAGCAGGAAGGGAGGAACCACAAAAGCCACCATGTGTGTTGCCATAATAACTATAGGAGAGGAGGTACGGTACTCACTACACAGTCGATGTGTGGGAACTGGGAATGGCCGAGGGAGCCTCTAGCGGATGGAGGATGAACTACCAAGCCAGGCAGCACGACGCCACCAGGCTGGCAAAAATTTTCACATGGCAATTTCCACCCAGACACAAGCATTTTATGTGGATAAAATGGAAAAATGTATGTATAACAGTTTAATACTGCCAGATCACAGCATCCAGGTTATGGATCATACGGATAATGGACGTCTGGATAAATTGGGGGCTACTGTACTGTACCAGTAAACTCTTGCAGAGCTGCTGACGTCATATGAGGAACACTCATGGTCAGCATGGGCCGCACTGCAAGTCTCATATGGTACCGGGTATGAGGTACAGTTATATTGGTTGTTTATAAAAACAATTACTCAGGGAAGGTAAACTACCTTAAGAAGAATCAGTGTGGCAGGGGTTAAAATCAGGTTATACAATCCTTAGTTTGGTGACCCTTTGGCCAGTAAATACCATTAGCTAAAACATATAGTTTTGGGTAACTTGTCAACAAACACTTATATATATGACCAAATCATTCATGGTCAGTAAAAACTAATGTAAATAGCCTATTAGCCACACAGTTAATTCCTGTCAACAGACACTTATATATATGACCAAATCATTCACAGTCAGTAAAAACTAATGTAAATAGCCTATTAGCCACACAGTTAATTCCTTTATCATGTCTTCTTTTATGTCAGGATGATTTTATTTAAGTCAAAGAGAACCTTATTTAGCTCCAGAAACATCAGAAGTAGTCTACAGCATATCACACAAGAGTACTGTAACAATGGTTCTTTCACCATAACTTGGCCCAGATTCATTCATTTGCAACTAATTTCTTGTCATTCTATCAGTCTATAGCTAGACACCACAATCATCGGCCAAAAAAGACAGTGCAATAGCTGTACATCCTTTCCATAAAACTTTTTCATTTGACTGGTATCATATTCTGATCTGTCTGCCACTTAGGATTCAAGGTGGAGAGATGGCATTTTGTGGCAACATTAGAGAAAAAAGGAATACAGTATAGTTCTGGTTAGCCACTCTGATGAAAGTAATGTAAGTTATAGCCACCAGTTTGTTTTCAGCTGACAGAATTTGGCTAATCCAAACAGAACTTGGGTAATCCCACACGGTGAATACCAAGTGGTCATTGCAAGAGCCATAGTTAGGAGGTACCAGTGAGTTTTCTTGGTTACTCATCACATCAGCCTCCCCAGTTTGATCACATTTGGCTATCAGCTGATCTGAACTGGGTTAGGGATCTTGTCAGGTGAGAACAAATGCACTAGAGTGAAAGTAGTGTTGCATTGCAGATGTGTTGAGCACGGGCAACATGGAGTCTGAGAACGAGTCGGGGGATGAGGGCGACATCTCGAGCCCCAGCTCGAGGAGGTTAGTGCACTTGCTTTCCTCTACTGCCAGATTTGGAGAGAGGTTATGTTTTCATGCCATCATGTCTGTCTGGTGCTGGAGAAGGATGCCTTCATGTGGTGGTGCAGACACAACCAGGCTGCTCTACTGTGCGGTTATACAAACATCCCTCATTTCCCGTCCTGTCCCATGAAGGGAGGATGTTGGTCTGTAGGAAGAAGAGCAACATCAACACCTGCAGTCCACTTTGTTCACATTCAGATGAGCCTGGGGCCATAACACCAACAGCATCTGTCAGTCTGTCCACCAGACTACAGAAATTTTGACAAGAACCCAAGGGGAGGTAATTACTTTTGGTAAAATTAGCTACATTAATTAATCTCTTCAGTCTGATAATGTACTGTGTTAAGTTCTTTCTACATCTACATGATTCTCTTCAATGTAGGAGACTTTTTTAATGCGAGGGATGGATTTTATGAAATTGTCTGGCAGCAGCAAGAATATAATAAAATAAATGTCCTCTGATGGATGTTAGTAACTGAGTACAGTATAAATATACCAGCCTAGTGCAGCATAGTATGGTTTAGATGTATGTGTTAATAAGTTTCTTTCTAATTGGAAAGTGATATATATGGTAATGCACTTTTGTCTTGAAGTTGTCCTGTCTTTTTCGAGGATTAGGTAAATACCTAGAGTAGAAAAACTACATTGATTGTTCAGCAAAACCTCACTAAGGTACTGTATATCAAACCAAATGGGAGAAAGTCCAGCATAGCCTAAGTTAGTCAGGCAAGGCAAAGCACAAGCATACATGTATTGATTTAGTGATTTATACAGAATGCAAGTACATGTTTTGTCATTGTTAACTTTTAGTCCCTTTCCTTCCTCCCCATCCCTCCATCTCTAACATCATGCTTTCAGCAATCAGAATTTAATCATCAGCATTTAAAAGTTCCCAAGGTAGCCCATTTCTAAACTATCTACACAGCATCAAGTACCAGGATGAGCAGCAGTGATTCTTAAAAATCTTACTGGCCCTCTGCGTGCTCTCAGCAATCACGTCAGTCATTAGCATATAAAAAACTCAGGTAGCCAACTTATATGGTACTGTCTCTTGACAGTACTTTCGTGCCATGATGAACAGCAATAGATTCAGCAGTGAACCCTGATGATGCATACCAACACTGACTGAGAACTTCTGGATTGTCCCCTAATTCACTCACAGATGTAGTTGCCCCTTTGTGCAGTTTTGTCACAAACCTTATGATTCATTCATCAGCACGCAGCTAGCTTTCTCATAGCCATTTTACTAACACCCATGGGACTCTCTCAAGCAACTTCTCCAGATGCACACAAAAAAATACTGGTAGTATGGCTGTCTGTTTTTTCTGTGATACAGTATTTCTCTTCCAGTTGTCAGACATTGACAGCTGCTTTTTATTAATACAGTACATACTCATTTTTGTGATGCTCTCAGTTACCTTTTCCATAATACTCATTCTCTGATCTAACAGCTAAAACACTCTGCTGTTACCTTTCTCCATTGCATCACCCGTTTATACGTACACAGTGACAGTCACACTCTTCGACAAGTTTTAGGCACCATTTCATCCTGTACAACTGCATACCTAAGTTACCAGCAGCTTTGAGCACCTCATCCATTTTTCAGACATACCAGTCACTTTACCAATCGTCATGCATCAGACAAGACTATAAAGTTAAGGCCAGTTCCCTTGCTTGCTCCTATTACAGCTCTCAGTTCTAAAGGCTAAATTCCCGGCAGGATGAGAACACGTGTGGCCGCCGGTTCCTCCCAAGTCAAGACATCAAGAGGGAGCAAGCGCAAGTCGGAGGTCAATGTGGAGAGCCTCTACCTGCAGGAGAACTTCACGGTGCCACCAAATACCCCCTTGGAGACCATTTTTGAATCCCCTAAACCAGTTAAGAAAAAGGGGTTGCAGAGCATTGTGGAGGAGAACAGGGACCAGTTTGATGGGAGGGAATTGGAAGGGTTGACTTTAATGACCACCAGGAAATTGAAGCGGCTTTGCACCTTTTCATCCCACTATTGCCCACCCAAGCTGAAGGTGAAGCAACGTAAGGATCGGGCACGACGCTTGAAGCAGTTGACTGGGGTGTGTGTTCCAAAGGGGTCCAGAATCTCAGAGGAGGATGTGATGATGGCCCTGGCTTGCCTCTCAGAATCTGATGATAACCCCAAAAATGACCAGAACACCAGGAATAGGAGTTTTTCAAGTTCCTTGTCATCTGAGTTTTACTCAGGGAATGTAATTTGTCCGGATACGAGTGCTATGGCAATGGATTATGTCATTAATACCATGAGTGAACTCAGTGTGGCCAACTCAGACTCTCAGACAGGCAGTGTAGGGAAAGAGATGATTCCACCAGAGCTTGTAGAGAACCTGCTGCCATTTGATGATGAACCCACAGAGCAGAAAGTCATTTCCCGGGAAAAGAAACTCAGAAGGAGATCAGGAAGAATGTCTGTGATTGATAAGCTACCTTCCATTCCTAAGGAAGTGGATACTCACACTGAGGAGAATTTGAATAATCTGCTGCCTTTTGATGACGAACGCAAATTAATCCCTATGGATAGAAAAATGAAGAGGAGGTCAGGGAGGGTGGTTGCCCTGCCCACAGAGAGCAGAGAACTCATACCTTTGTTGGAGGATCTCCCAGTTGTTACTGATACCACTATTAGCCCAGAGGGGAACATCTCAGCCATAGGCAATGCTCCACCTTTTCTCACTGTCCCAGAAACCACATCAGAAAGTATTGCAGAGGTTTCAGTTTTAAACCCTCAAGAAACGGGCATTAATATCCATGCTGATGCTGTTGAAAGTATTGCAGAAGTTTCAGCCTCAAACCCTGAAGAGTCAGGCATTAATATCCATGCTGATACTGTTGAAAGTACTACAGAAGTTTCAGTTTCAGATCCTGCAGAGGCAAGTACTAATGCCCCCACTGATGCTGATGTCAAGCCTGTCAAAAGACGAGCAACTGTTAGAAATAGAAAGGCAGTAAATGAAGACTCTAGTTTATCAGATATCCCCAGATTACAAGCCAAGAAGAGAACCAGGCAGCGCAAGCCCACATTGGATACATCAGCAATTGAAAAGAAATCACAGAAACTCGATATGGGACTGAAGAGAGGAAGTAATATTAAAGTGATAAATTTACTGTGTAAGAAAATGAAGACTTCCAGTAAGAGTCCAATTGAAGATGAAGCACCTGAAGGCAGTGACAGTCTTGTTCCAGAGTTGAATCCAATGCCAGGTCTAGAGCCCCCTCTGGTGATGCCTGTAGAAGCTGGGTTTTCCCTCATGGTGGACACTGGCAGAGATGAAGTCCTGGGCAAGGTGG
Organism: Coenobita brevimanus; assembly: GCF_032717465.1. Taxonomy (NCBI): domain Eukaryota; kingdom Metazoa; phylum Arthropoda; class Malacostraca; order Decapoda; family Coenobitidae; genus Coenobita; species Coenobita brevimanus. The sequence continues at coordinate 51,784,015 of NC_137018.1, read as the reverse complement.
GACATGAGACTGGAGGTAAGGCAGGAAGTGGTACCAAGAGGAAAAGCAGGTCCAAGCGTAGGGTGTCTGGCATTCAGCGATCTCTGTACCGCAAGTCTGTCACTGAGGAGGAGGTGATTGAGAGCAGCCCAGAGATGTTTAGGGACAAACAGTCTGACACCCAGGGTGCAGGTTTGGGAACTCCACTTTGGCCAGATGTATCCCAATTCTGCTCAAACAATAAAATTCCTCCAGAAGATGGGTTCATATGTCATAGTAACTTGTCATTAACATCTGAACCACCATTGAAGACATCCTTTCCTGAGTGTTTTGCCACTGGTGTTCAGCAAATGTCTGAGAACACTGGAACATTATCCACCCTTAGTTTTGGAAATTTACCATGTGCTAAGTTCGTTTTACCTGTAACAGAGACTGAAGGTAATGTTACAAGATCCCAGACTAGTGGAAACCTAGTAATGGGTAGTAATAATCCAACAGAGAGTAGCGAGTATTTGTATGCTGCCTCTACCCCATCCTCCCTCCCCACTTCCCATTGTACTCTCTCACCTTCACTCACCACTGCCTTGACCGTCTCCATCTCTTGTGCTTCTTCTGTGTCCTCTTCCACATCATTGTCTTCAAGCAGTATGATGGAAGATTCAGCAGCTGTGTATTCTCCCACCTCCGCATCAACAAGGCTGGCAGCTCTGTCCCTGCATTCAGACATCCGCACCAGTCCCACCAATAACACCTCTGGACTTCCCCCCACCTCATCCAGACCTCCATCAGCTCAGGTATTAAAGAAGAAATCACGGAGGAGATCAGCACGTCTCAGCCTCGATCGAATTAGGATGGATATCGGGAAATCTGACAACTCTAATTTGGGTTCATTCTGGGCTGAAGGTTCACCATTGTGCATAGGCAAAAGTAGTGGTGGCATCAAGACTCCAAGCAGTGTTTCCACAGCTCCTACTACAAGTACTACTGGAACTAGTGTAAACCTTCCTATGTCAGGTATCATGGAGCCTGTATCAAGTGTCATAGAACCTGTCTTATGCATCACTGAGCCTGTTTCAAGTGCACCAGAGCTTGATTCAGGTGCACCAGATCCTATTCCAAATGTCACACAGCCTGTTTCAGATGCCACAAAGCCTGTTTCAAGTTTCACAGAACCCATTTCAAGTGTGTTAGAGCTGGAGAAACAGCCAGATACTGTTGTAACCAAGAAAGAAAAGAAACCAGGTTTAAGAAGAATGAGTGCCACAGGGACAATATCAAATTGCACAGAGCCTCTTTCAAGTGTCTCAGAGCAACAAAAACTCTTGAAGGAAGAGCCAGATACTGTTGAAACTGAGAAAGAAAAGAAACCAGGTGTAAGAAAAGCGAGACAAGTGAAGAGGAGCACTGAAAGGAAGGCAAGAGGGACATCCCAGGGGAAAAGAGTTAGGGTCAGGCTCAAAGGAAGGGCCACACTAAAGGAAGGAGATGAACCACAAAATGAATCACAGCCATCAAGCACTTGCAGAAATGATGTTGGACTGAAGGCTGTGGGAGCAGCTAGTGGAGTAGAAGAAGAGGAATCCAGTGCTCCTCAGGGTACAGACAATCCTTTACTCAGTGGGTTGACAGATCGTAAACAAGAAACTGAGACTCAGTTTGAGAATTTCAGTTGCACTGCCTCCCACAGTGGGGTTTTGCATAATACACGAGAAATAGTAGATTCCTTTTTGAAGGTTGAATATCTGGATAGAGCAGCGTTGAAGATGCTGCCTCGTCCAAATCAAAGTATTGACAGTTGTGTTAACTTGCAGAATGATGTAGAGAGTGTGAGTGAATATGTATCAGCTGCTGCAGAGCCAGCCTTGACAGTTTCCAGTATAGAAGTGCAATGATATAAGAATTTGTATTACGGTATTATTAGAGCACTGGGTATTATAAACCCCCTTCAGCTGCAGCCTGTCTGTTGGAATGTAATTTATCCTTTGTTTAAATCATATAATTGGACATCCTTTAACCCTCTCCCTGCTCTGAATGGAGGATGGTAGATTGCAGAAGGGCAGCTTCAGCCGGCAGTCCACAGGATTCACATTCACGTGAGCCTAGCCAACAAGTCATTCAGTTCCCCCAGCCACATTTACTGTATAGAGACAGACAAATACCTGTACATTAAGGGATGCACCTTAATGTGTGAAAATAAACAAAGTGTACACTACCCATGAAATAGCCTTGATCTCATTACAATGACATTCTTGGTGTATTCTTTCTACCACCAGCCTGTTTTTTCATCAGCTATGTACAGTAATGATGTCTAACGGGGAAGGGTTAGTGAAGGCTATATCTAACCCCCTCCAGTTCAAGCAGTTGCCTCTGTGCTGAGTGAAATACTGAATACCGGTACATGGTCTGAGTAAGATATGTAATGATAGGAAGAAGAAAATTTGAATGCCGTGGTAATGGAAGGGATTAAAGAATTAAGAATACACTATGTTTTAGTTATGTCATCAGTGTTATCATAATCATCATCAATGCTGTCATGAACCTTCCTTTCTTCTAAGGATGGGGTGAGGTAGGATTCAGAAACAAGGATAGAGAATAGGCCAGACACATGACTCAAGCCCAGGAATCCTGACTTCACCTCACAGTTTGCAAAGTGAACTAAAATACCAGTAGCTAACTAGTGGGAAGAGTGGTCAAAGCATCATCATCATCCTCTCAGGAGAGTTCACTGGTAGTCTTGAGTAGCATACAAGGTTCCTTCCAGTCAGTTTGTGCATCATCATCATCATCAATTCAGGAGAGTTTCCCATTGGTCTCAAGTACCTTATAGGGTTGCCTGCAGTCAATTTGTATCCATCGTCATCATCACTGCTGAAGTGGTTAAGTGCCTTTTGTACTGATGGTGTGTGAAATATTGTCCTTTAACCTCTGCATCATGATGATGGATTTTATACCTTTTCTTAAAACTGCGAGACATGTTCATTCAGCTATGGAAGGAGATACACAGGCTGGAGAGGTTAAACAACAAATTATGTAATAGGCAATAGAGCAGCCTTAGAGCAGGTAAGGGAGATTGAGTGTTGTTTGTTGTGTGAAAATGGTCCTGAATTAAGATCTCTTTGGAATTCTTTACCTTCATCATATCATCATCCTGATTATGATGTGGTAGAGTCTAGAAAGCAGAAAAAAAAAAAAAAAAAAACATGATATAGGGAGATGTAATCAGTACTGTACCTAGTGAAACTGTCCACACACTCATTCACTCACCATCCAAACCCCTGGAATCCTAACTCCATCTCATAGGCATAACCATTCACACATGTGCTTCATAATACCTATTAGAGATGGTCACCTATCAGTCAGTCAGTCTGACAACTATGTTAGTTATACAAAGGGTTCTGAAAAGCCTGTGTCATGTTTCTCTTGTTCTTTGTTTTGCAATCCATGTCCTGGAATTCTGTAATGTTTGTATTGTTCACTGTCATAATCCATGCTATGATTTGTAGTCCTCATGTCACCACAGTATTATGATGTGTGTTTATTTTTATTTTGTTGCCTGAATTTTAAGTTTACAGTATCAGGTGTGGTATGAGGTACTGTAAACATATATTTTGCCACTAAAGAGAAAGTTGATGAACTTGGTAAGTTTCTCATTTATATTTAATGAACAGTTCACTGATTGAAATGACCATTTCTTTTAAAGAAATTATGTACAGTACACATGAAAATTTCTTTTGGGATTGTATGGTTACAGAAGTATCTTACTGTTGGTAATTTTCAGATAAAGATTATGTGAGGACAATTTTACCTCAGTTTGTGGTTCTGTTTTGTAACAACAAATGTGTCACAGTCGGCTCTTTTTAAGTTGTGAAGAATTACAGGAATTGCATTTGATGGAAGGTTTATTCATGACTATAAAGTACTGTATTATTGCTTTGCTTTGTGTTTCAGTATAACTGTAGTCGAATGAAGTCTTTACTCGGTTACAGCACATTGTATTTAGTTGTAGGTGCTGGTGTGGCATACCTGTGAATTTGATACCAGCATGACTTACAGCTATGTTTTCCCCTTGTATTTACATTTTCTTTTCATTTGCGTCTTTTTCTTTTATTCATTATCTTCACTATCATCTTAAATGTCAGGACCAATTTGCCTAACCCCAGGCTCCTACACTCTTCATGGGGCAACGTAGGATTGGATGATGGATAGATGGATGGATTTTTTATTTTTTTTTTTGCAATACAGTATTGGAATATTGTACATACTAAAGAGGTTGGAGTAAAAGTTTGGTGTGTCTGATTCAAGTTTTTGTGCCTGGTGATACATTATTATGTCAGAGTAGGTACTGAACTTCATGCTGAGTTTTTACTGCTGCCTTTTGTTTTCAGCGATAATCATGTACTGAACTAAACTGTCATCACAGCTGTTGAAATATTAGACATAAAGTGCCACACTTAAGAAGTGGAAATATGTGCAGATAACTTGTTAACAAAAGTTATGATCATAGATATGGGGAAGTTAAATCCTGTGCAAAGGAAAATTAAGGCAAATTAAATTATGTGGTTATTTGTGTTACACTTCCCTCATAACTATTCCATACCAGGATCACTTCCCTTGATTGGGCAGCAATACAGTTTCAACATCCTTCTGTAATTCCACATATTGCATCCACTGAGTTCAGCTTTTTTATTTTATTTTATTCTTACCATTCCCAGGTGAATATATTCAGCCTTGAGTAGACTCATAAAATTGTAAGAGTTTGATATAGTCTCAGTAAATCCTTTAGAATATGAGAGGCCATTTCTGTAAAGTTAAATAAAATTGTCTGGTAGGAAGAACCGTAAATTGAGGAGGATGTTACTGTATTTGAAATCAGGGAGTTAAATGGGTTTGTGATGTCCACAGCATGGCTCTAACTCCTTTGGTTCTTTGGTGCACTCTGTTTTATTCAGCTTGGACAGACTTTCTGATGTGGAGTGGTTAGATATCCTTAGTTAACCCTTCTGCCTTTGGAAATCCTTACAAAGTTGAATAAAATCTTACAGTGGTAACATACTTAAAATGGTGATGACGTTATAACAGCAAAGGAGTTAGTTTTACTGGAAAGTGACTCAAAGGAGAAGGGATATCCAAGGTACAGTCTCTCTCCACCCCCTCCTCTCTGTATGGCACAAAGTACAACACTGGATGGAATACAAGAGTTCAATAGTTGTATTTCTGCTCTCTTCCCAGTGGCAGGGAAGTAGTACATATTCATACATGATACTGCACTGTCTGTCTCACCTGTATCATTGCCATCATCCAAGACTACCAGGCTGTGTGGTGTGGTTTAAATAACTCATTGTAATAGGAAAAGTGTGATACTGTATTGAGCCCATCAGTCTGGGAGATGTCATTCGTTTATTCTTGCAGTTAATGATTTTATGCAACCTAGGATATACTTTTCAAACCAGAGGAGTTGGATGTACTCTGCTGTATTCCCCATTTACCCCTACACTACAAGATCTTTCTCCCAAGCTGAGTAAAAACATCAGGAGGCTGCAAGAATAAATTAACATGTCCAGGATGCGAAGGGTTAAACACTCCAGCTTTACATGTACAGGAAAGTTTAGATAAAAGTATGTAACTGATGGAGAGTCAAACACAAGTTACTGGAATTGAAGGTATATATTTGAGGAATTGCCAGGTACAACTTAATACTGTATAATGTTAAAATAAATACTATAGCATGCAAATGGCTAAAATACCCCCCCCCCCTCCTAACTAGTAAATGAGTAAATCACACAATGGTCCCATATTTACTGTAATGCAGTGTTTTTATAGCAATATGAATTTCTGCATATTTAACCAGTCTTGTTATGCTGCTGCTGCATTACTTTTTATTATTTTATATTACATTTTTCTTTCCTCTACAGGTGGCTTTACACTGAGTGACAAGCAAAATGGTTTCCTGTAAGCCAAGAAACCATGTATATGGTGGTAACCATATATCCAAACCATACGTGCTCCCTATGTGTCAGCAAGTGGGTTGGTGGAGGGTTAGTGTCCCTTCCCGTAAAACAAATACAAACTCAAAGTCAAACGGCCACCCCTTATGGGATTATGGCATCATGCAACAGATAGATAGATTGATAGATATATTATGGGCAGTATGATTGGCAATATTTAATCAAGTTTTTGAAGGAAATGGAACTGAATGTTTCATATCTGCTGTGCAACTGAGATGTATTTTGTATTAATACAGAGTTAATATTTTAAGATAAAATAGTGAATGACTGGATATGTTATACACTAAAAATGTAGTATCAAATCATATTATTTTATTACTCTGATCAAGAGAGAATGTTGTGAGAGTATTATTATACTGTTGTTGCAACTTTCAGTATTAAAATATGGATTTAAAATAATTTTGTTCGATATAAATAAACAGTGTAAAGCACACAAACAGTAATTCTATAGATACTTCTCCACTGGCATCTTGATTGAACCCGTGAGAGTAACGGTAACTTAAATTTTAGGTGACATGCCTTTGTAATGGACAGTTGTCAGGGAAAATACCTAATGAGAAAAACTTGTTGTTGTTCAGTGATTCAGTCTGCCGCACTTTATCAGGTGTACATGAATACAAGTAGTCTTTATTTTTTTTATTTTTATTTTTTTTTATTTTTTATTTTTTTTAATATACTGCTACTGTTATAGGAATAGGCATATCGGCTTTATTTGTGGCAATGGAAGAAATGCTTGAATGAATATACTGATCTGCAGTGCAATAGTTTTTGTGCTAACTTTTCCACATAGTGTTACAGGCACTTTTGAACAGGTACACAGTGAACTGTAAAAAAATATATCCAATTTGTGCAACTGTCAAGTAAGTCAAGTATTATGTCCTGCACATTATTATTTTTCCTAAACCAATTGGCTGGTGTACCCCTAACCAAAAATCCCCTCATCAGGCACATAACTACTTCTGTATAATGATGTCTTATATTATTTCTGCTATTGCAAGAAAGTTCCATTCAACTTACAAGGAATCACACATCATGCAGTGGTTAGAAAAAGCCCTCATTAACATTTTTGCCACAGTTCAATCTTTTTAACCTCTCGAATCTGAGAACGAATTATTTTTCATTTTTGCGACCCCCAGACTTTATTGACCTTAGTGAAGAATTTGGAACCCTTGAGGAGCTGAATACATCTTTCACTAACCCCTGTACTGCTAGAGGTCTGTCCTTACTTGTACAAAGGATCTGCTGGTAACAAGGGAAAAAATGAAAACCACTTCCTCAGATGGATGGGGTTAATTTCTTTTCATGACTAACAAATGATATTATTCAACTGAGAAGAGACCCATCATAGAGAAGGGGTTAACACTCTCAGCTAAATATGGCTGTGTGGCATCAGCTGAGACAGAGTATTAAGTCCTGACCATGAGAAGGTTGAAAGTGACAGTTTTAACACTCATGCCCCTTTTGACTGACCTTTAGCTGAATAAGACTTTCATGTGTTAGCTAAAATATGATCATTCCAACACAGCCATGAGAGGGTTAAGGCCACGAGGAGAATCAAAGACGACATACAAAGGAGGAATAACAGGGTGCCCTCACATACATATCACTGGGGCTGGAGGGGTGCGATGGTAGCCAAAAATTTCTCCTCCAGGGCTGCCACTGCCTTCCCTGCTGCTATGTTCCTCTGTCAGGGTTAAGGTAAAGGTAGTAATCATGAGAATGGATGCATTAGGCAATAAAGGACTGGATGATGGAATTAGGTTTGGGGTTGTACAGGGTCCTCATTAAAAAAGGGATGTTATGCAATAAAGGACTGGATGATAGATGGAGGCTATTTTGGGGTCAGAAGTCAGGAAACTACTTACAACACTGGGTGGTAACCATATAACCAGACCATACATGCTCCCTACGTGTCAACAAGTGGGTTGGTGGAGGGTTAGTGCCCCTCCCCGTAAAACAAATAACTCAAAGTCAAATGGCCACCCCTTATGGGATTATGGCATCTGGCAATACTGTAGATAGATGGAAGTCATGGATATGTTCCAAAATATCCCAACTTGCCTATATATACAATTAATACTGTACACTATATTGGGGGAGTGTGGCAATCAGTATTAAGTTTGTCTCCTAATCTGAATTTTAATGTTTGATGACAGCAAGAAATAGTTGCAAAAATGCATCAGTTGGCATATATTAATGGGTTATTGTAGGGGTGATTATAATATGAAAATGCTATATATTGTCAAATACCTTATATTAAAACTATTTTCAAATACTTGATATTAAAACACATCTTTCTTGTCTCCCTCCCTATCTCTGTGCCACCAACACTTAATCAATTTTTTTCCCCTTTATCTCATCACCCCTCTTCACTTGCCTCATTTATCTCTTATCTCTGCATCCACCTTGTCATTTTATTTCCCTGAAATAGAATGGTGTAGTGAAGTGGTTAATGAAGCCTGTATACCTATCCTCTTCAGTCTTAAAAGTCTCTCTCAAGCTGAATAAAACTGCCTGCAGATAGCAAGAATAGTATATAAAACCTTTCACCCTACTGTATTTTATTGGTTAAGTGACAGTGACCTTTCTTGGTATGCCAGTAAGATTTTTCCTCCATCAAGCTTCTTTTCTCATCTCACCTTTTGCTTCTGAAGGACCTCAATAAGTCTCTCTTGCTTGGCTGTGAGGGCAGCAAGATTCCTCCTTGCTCGCTCCAGTTCCCACCCTTTCTTCTCTGCCTCCTCCACCTGCTTTCGTAGTCCCTTCACCTCCTCCTGTCTCGTGGATCCAAGTATTTATTACTCCTACACACAAATCGTATCAAGACAAGGTGAGAGGAGTTATTACAGCTTCAACTGTGCAGCCTATACTATGGCACACATGATGTACTGTATTTGCTTCAGCTATTCAAATAATTACAGCATAGGTACCTATATTCTATGCATTCTTGTTTGACGCAGCTGTAATAAAGTTAGATTACGTTAGTTATTATCTGCAATAAGGCAATAAAATGTACACTCAAAAGCCAAAATGTATGTCCACCAATGTTTGGAGTTAAGTCAAACCTCAGGTTTAAAAAGAACTAATTATCTACCTTCAAAGTAGCTGGGAATGGAAAATTACAACTGTTCTGCTGCCTCTTCTATCAGATGCCTTGCTTCTGACTTAAGTCAATCAGAAATGGGCAAAACTTTGACTTTTGTGTGTACATATACTTAGTGTATGATGAAATCCTATGTTAAAGTAACAATACAAGGACAGTGGTGTACAGCACTGTACTCCACAGAAGAGTGGGTAATATGCACATATACTCAGTATGTCAAAAACAGTGACTAAAAGGAGTGGGACTGAGAGCTAAACATCCCATGTCCTGGTACAGGACTGTATTTGTAGGGAACTGGGAACCTCACTGGTCACTGCATATATTTCCCTATCTTCTGTAGCACTCAAGAAGAGGGTTAGACTGTACCAGGCATGTCCTGTTTTCTCTAATTTGTGTCACTAAAAAATCTTGCTCTGGATCTCAGCCTCAAATTAACAATCATAACTGTATTAGGCTGAAGATATTTTAACACAGCACAGTATCATAATGCATGGGTTTCTTCCAACATAGAGAGATGCATGCAACACCAGCAGAGTAAGCTATACTCCTGTTCACACTACTGCATTGGTATTTCATTTAACGTTCAAAATCCAAACTTATGTCACATTCGTAATCTGGTTTATAAGGTGTATATCTGATGAAAAAGAAAATATACTGGTAATTCAGTACTGCACTTTAACATAAACTGTTGATTAAGCCTATGGATACAGAATTTTCCACATGTTATGGTGATTACCTGTACAAAGGTGAATATGTGACCAATGCCTGTAGCAGGTGAAGTGATACAGTACAGTCTTCTAGATTCAGTATCCATTCTTGGTCTGTCAAAATATGTTATTCTCCCAACATTCCCAGAAAGAAAATCTGTGCAGAGCTCCAGTGACATTCTTCACTCACATGATTAACCCCGTCAATCCAGGTGATGTCCTTTTCTAATTTATTCCTGATGCCGCCAGATCAGTTTTTTCAACTCAGGAAGGGGATCCTGTACTGAAGATGCTTATTAGGGCTATATGTAACCGCTCCAGTTTTAAAGTCTATCCTATGCTGAATTAATTTATCTGTAGATGGTAAGGATTTGACAAAAATGATGTCCCTGGTTTCAACAGGTTACAGATTGCATATTCGAAATGAAACTGAAGTATAAAAATTCACCTTGTGCCGGGTTGTAAGAGCTGACAGTTGGTTGCGCAGAGATGCTGATTCAGCCCTTGCCCGAGACAGCTGTGCCTGGAGTGTGTTATGAGTGCCTCGCTGCTCACCGTCACGCTGACGCACACATGACATTTCCTGACAACACACACAAAGTTGCAGTCAGTAATATCATTCCACATACATTAAACAATGAGAATGTAAACAGCTTTTGAGGCTCAGGACTGTAAGCTTTGAAACACTAACACTTTTCATTATATTTTTTATCGGTTTCATAACTGGCTTAATGTGTACTGTACCAGTCTTATGGGCTACTACTATGCATACTGCTGCCATTTCTCTGTAGGGTAAAAAAAAAAAAATAATAAAAAAATAATCATCTCACTTGTTTTTCATACAGAGAGCAGTACTGTCCTTGATCATATTAACCCAGTTCTGTTTCAAGATGGTGGAAAGGACCCAGAAAGAGGAAAGTAAAAACAGCAGCAGAAGGTCATAACAGTGCTTAGTGAAGTGGGGTACGTTATTTCCAAGGAGCAAAGGATGGAATAATGGATTCTAGAGCTAGGGCAGTTTCATGGGACAGTACATCATTAATAAATGCATCTCAAGCAGTAGTGTCACTGTTACTTGTTTGTGGTCCAGAACAGAACTCATGACTGACTGTACCTTGCGTAGTGCCTGACACTCTGTGGTGAGCTCCTTAACCTGAGTGCTGAGCTGTGTGTTGGTTCGAGTGAGTCTGGTCGAGTCCTGCTGTAGCGCTGTAACCCGTCTGGCCAGCACCCGCCGCTCTCCCTCACCCTCCTGCAGTGCTCGGCTCAACTCGCGCTTCTGGTTTGACTATGGGATGGAGGCGTAAATGATGTGAATATGAGATGGAGACAGAAGTTTACAGTTGTACATTTCAGTGGTTTGAATGTATGGCAGAAACCAGTGATTATATAGGTGTATACTGATGAAGTACGGGTATATACATATATGAATGAAGACGATTGTAACCAAGTTGGAGGAACATGACTGAGTGCAATATAAACAGTACAGGAAGGTTATCTGGGATGGAATGAGAGAACTGTTTACTTATAGACATACTACAGCTACAATGAAATTAAAATAAGTGTGGTAGCTACATTTCTGTCATTTTGTGTGATATGAAATAACCACAAAGTGGCATGACATTAGCAACACTTTGCCAACAGTTTACATTACTAATAACTTCCAGTGTTTCTTATTCATCCTACATAACAATAAACCTTCTGGTACTTTATGGAACCAAAAACTTCAATTACATTCTATTCTTGATGCCAACACGTGTAACATTTTATTCTTCCTATTACCTGATGATTTTATTCAGCTTAGGAAAAACCTACCTACTGAAAAAGTTACAGTTTTATAATTTTGTTCTGCATCATGTAATCAGTGTAGACATTCATTCATCCATTAGAATATTCTTGAAGTTTTTATCCTTCCCTCTCTAACCATTCCCATGTTGTGTCATCCCATCAGCCTTTCCTTTTAAAAATTTCCATATTGTGATCTACCATTCCATCCTCCATAGTGTATCTGCCAGGTCTGTCCTTGCTAAGTGGTAACCAATGCTCCCACCCACCCATCTTTCCCTTCACTCCAGCCCCCTTCCATCCATCCTCTCCAATCCACCCCTGTTCTTCCACTCACACCCACCTACCCTTTCCTTCAGCCTTCTTCACTGACTCACCAAACTCATACACTCATCCTTGGCTGCTTGGAGTGCCTGGGTCAGCATCGTCACCTTGGTCATCAGCAGTTGTATCTTGCCTCGCGTGTGGGTGTCCAGGAACTCGTCAAATATGGCATCTTGATCGTCTATGTCTTCATCACTCTCATCAGTGGCATTTTCTCCTTTTTCCTTGTCGTTGTATTCTGCTTCATTACTTATACCACTGTTCATTCCTTTGGGTTGAGCACTTCCTGCATTTTGTACTTTTTCTGTATAATTTTCAGCTGCATTTCTTTCTTCATATCTCTTCTGTCCATCTGCATTACTCTCTCCTTGGGCTTCACTTATATGGTCTTGTTTCCCAGCTATTACATAATTTTGTGTTTCTGCCCCTACAGTTGGAAGCACAGATGGCAGTCCAATTCCCCATGCACTGTCCTTATCCACATTCAATCCCTTTCCTCCAGTTAAGTGTGTTATGCCTGACTCCTTCACTTTGAATGTTCCCACCTCCTTAACAGACCCCTCCACTTCCTTATCAGACCCCAGCGCCTCATGTACTCCCACCTCTGCCTTGGAAATTCCCATCTCCTCCCTGTTCTTGATGGTCTGCCCCTGCACTTCAACCTTGCCATTGAGAATACTAATGATGCCACAAGTCTTGTAAGTGGCTGGTGGGATGTTGGTCTTCTGGGACAATCTAGGTGGAGGTGGCTTTGCAATTTTGTTAACTCGAGGAATCTGGAACAAATATTCCCACTGAGGATAAAGACTGGGGCATGGCATTAAGCAAACAGATAGACTTAATATATAAAGTACAAACTTTGAACAAGACCGATCATTATAATCACCATGATCCTTTCTGCCACCTAAAGACGTGGTGAGGTGGGATCTAGAGAAAGTATAGATGTAAGACAACACATTTCACTTGCAATCTCTGCTCACATGTCGAGGTGGTTGTGTCAATTTCAGGACCTGATTGATTCTGCGGTCCAGTTCCTCATCCAACCGTCGCAAGTCATCCTCCGCTGACTGGATGCTCCTGTCAGTGTCACCCACCTGCTGGTATAAGTTGGTGGTTGAGAATGCATATGCTGCACAGGTAGTCCTCGTAACACTGCAAGTCAGGTATGTGTTCCAAAATATTACAACTTTGTCCAACTGCCTCTGTAAACTGTGGGAAACTAGCAAAACCATTTACAGTTTTTTTTTTTCTTTTCCCTTACAGAGGACTAAAAAAAAAAAAAAAAAAAAAAATAAAAAAGGCAGCTTATAGGAAGACCCTTCAATTGCTGCTTGGTATAGTAAGGGACGAAGAAATTATAAGTAAAATGCATACAACTTATAACTTTCAGGCGACCAAGGTTGACGCATGCATACAAGTTGAAGCCTTTATAAATGATATGATGTAAAAGAAAATATATACAGTAATCATATTACAGAATACTGTATTTGCTTTGAACATTAGCTATTTACTATAACAAGTCAACTGTGTAGGCTAAATACTTTTTGTTTTCCTTCTCTACCAAAATTAGATTAAGAGAATGCAGAGGCTTGGATCAAAGCTTTTTATTCATGGTTTGGTCAGGTCTAAAGTAGCTTAGTTTGGTTTGTGATACCCATAAATAAGAGCAAAACTAAAACTTTATAATCTGTCCATTTACAGCCAGAAATCTTAATCTCAGAGGAGCCAGCCACGAACAGACTGCCTTTGTCACCTTATGCACAGTCATTTGGCTGCCCTTCCTTAAACTCATTCATATACAATACACTATAGGCTTACAAGAGTGGTGGGGCTGTCTCCTTTGGTACTGTGGTGGTGTACATTCTTTCTCCCAGCCATCTCCTTGTCTCATCTAGTTTTCATGCTAACTTTTGTTACAACTGAAAATGTACATACGAGATATTAATTTACATCCACGTCGTCATCATTACTGAAATGCATATGGAGTAGATACTGAAAACAAAAATGAAGATAGAATGTGTTAAGATAGTCTGGCAATGAACAGAAAAACTCTAGGATAGTATCATATGGCTCAGAGGCTGAATTCTGCAGCACAAGGAACTATTTATCATCATATTTAAAACTTCAGCTACATGCACAAAATAGATTGGTTATTTGGATAACAATCAATACATGAGATACAATTGCAGACACATTGAATATAACATGTTAATGGATAATAACAGCTGAAACAAGCTTCCATTAAAGAAGCCTATGATATTACTAATTCAACCAGGTAAAATACCCTGCCAAGAAATTATCTTTTGCATAGTATCAGTCCTTGCCTTCCTGGTGTAAAATGGTGAATCCGTTTCAAACCTGGGACATCAATTATTCACCTCATTGAAATAACCCTACATTAACAACGACAAAAAGGTCATACAAAATTAGTTCATTTGCAAAATAACTTTTATTTTGAACTGCAAAGACAAGACCAAACGTCGATGAAAACCACTTCCAAGTGTTTGATTATTTAAACTAAACATTGTTAAACTAGGCATTTTTCACTTGCTTCTTGACAATACTGATAATATTTACGCACACACCAGTTCTACCTCGGTGCAGTGAGTCGTAACAGCCCTGCATTTTAACCATATTAGAGTGTGTTGGCACCTCGACCGCCCTGATACCTCATAAAAACATATTTACTCATCACCGGCATGCATACAATATGTGCCAAACTTCTGCAGTTCGGAGTCCCTCTGCGATGAGTCTGAATTACATGAATTAGAGAATATAATTTACGTCAGTTAATGAGCATATCGAAGGGTAAGAATGACAAGTTACAAGGAAAACAGCTTTGAAGTAAATCCCATTTCAAGCCGGCCGCCGCCCCGAGTGTAAACATGACAAGTGGTAAGGGAACACGACGTCTTGGGTGCTAGCGCCAGCGGGGCCAAACTGTTTTCACTGTGAATCTTTCAATGCATTTTTGATGAATTGTTTATATGAGTTGTAATGGAATCATGCATAAAAGTTATGCCAAACTCTTTCATATACTAGGCATATAAGCCTGTTTTAGCTAAGTATCTAGCATTGCAGCTGAACGTAACATAAATTGTCTGTTTCCAAAATATGCTGTAATAAATTCTTAATAGCTCCTGTACTTGACATCACTAAAATGCAATCATTCACGTCTGTTTTGATGCATGTTTATTCACAACAATTGCCAATTGAGTCCTGCAGTGCTAGAGATACCTACAAAAAAATCATAATACTTTTGACCCATTTCTATCCTCCATTCCAAGTACCGGTGTCTTCCGACAAAGAAGTAGTACCTTTCTTTTTAATATACGAGTCAGATAATCGTCTGAGTGTATGACAAAAGTGCACAAAAGTGTGAAGTACAACCATTTTTAAATCTCTTTGTCCTGCGCGGATGTCGTGTGCCCCTGTTGGTGAGGCCGGGGTGAGGCCAGCTGATCACACCTTCAGCTGACTGTGGCCCAAGATGGTGGAGGTGGAGTAGTGCGTCCCAGGCCTCGATTCCCAGGGCTCTGTACCACGATGTTATGGACGTGCTCGGTGTGAGAGGCATAGAGGCGGTTGATATGGTCACTATGAGGGGCGAGGGTGTGGTAGGCGGCGGTGGCGGTGGCGGTGGTGGTGGTAGTAGTAGTAGTGTCGGTGGCAGTGTTGGTAATGGTGGAAGTGGTGGTAGTGGATCGGATAATGTAGCAGCCAACCTCCAGTGTCCCCAGGATTGTCACTCCAACGGCACCAACGGAGAGGCCCAGTGGAAGGTGTTGTCGCAGGATTCCGCAAAGATGAACAAAATTCGGGAGATCGTGGAGAACTCGGCAAGGTAACGTTGATATCCAGCCGTCTAGTTTACCTTTCCAACAATATTTCTCCTTTTTTTTCCCCCCCCGTGTATAATTATGTGACATATCCCTAACCTGTTCTACAATAGCTATCCGGTTATTCCTGTTTCTTATCATCCTCATTTATCCCCTTCTCCCTCCTCCCTCCCTCTCCTCCTCACCCCTTCCCTCCTCCCCCACCTCCCCTCCCCCTCCCTCCCCTTCTCTTGTATGTGGATTTCAAGGCCAAATAAATCTACGGGAATTACAACCCATGTGACATTTGGTTATCGCATTATTTAGTTTGATAAGTTTGTTAATAAATGACATATCTACTTTGACCTCGCCCTTAATGTAGTCCAACCATTTTATCTACTGTAGAAAATTATGCAGTAGATTTTCAGTAGCTTAGAGTAGCTATTACGTAATCAAAATTGTGTTGCTTTGCCCTTTCACATATACAGGGGAGGGTTACATAAATCTGACCACTGGATATTTGATTTTTTGAAAGAATAAATTATGGTGGTTACTGTACTCCAAAGGCCTTAATGCTTCTAGTTTTTTTTTTTTTTTTTTTGAGGGGGGTGCTGTCATTAAACCTTATTATACAGCGTTTGCACTTGAACTTTTAACTTTTTTATTTTTTTGTGAGTTCCAGCTTCAAGTAATGGTGTATATAAACGAATTGTACAAGGATGCTTATGAACTGATTGTTTACGTAACCTTTGTGTAATGAAACTGGATGGGTTATTCTCCAACTCAACTGACGTAACGGGTATTGATTAAATTATTGATTACTACCAAAGGCTTGTGGTGTGAAAGATAATTGACGGTTATAATTATCTTGTTATTTATCAGACCGTTGAAATATAGGATGGAGGGATTGTTCATTATAAATACAAGTAGTTTGATATACTCTTACGTAATTGATTCTTGTTTTAATTTCAGCTCAGTGTACGGTGGACGTTAATTGCCAGTTTGAAATATTTTAGGCCTCGCGGAATCGAGGTTTAAATTAATGGCATTGTCGGAAAATTGAAGAGTTTATATTTGACAATATTTCTTAATTAGATTGATGGGTTGTATTACTGTGTGAGAGTCGGTTTTAATTTTGTTTTTCGTAATTATTAGAACAACTTTTGTATAGTTACCGGTATATTTAGTTCTTTTTACATTAATTGAGCTGTATTCCTCTTCCACCGTACTTCACGTCGCTCAGTGGCAAAGACTGACTGACTTGGATCGTAGAATTTCTGTGACCCCATATTCAAATGAAGTTATTACATCTCAGCTTTCAAGAGAGAGAGAGAGAGAGAGAGAGAGAAATTTTAGGTCGTCAAAGTGAAAATAGTAGTTTCTTGAGAGAGAGGTTTTAGGTCAGTTTTAAATAGTACTTAGTAAAATGAGGTCAGACGCGTCCACTACGATGAGGTACGTTAAGTTTAAATCTTGCTGGATCCCAACGATTTTCTATTTAGGCAAGGCATCGTATTGAAGAATCTCCCGGCCTGTAGGCTATTCTCGTGGGGTAAGGAGGCTCGCTAGCACCTCTTCCTTAGCGATTTATTTTTTGGATATGGCTTGGTAATGCCCTTGTGTACGTTGTCTGTGTAGAGTATGGCGATGTTTGAAGGATTTATATTATACAGAATAGGACAGGTGTAATAAGCAAAATAAATCGCTTAGGGAAAGGTGTTCGGGAACCTCCTTAACCCAGTTTTAATAAAAAAGGTAACATTATTATTTGACCTGTTTAATGCAGATGTAGATTTGATACTTTTGGCTGAAGGTATGTGCAATGAGCTTTTTATTTTATTTTGTTTATTTATTTATTTTTTTGCCGTTCAGATTATCGCCATTCAGTAGGTGTTGTATTGTGCCTTTTGCTGGTAACCTTGGCAACGGTGACGCCTTAATTACAGTATTCCAGCCATCTCGGCACGATTTCTTCATCTCAAGGAGGACCGTTATGACTAAGGGGTTAAAAAAAAAAAAAAAAGGAAAGCCATTAACCACGAAGCTCCACCGTGATTACTTCTACTTCCTTCTCTTCCTCCTCCTCCTCTTTTTTTCTTCTTTAGTTACTACAACGGTTTTAGTGAGCGTCGTGGGTGAAATAATCAATAAGCCTTGTGATCAGGCCTGGGAATTATAAACTCTCTCTCTCTCTCTCTCTCTCTCTCTCTCTCTCTCTCTCTCTCTCTCATAGCCTGTTGATTGTGAAAAGCGCATCATCGTAGTGAAAGGTTTCAAGATGGCGACACATGTCAAGTCAGGATGCTTGTGGATAGCGTTAATTTATTTATTTATTTACGGGTATTTATTTATGAGAAGTTGTTAGCCTTTATTTGTTATTTTGACATGCTAATTTCGGCTTATATAACGCAGCGGGAATAAATAAATTGTTCGCTGGAATTGAATATACTGCACTGTGTTGGGATCATTGAAGGGTTGGTGATAGTGATACTCCCGCATTCTTGTCTGTCACGGAGCTTACCTAACACCTCCTCCATAGCGATTCATTTTCCAAACTACCCATTACTATCTCTCACCATTGGAGGGTTGATGATAGTGACACTCCCGCCCTCTTGTCGGTCACGGAGCCTACCTAGCACCTCTTCCTTAGCGATTTATTTTCCAAACTACCCATTAGAAACCTCTCTCTCTCTCTCTCTCTCTCTCTCTCTCTCTCTTGGGGGCGCGGTAGCACAGTGGTAGCGCGCTGGACTTGTGATCGGGGGATTGCAAGTTCGAGCCTTACCCGGGCTGCCGTGCCGGGAGGGATAGCTCCCTCCTATAACCCTAGCGGGGCTATGTAGTCCAATACAGGGCTTAGCTCGGGGGAACTCCATTTCTCTCTCTCTCTCTTTGCTTGTTTTGTTTTTAATGTCGATATACATTGCATGAACAACACAAAGGAATGGTGTAACGGAGCAGAATCAGAAATAAACTGATAAGGAAGAGGTGTTAGGAAGAAGGAAGTGTTAGTAAGCTTCCTATCTGAACAAAAAATATCTTAGGACCGTGATGCACAAACGGACTTACGATCGATTTCTTGGCGTAACTTAATGGGTTTTACAGGAAGAGCAATATCAGGGAAGATTTTTTGTACTCCTCTCCTTGATCTTCCTGCAGAAAGTAGTCATAACCTGTAGTATTTCTCGTCAAGGAGGATTTATGACGTAAGAGCAGGAGGCGGAGGAATATTTATGACGTAAGAGCAGGATATGGAGGAAGATTTATGACGTAAGAGCAGGAGATGGAGGAAGATTTATGACGTAAGAGCAGGAGATGGAGGAAGATTTATGACGTAAGAGCAGGAGGCGGAGGAAGATTTATGACGTAAGAGCAGGAGGCGGAGGAAGATTTATGACGTAAGAGCAAGAGATGGAGGAAGATTCGACAGCCTCCTTGTTTGTATTCTCGTGGGTTAAGGAGGCTCCCTAACACCTCTTCCTTAGCGATTTATTCTTAGATATGAGTGGTTGATAATTATCCCCTTGAGCGTTAGGTGTGCAGAGCGAGGCGGTATTAGAAGAATTTACATAACAGGAGGAGTGAGGTGTAATAAGGAAAGTAAATCGCTTAGGAAGAGGTGTT
The DNA here is from genome assembly GCF_032717465.1 of Coenobita brevimanus. Lineage (NCBI taxonomy): Eukaryota > Metazoa > Arthropoda > Malacostraca > Decapoda > Coenobitidae > Coenobita > Coenobita brevimanus. Next base: position 51,764,670 of record NC_137018.1, on the reverse strand, counting down.
AGGGAGCTTCCTTAACCAGTGAGAATACGAGGACAGTCAGGTGTAATAAGGAAAGTAATTCGCTGAGGAGGAGGTGTTAGGGAGCTTCCGTAACCAAGGAGAATACGAGGACAGTAAGGTGTAGGCTAATAAGGAAAGTAAATCGCTAAGGAAGAGGTGTTAGGGAGCTTCCAAACCCGAATGACGAGAGGGAATGGATCGTGTGTCTGTGTGTATCTCGGTTCAGATTCCCTTGACGTGGATGAATAAAATCGTCTGGCCATAGCTTGAAATACTAGAGTTGTCCCGAACGCGAGACGGTTAATAGATGGGGTTGTGCGGAATATACGATATGCAACGTGTTGATGTCGAGCTCTTGATTCTGAAGAGGTGACGAAGTTTATTTACCCTATTTATTTATTTATTTATTTATTTTCCTTTTCCTGTGCGTTGTTTTTCATTTTTATTTTTTATTTTTTTTGGAGTTTACAGTTGAGGGTAGTGCTGGATTTTTTTTTTTTTTTTTTTTTTTTTTTTAGTATGGAGATATTTTTTTTTTTTTTTTTTTTTTTTTTTTTTTTAGGGTGGTGGAGAGATATTGTTTGTTTTTTCTATTTTTTTTTTTCATTTTCTTGTTTTCCTTTACAAATGAGGGAATGGTGGCGATAAGTACTTTTTTTTTTTTTTTTTCTTGTTTCGCTTACATGAGGGAAGTGGTGTATAGATCCTTTTTTCCCCTTTCTTTTTTTCGCTTACAAATGAGGGTAGTGGTGGTGACTTGCGGCTTCTCGTACGGTCTCTGTTAATAATTTCCTTACACTTGTGCCCGTGGTCGAGGTTAATGGGAATTCGTACCCCTGTTTTTTTTTTTTTTTTTTTTTTTTTTTGCTATTCGGTGCCATTATTATTATTATTATTATTATTATTATTGTTATTATTACCGGTATTATTATTACCGGTATTATTATTATTATTATTACCGGTATTATTATTATTATATTATTATTATTACCGGTATTATTATTATTATTATTATTATTATTATTATTATTATTTTTGTTGCTGTCTCCGGACGATTTTATTCATTGGAAAAGATCCGAGGTCATGGAGGGGATAATGAAGGCTGTATCCAACCCCTCCAGTTCGAGATTTTTCCCTCCCTTGCTGAGAAAAATCGTCGGAAGGCAAGAAGGACAGTATACACGTTAATTTCGGCCTCGTGTACCCCCCCTGTTCAAAAAATTTTCTGCAATGATAAAATCGCCTGGAGAGAGGAAGACGGTGAAATGCGTCAGTCAAGGAATATGAAAATGTGCCAGTAAAGAACTTTATTAAATGCGTCAGTAAAGAAGTATATTTAATGAGTCAGTGAATAATAATACGAAATGCGTCAGTAAAGAAGTATATATGCGTCAATAAAGGAATAAATGCATCAATAAAGACATACAAAAAGCGTCAGTTAATATAATAAATGTGTAAATGAAGTATAATAAATGTGTTAATAAAGAAGTACATTAAAGGCATCAGTTAAGCACTCTAATGAATGCGTCAGTAAAGAAATATAAATCCGCCAGTAAAGAAATACCGGTACTGTATATTAGATGCATCAGAGTTATATAATAAAGAAATCAAATAAATGCCTGAGTAAAGAAATATAAACATGTTGGGGCTGAAGTGATAAATAATTGTGTTACACTTGTGCTCTGAGTACGAATTGGTGAGGGTAAGGTTTGTACCCACTGGAGAAGTGTTGAGTCACCCCCGGCACTACTGGCTGGCGTTTCTTTGCCCTACTCCTCCGTCATCTTATCGTCGTCTTTTTCTTCTTCTCAGTCTTCTTCTTCTTCGTCTCCTCCTCCTCCTCCATCTTCATTTTCTCCTTCTTGTTCTTCGTCGTCGTCTTCGTCATCTTCGTCGTCATCTTCGTCATCTTCGTCGTCATCTTCTTCGTTGTCGTCGTCTTCCTCTTCTTTTAGTTCATTCTTGTTGCTTCTGGACCCCCCCCTCCTTTTTTTTTTTTTTCCAGCTTAGGATTGACCTGTGGAACTGAAGGGGTTGGATAAACTTCATTAACTCTTTCAGTACATTTTTCTTCCTCCTTGTGGAATAAGATGATGCGGAGAGGAAGAGTGGACTTTTAACCTACGTACTATAAGTGAAGGGAGAGATTTTAAAAGGGTGCTGTTGTGAGGTTTTTATATGATTTGGAGACTGAAGTAACATTAGACCACGACAGTGCATAAATTACCACAAAAATAGACTTTAGGATTTTTTGCTGCTTTTAATTATTCATTTTTAGGTACGGTAGGGTATGTAGGGTGAAAGATAATGGATAGAGACGCTCCCCAGCACCTCTTCTGTAGCGATTTATTTAGATGTCTAGTTAATATTTTTTTGTATGTTATTTATGCAGCGTATGGCGATATTGGAAGGATTTACATGACAGTATGACAGTAAGGTGTAATAAAATAAATCGCTTAGAAAAGGTTGTTAAGGAGCTTCCCCAACAGACAAGAATGCGGGCCAGCGTGTGCGTAGACTACATATGATAATCTTCACATCACCTATACCCATTTTACTCAGATTTGGTGAAAATTATCGTCTCTCCATTTTGAAAGCTGAGCTGTAACAGTAGACTAATATATGCTTACGATGCTAGTCACGAAGAAGTGCTGTGGGAATCTAGGGCCGTAGTATTTTCTTTTTCTGTCACTGAACTATATACATGAAAAAAGCTGTACAAGGGCGAAAATCAAGGCCAAGTTAACGTGAACATCCTATAGGCATAAAGTTGTCATTTGTTTATCTTATCAGTTTTAACAAGAGCCTAACAGTAGTGAAGATTTGTGATGCCCCGCTTAAAGAACTGCAATGGAAAGGATGATAAGAGTCGTAGTATCATCTCTTTCTGCCACTGAGCTACGTGAGACAAGCTGCAACAGGACGAAAATGTGTACCAGGTTAGAGTGAACGAACTGTGGGTGAATTGTGTGAGTTGTGAGATAGGTTACGTAGATATTAACATTTGTAAGCATTAGGGAGTGTGTGTGTATGAGGAGATAAAGTGGTGTTTGTGTAGAGGGTCCAGTGCGACAAGTGGAGGCGAGTGGGAGAGACAGATGAGAGGGACGCAGGTTCTTGAATTCTTTACCGTATTTTCTCTAACTTTTCGGGATAAGCAGAACCCATCACTTCTTGTCCAGTCTCTCTAAAGTTGGGTTCTGTGTAGCACGAAATGTTAGTGGACAAAGAATCCAAACTAACCTATGTCTCTCCCTCATCCATCATGTATTTGTGTACTTTGGAGAATTCGGTGCCTGTGAGTGGATTGATAAAGTGTGTGCATTTTGAGATGGTTTGTGTGGGTGTAGATATGGTTTGTGGACTGAGTGGAGATACACATGAAAGTGGGGGGGGTGTACATTCAGAGATAAATTTGTGTACATTTGAGATACAGGTGCTTGAGATGGGCCGTTGCTGATGCTTTTGTTTGTGGTGATGTTCTTGTTTGTGATGGTGCTTTTGTTTGTGATGTTTTGTTTGTGGTGATGCTTTTGTTTGTGGTGATGTTTTTTGTTTGTGATTATGCTTTTGTTTGTGGTTTGTTTTCGATGTTTTTTGTAAGTGTGTCAACCTCGTATCTTCGAGTGTGGAAAGTCAATGGAGGTTATTTTAATGCCTCTCTCTCCCTCTCTCTCTCTCTCTCTCTCTCTCTCTCTCTCTCTCTCGTCCATAAGGCTGTACAGTACCTAACCCTACCCCCCTCATTTCAAAATTTTCCCCCAAGCTGAGGAAAACCGTCTGGGAATAGCACAAATTTAAATGTACAAGAAATTATATACAGGAGAGAGAGAGAGAGAGAGAGAGAGAGAGAGAGAGAGAGAGAGAGAGGCTTCATGTACTTCGTTTCTCCCTCCTGAAGTCTCCCATCAGCTGCACAAAATCGTCTGAAGGCAGCAAGAACAAACATAAATACGTGTCAGTATTGTTAATTGATACTGTACAGTAGTCTACTTTGAGGTGTTGGGTGGGTGCAAGTTTTTTCCAGCACTAAGGCCGACCGTACCTGTGTGTGTGTGTGTGTGTGTGGGGCGGGGTATGTGTGTGTGTGTGTGTGTGTGTGTGTGTGTGTGTGTGTGTGTGAGGCGGGGTTACTTCAGTTACCCTTTACACGCAGCTCACAAAAAGAAAACGAGAATAGTAAACAAAAGAAAAAATTACTTGTTTGATGCCCCCTGCTAACCTTTTGAATACGGTGATGCATTTATTATTATTATTATTATTATTATTATTATTATTATTATGCAGCCTTTAGACGATTTTATTCAGCTTTAGAAGGACTGGATCTGATTCTAAGGGATTGATAACCGTCTTCAATGACCTCTACACAACGATGACTGTACATACGGTTAAATTACATTCTGAGAGAGAGCAGTTTGGTACAGTGTGTTGCAAGCGTGTCCCAGAATTAATCCATTGCACAATATTAGTTTACAAGGCGTCCAGAAAGCCTGTTGTGGGAGACGGGGTGTGTGGTGGTGTGGGTGGGTGGGTGTGAGAGAGAGAGAGATGGGTGTAGTAAAGCTAGGTTAACATTTGTAAGATTTAAACAAGGCATATTACGGAAGGGATTAGGGCAGACTCTTGAAGGGAAAGCAGTTTTGTTGACCCGTGTACCCTAGGTGATTTGAGGTCAGAGGGGAGAGGAGAGGAGAGGGGGGAGGAGAGAAGAGAGGAGAGGGGGAGAAGAGTGGAGAGGGGGAGAGAAGAGTAACCTTGTCCTTTTTCCTGCAGCTTTCTGCCTCACCTTCATTAACACTTTCAATTTCAGCACATGTACATACGGTGCAAGAGAAGTAGTGTGTGTGTGTGTGTGTGTGTTTTGTAATAGGCTACATTGGTACAGTACACATAGGTTAGCAGTCATCATCTTGCACAATTATATCGTATGTACAGTAATTTTGTAGTCACCATCGTTAATTAATTTACCGTAGTCTACAGTGATACGCATTTTACAGTGATGACAGTGACTAGCGTAGCCCACTATGTAACTGTAATCTAAAGCACATGGCTACAGTGACAGCACAGTACCATAGCCTATCTCACTTCACTATACTGTACCGTGAGCCTCTTATTATTGTACCTGCGCTAAGTTAACAGGTAATTTTGAAACATTGAGCCAATTATTATTATTATTATTATTATTATTATTATTATTGGTGGTGGTGTTGCTATTATTAGTAGTAGTATTAGTATTATAACCTGCATTATTTTTGTTATTAATTACCGGTATTATTATTATCGTCATTGTTATTATCACTTTTTATTATTATTATTATTATTATTATTATTATAGCAGTGCAGCTGTTTTAAAATCAGTCTTGATCCCAGTGTCACACTACTACAAAAAGGAGAAGTGTACCCACAATGCATTTAACATGGATTTAGTACGTCTGTAATTCTCCCGTTAATATATTTCATGTTTCTTTTTACTTACGTCATTCTTTTAAATATGAGCGTTTCTATAATTTTCTTTCTTTGCCTGTTTAACACATCTGGCACATCTATAATTCTCCCTTTAATACCCGGTATATTTGACGTTCCTGTATACTTTCATCATTCTTTAAATATATCACCGTTTCTATAATTCATTCTATAATCTATTTACCCTGATAAAGAAATAAGTATAATTGTATAAGTGTATCTATAGTATATACTCCTATAATTCTCACTTTAAAATATCACCAATTTTTCCTTTTAAAATAGCACCGTTTATATAATTGTCTTTAATTTATATCCTTTGATAAGATATGAGTATCAGTGTTGCACCTGGGCAGTATGTTTTCCTACCTAATGCAACGTTTATGACCAATTAGCCTACGGTACGTTGGTGAAGACTACAACTTTATTTCCCGCGATAATAAAGTACCGCCAAGTTTGCACCACTTTATTTCCCGCGATTATAAAGTACCGCCAAGTTTGCACCACTTTATTTCCCGCGATAATAAAGTACCGCCAAGTTTGCACCACTTTATTTCCCGCGATTATAAAGTACCGCCAAGTTTGCACCACTTTATTTCCCGCGATAATAAAGTACCGCCAAGTTTGCACCACTTTATTTCCCGCGATTATGAAGTACCGCCAAGTTTGCACCACTTTATTTCCCGCGATTATAAAGTACCGCCAAGTTTGCACCACTTTATTTCCCGCGATAATAAAGTACCGCCAAGTTTGCACCACTTTATTTCCCGCGATTATAAAGTACCGCCAAGTTTGCTAAAATGCTAAATCTCGCGCAGGCGTTTCGTGAACTGAACACAATATTTTTCGGGGAGGAGAGCTTTCCGGGGGTCAGGAGAGAGAGAGAGAATGTATTAAAGAGAAGGGGGTGGAAAGAAGAAATATAAAGATGTAATAAATGAGAGAGAGAGAGAGAGAGAGAGAGAGAGAGAGAGAGAGAGAGAGGGTGGAAAGAATATAAAGGAGACAATTCAATGAGAGAGAGAGAGAGAGAGAGAGGATGAAAGAAAATATGAAGAATATAAATGAGAGAGAGAGAGGAAAGGAGGGTAGTGACATTATTAATCAGACTGTGTGGGATTGTAAACAAGATCCGATTATATAAAAACTCGTGTGAAGATAATGAAGATAGGAAATGATAAGCAAAAATAATTCAGAATTCTTGTGTAGGGAGGAAAGAATGAACTCAAATTATATATCAAAACTTGGAAAAAGAAAGAAAGAAAGAAAGAAAGCAGAATCATTTTAAAACGCGTATGGCCAGTGAATCGTTAGCGTAATAAATTTGAAAACATTTGAAGGTAGAACACGATTAGCACGAATATTATAAATTTGACGTGAAACGGAATGATATATTGGCTGTTATATGACTCACTTGAAGCTCATGAAGATAGGAGATAATTAGCATAAATATTTCAAACTCATGTGAAGATATGATTAGCCTAGTTATATTCAAAGGTCGTGAAGTTACGTAACGGTTAACGGAAATTTCAAAAATCGTGCGGAAATTGGACATAGGTTACCGGGTACCGTTATTCATTAAAAACTTATGTGAAGATAGGACATTATTTGGCAGCATTTTCATTTGATTATAACGCAGTCAGTACTTAAATTCCGAGTTAGTTCATTGTTTTCGCTTTTTTCAGGAATGTAAAAAATTGGGGGATTGAAAAAATACGACTTCTTCTCAAGTGTATATATACGGTATGTTAAGGAAATTATTGAAAATTTTAACATTCATTTCCATGCAGCCCCTCCCCCCAAAAAAATAAAATAAAATAAATAAAGTCCCACTATACGTACTCCTTGAGGGTTCTAGTTTACCAGTGACACCCATGGTATTTTAGCATAAATAAGGGGGAAAGCTTTCAAGGTGTCAGTAGTTAAGGCGGAGAAAAAAAGAAACTGCTCTAACTTCACACTTAATGTCTGTGGTATGTCCCTGCTGTCACGTGCCTGCAGTTCACTCACACTGGCTTCTCATACTTATATATATTTTTACACTGGAGATGAAGGCAGGTGTTGGCAGGCCCTGAACACCCCCTCAGACTGTGTGGGTACGCTGTGTGCAGGCTTTGTGGACGGGACTGGGGGGTTGTGGAGAAACTGTGAATTGTGGTTTTATCGAAGGTGTGAGTGAGAGGTTTTGGGCTGATGCATTTCGGCCACTGGAAATGTGTTGAGTTTGCCCGCCTGTACAGACGTGAATGTGTGTCTTGGTGTGTGTGTGTGTGTGTGTGTGTGTGTGTGTGTGTGTGTGTGTGTGTGTGTGTGTGTGTGTGTAATGGTAGTGGAAGTACTATGTAGCTGCTCACTTTCTCAAATACCAATCAGTCTCCAACATCCAAGCTTCACCTTACAGGCACACCTTTGACATGTAGCTGCATAATTGTTTGCCAGCTAGTAAAAAAGGAAGTATATCCCTTGTCAGTTCCAAAAAAAGCCAGACCCTCTCTTGTCAGTTCCCTATCCTCGTAACCTTCACACCTCGTTAGCCTACTCATCCACTCACTATATTCGTTTTGTAATCGTCCAGCGGTAGGCTAACTAGAATAAACTAACACGTCATCATCTTTAAACGCTGTCGACGCTGATCATGTGACCAAACAAACGCGTTAAACGAAAGAGCTAACAGAAATCCAATCTTCAAACGCGGACATCAAACAGAAAACGGGGGAGTGGACATTTTTCCTTCAGTGTGCGCCCGTAAATCTGTGTGTGTGTGTGTGTGTGTGTGTGTGTGTGTGTGTGTGTGTGTGTGTGTGTGTGTGTGCTACGTATATTGGGCAATTGATGGTCCTTAGCATGCCAAGTGTTAAGAAATGAGGAGCCTGACCTGTACATATATTGCACCAGAATTTTTTGCCATGTCAGGGGAAACTTATATATATTTTTTTACTTATTTATTTTTACTTTAGGTACAGACACTTATGATTCGTTTGATATCTCTTAGCGGTGATTTTTTTTTTTTTTTTTTTACGTTAATCGTGGTATGCGTGTGATATAGTTGATGCGTCAGTTTTAGTGCGTTTGTTTGTTTGATGTTTACTGAATTGAGAGGATAGTTTATCATAGCTACTGGTGCGCCTCGAAAATAATTTAAATAAATTAATAAATTAAAATAACTGGAAATTTGAAATGATGTCTTTACAGTTCGGATCTTGAATTTGGCTCCTTTTATTTTTTCATAGAACAGTCTTGCGAAATAATGGCCTTTGGTTTTTTCTTCCTTGCATTAAAAAAATAACTACATACAGAGAAAATTTCCACGTACCGTACAATAGATGCGAAATTTAATGGGCACCAGTTTTGAAAGGACTGGGTTACCTCCATTCGTCCCAACAGACTACGAGTTCGTCAGCGTCATGCGGTATCGGTAATTGACAGCGCAAAAGTGAGGCGTAATGGTGTAATTCATTTTTATTATCATTATTATTATTATTATTATTACGGTATTATTGTCTTCATCATTATTGTCATTATTATTATCAGCAGCAGCAGCAGAATTATGAAGGTATTATTATTATTATTATTATTATTATTATTATTATTATTATCATCATCATCATCATCATCATCATCATCATCATCATCATCATCCCTACCTTTTTTCACACCTAAGGATGGAGTGAGGGTTGATGAAATTAGTTGAGAGAGAGAGAGAGAGAGAGAGAGAGAGAGAGAGAGAGAGAGCAATAATAGACAGTAGTGGGAAAAGGAAATGCCCTCATCTTTCACTGACACACTCATTGCCCTAAGAATTTGAGTGTGTGTGAGAGAGAGAGGGGGGGGATAGGGGGGGAATAGAATGTGGTAGCCAAAATGAGGGAGGGAGAAAGAGAGAAATGTGAGAGAAATTATGTGATAGTGAGAAATGTGTGTGTGTGTGTGTGTGTGTGTGTGTGTGTGTGTGTGTGTGCTAAAGAGAGAGAGGGAGGGGGACTGGTGGTGAGAAAGACTGAGATGAAAGAGGAAGATTGTAAGAGATACATTAGGCGACAAGGAAGACTGAGAGTGAGAATAAATTAAAGAGAGAGGAAGATAAAAGGGAGCGAAAGATAGCAGAGGGAGAGAAAGATGAGAGAGGGAGAGAGAGAAAGATAAAGGAGGAGGATAGAGAGAGATGAAAGAGGGGAAGCGAAAGATAAAAGAAAGAGAGAGATAAAGGAGAAGAATTTATTTGAGAAAGATGGAAGAAAAGCAGCAAGATTTAAGACGAGATTTAAGATTATAAACAGGTGGAAATTAACGTAGAAAATATGAAGGAAAAAAGAAAAGAGTATGTAAGAATGATAAGAGAGGAAGTAAACCAGAAATTCGGAGACATTGATAATAAATGTCAAGATAAGATAAAGGAAGTATTGGAGGGGAAGAGGAACAGAGAGAATGAGGATAATGAAGACAGGAATTTGAGGAATGTGGGTTGTTTTTATAAGTGAGAAAGAGAGAAGTATGGAGAGGATTTAAAGTGGGAGAGGAAGGGAAAGATTGATGGGAATTTAGCTGAGAGAGAGAGAGGTACAAAGGAGAAAAATATAAAGAGGAGTAAAGAAAGAAGAAATATAAAAATAGAAAAACAGATGAGAGAGAAGAAAGAATGAAAGAGAGAGAGAGAGAGAGAGAGAGAGAGAGAGAGGTACAAACGAGAGAATTACTTAAAGAGAAGGATTAAAGGAAGAAGAAACAGAAAAATAGATGAGAGAGAGAGAGAAGAAAGAATGAAAGGGAGGCAGAGAGAATTAAGAGACGACCCTTTAAATGAGAAATGCCGAGTAATATATGTAGAACGTATTAAAGATGAAGAGTAATAAGGAGAAGAAAATGAAGAACGTTTTTTCCAAGATAATAAATTGGCGGCTAAATAGAAGAAAAAGACGAAATATTACAAAGAATTAGCAGGGAACGTTTTAAATGAGCACTGAGGAGAAATTTTGAAAGAGTATGTTGGGGGAGAGAGAGAGAGAGGATAAAGCGGTGACATGATAAAAGATAAAAAATAAAAGCGGTGATATGCTTGTTAATGAGGCAGAGAAAGAAAACAGGAAAATAAGAGATGGGAAGAATTTGGAAAGGGGACTTGAGAGGAAGAAATATAGAGAAACAGACGAAGATGAATTGAAGATGGGAGAGATGAAGGAAAATGTCTTGAGAAAATACACCTTGAAAATGATAGAGAAGGGAAGATGGGGTAAAGGAAAACGAAGAAGGCAAGAATTTAGAAGAGGGGGAGTTGAGGAGGAATATATAGATTAAGTTAAAGCAAGAGGTAAAGATAAATACCTTGAGAAAATAAATGAGAAAGGTAAAAAAGAAAGAAGGGAAGGTGGAAACGAAGAATTAAGAGGTTGTTCTACATGCAAGACACCTGGTGAGATATATGTTCAGATTTTATTAAAGAGGAGGAAGAGGAAAGAGGACAGGGAGATAAAGAGGAGGGTTTATGCGAGGAAAAGAATGATGGTAATATTTAAGAAGGGAAAGGAGTGAGAAGACGGAAGACGGGATGAAAGTTAATGAGCTAAGGTAGAAGGCATGGCAGGTGCAGTGGAGTAGAGGATGGATAGGGAGGAAGTGGAATGGAGGAGGGAGGAAGAATGTAAGAGAGAGAGAGAGAGGGGTGCAGAAGAGCGTAGAGGTGATGAATAGGGAGGAAGCGGAAAGGGGGATAAGCGGAAGAAGGAAGAAAGTAGAGAGGGAGAAAAAAACAGAGAGGAGAAAGACAATATCAGTATTAGAACTACCATATGCATTAAATTCATTTATTTTTTTATTTTTTTATTACATGATAACCTCAACGATTTTATTTAGCAACCTCTTCAGCACTATATAAAAAAAATAATCTTAGGTCCCTGCCCTTCTTTGACGTGCGTATTTATCTTATTTTATGTATTTTATAGTTAATTTTAGAGAACTTTTTTTTTTTTCATTCTACCTGCCTCCAGACGATTTAGGACAGACCTCTCGTAGTGAAGGTGTTAATGAAGGCTGTTTCTAACCCCTCTAGTTCCCAAAGCCTCTCGGTTAGCTGAATAAAATCGTCCTGAGTGATGTGTGAGTCAGTAAAATCCAAGGACCAGATAGCAGAGATTATGTGGATATGACATGGGACAGGGCGACATGGAGGCGATTTGTTTGTGGCCACCCCGTACGGGATTTGGGAGTTTGGCGATAATTAGATTGGTAGCACTATGATTTCAAGGTGTAGGGAGGACACGACAGAGGATAAATGGAAGAAGGGAAGGAATAATGAATTTACGCCAAACCATACAATTGGCTTGGCACTAAGGCTGGCGTTGAAGTGGGTTTGGCGATGAAGTGGTGTTGGCGATGAAGCGACTTGGCGTTAATGCACAGGGAGGAAGGATTAGTGTCGATGGGAGATCCTTCACTATTCATAAAACCAAATATCTAACCTGAGGAGTAGAGGGAAAATAAAGGCCGGAAGGAAAAAGAAAGTATCAAGAAGAGAGGAGGACAGTAAAGGAGAGAAAGAGATCAGAGACAAAAAGACCGCTCGGAGTATAGGAAAAATAAAACCAGGAAAGAAGGAGAAAATATCAAAAAGAGAGTTGGGTCAGGAGAGAGGAGGACAGTAAAGAGAGAGAGAGAGAGATTGGAGACAAAAAGGGCACTTGGGTATTTTTCTGGAGAGGGCTTGTGTAGTGCTTGAGGGAATGTATTAAAGTTGGATGTTTGGGTGGGGAAGGCTTAATTAGGTAAAGGTATAATGACCTTGTTAAGTGTGGTGTTGGGGGTGGTTAGGGTTGGCAGGTGTGTGTGTGTGTGTGAGAGAGAGAGAGTCAGTCCCACTTTTTCGAATATTTCCGTGACTTGGAGGCAGCAAGAATGATAAAAAATGTACCGTACTCGGGGTGACACACACACACACACACACACACACACACACACACACACACACACACACACACACACACACACACACACACGCAGATAAGTATTCCATGATAGATAAGTATTCCAAGGTTGGTACATCGTAGTGGTGGAGATGGGCTTACAGATTTGTGTGTGTGTGTGTGTGTGTGTGTGTGTGTGTGTGTGTGTGTGTGAATAATGCAGTGAGGACTTCCAGTAGGTGTTGGTGTGGGACAACAGATGAATGACTGTATGTTCGTTAGATATTGTGTTTGTTGGATACTGTTGTCTGTTAGATATTATTGTGTTTCTTAGATATTATTGTGTTTACTTAGATATTACTGTTGGAAATTATTGTTTGTTTGATACTTGTTTGTTAGTTTGTTTGTTAGATATTATTGTGCTTGTTGAATATTATCGTGTTTGTTAGGTATCTCTTTTTTATGCGTTCTCTTGAAGACCCCGAGGACTTTCCTAACTTCTTCCCATCTCCAGACGATATTAGTCAGCTTAGGAGAGATTTAAGGAGCAGGAGGGTTAGTTACAGCCTTCATTACCCCATCTAAGACTAATATAAGTTTGGCATCGTCGTAGTGAAAATGTTAAGTATTATAAAGTTGACTTGGAAATATGAACCACTTAACTGAATTACTTGGGTCGCCTTAAGGAAGATAATATCACTTGTCGGAAGCTGCAAGGAAGTAGGGAAGACGTCTGAGGTTTTAAGTTCCCTAACATCTTTTCCTAAGCGATTTTTTTCTGCTTATTGCACCTTGCTGTCCTGTTATGTAAATCCCTCAGACATCGCCATACTCTATAAATAACGTATAAAAGGCCGTTAACTTGACATCCAAAATTAAATCGCTAAGGAAGAGGTGTTAGCATGGTTGGCAATAAAGAAAAAAAAAAAACTGAAAATGCTCAACCCACCTGGGTTTTTTCAAAGTGTACCATAAAACAAATATAATAATGTTTATACGGCACCTAATTATGGACAGCCCAATTGAATAATAATTTTTACACAATGAGACCTTTACACAATGAGTTGAATGAGGAGAATGATCATGTTTTGACGTTTGTGTGTTGCCCCTGGACTGCCTGCTACACTGTAAAACATGTTTCAACATGAGGGCACACCCTATGAGTTGACGGAGTGATCAGTGCACATTACACAGTGGTAGGATAAGGACTCATTTCCTTTGCTGCTACAACACAATAGTGGGAGACGGACTCATTTCCTTTGCTGCTGCAACTTTCTTTGGTAATTTTACGCTTACATTTCCCATTCTTCTTATATACACATCATCTTAACAAAAATAATAGCCAGGGGGTAACAAATGTAAGTCTATCAAATAGACTTATATTAAAAAAGTAGCAATGTTTATAATAAATTTCACGATGATTGAGATTTGCAAACAATATGAGACAACCTAACATGGCATAGGCCTAATTTAAGTACTGATTATATATATAACAAATTTACCCTAATCCATACTAATCAAATGCCATATCTATCAAAAACAAAGTAATCCCAAAAGGTTACAAAATTTATTAATGCTGGATATAAGGTTAACGTTCACCAGATAACTTAGGCTTTGCTTGTATAAGTTTCGTTGATACTGGCTCATATTACACTGAAAAAAAAAATAATAATAATAAATAAAGTGGGTAAATTAGTTTTTTTTTTTTTTTTTTTTCAAGTGGGTTCTATTGAAAACTCCAAGTGGACAAAACTGGGTCACTCACTCTGGTGCCAACCCTGGGTGTTAGGGAGCGTCCTTCGAACATCGCCATACTCTCTATAAATAACGTGCTACACAATCATGGCATCCAGAAATAACTCGCTAAGGAAGAGGTGTTAGGCAGCATCCTTCGAACATCGTCATACTCTCTATAAATAACGTGCAAAAGGATATTAACATGGCATCCAGAAACAAATCGCAAAGGAAGAGGTGTTAGGGAGCATCCTTCGAACATCGCCATACTCTGCATAAATAACGTGCAAAAAGATATTAACATGACATCCAGAAATAACTCGCTAAGGAAGAGGTGTTAGGGCGCTTCCTTCGAGCATCGCCATACTCTCTATAAATAACGTATAAAACGATATTAGCATGACGTCCAGAAATAAATCGCTAAGGAAGAGGTGTTAGGGAGCTGCCTTTCCCGACGAGGATTAAAGAAGCTGCAGTATCGTTATCAGTGTAGTGAAGATAACGATAGGACGAGAGAGGATTCGGGTGTGGCGTGATGGTGGGTTTGATAACGTTATTGCGGACCGATAGACGTTGGCGACTGGAAGAATATATGGACGTGCGTATTGCGGATGACGAAGCGGGATGCGGCGGACAGCTTCCGTATTTTCCGTATTGCGACTGAACTTGCGTATTGCGGTTGACGACTCGCGTATTTTCCGTATTGCGACTGAACGTGCATATTGCGGTTGACGACTTGCGTATTTTCTGTATTGCGACTGAACTTGCGTATTGCGGATGACTTGCGTAGCTATTTTCCGTATTGCGACCGAGCTTGCGTATTGCGGATGACGACTTGCGTATTTTCCGTATTGCGACCGAGCTTGCGTATTGCGGATGACGACGTGCGTATTTTCCGTATTGCGGATGACGACTTGCGTATTTGTCTGTCTTGGTATCTAAGTTTGGATGATTTTACGCAGCACTACACCGTCAGTCGTACAGGTAGAGGGACGTATTACTTAGAGAAGGAAGAGAAAAGGTAAGGAGTTAATGAAGAAAAGTTTAAGGAAGTTTGATAGTCTTCCATGTAGTCTTCCTCAGCAGACGGTTCCGGTGGTAGCCAGGATAAACCACAAGAGGGATGGTGTTGCGCTACGTATTGCATTCATGAAAAAAAGAAAGAAAAAGAAACATTGGACTAGTTTCCCCTAAATATAAATACGGAAATAAGATCTTTCTTTCAGGTGGCGTCTTCTTCCTTTCTCTTCCCGTGTTTTCCTCTTCTCTCGTCAACAAATGCTAATATGGTGCCGCCACCCCGTTTTGGCGGGAAAGGAGGTGGCGTGATGTGTGTGTGTGTGTGTGTGTGTGTGTGTGTGTGTGTGTGTGTGTGTGGATGTGTATGTGTATGTATGAGTGTGTACTGTATATGTGTGTGCGAATTTGTGTGTGTGTGTTTGTGTGTGTGGATTAGTATGCGGTGAGTGGCTTGCTGAGAGGGATGGCTTGGATAACTGTCCTTGTGGCTTGGCCGAGAGAGAGAGAGAGAGAGTTGCTGTATCACTTTGTCTATTTTCTTTTTGTTTTCTTTCTCCCCCCCCCCTCCCATCCCACCTTCAAACCTCCTCCTCCCTCTATCCAGTCCTCACTCCTCTTTTCTATCCTTTCTTTCCCTCATTCCATTATCTCCTCCCCATCCCTCTCCCTTCATCTCCCCCTCCCTGTCTCTTCTTTATCTCCCTTCTCCCCCAACCCGCCGTCATCTTCCTCCTCGTCCTCAATTTCCATCTCCATTCCTTCCCACTTTCTCCCCCTCCCCCTTCCACTATCTCCCCCATTCCCTCTGTCTGTCTCCGTCAGCCTTCATTCACACCATACGCCACGAACAACAACAGTAACAGCGGCTAAACTAAGCACGCGATACTCTCATACACCCATCACCTCCCCACGGAAATAGAAATGAAGGTGTCTGGCCCAGGTGTGTGTGTGTGTGTCTGTGTAATTTATAGCAACGGACTCAAAGCGTATTTTGTGTTCCTTTGGCTGTTATTAATGGTGGAACTACTTAGGGGTTACCATTCTCTCTCTCTCTCTCTCTCTCTCTCTCTCTCTCTCTCTCTCTCTCTCTCTCTCAAGTAGCCCCCCTGATAATTGTGTTGATATTAACATTATAGTGTTTACTCAATCACCAAACTGTGTATTTAAGTTATTATAAGGGATGGCGGTATGTGTATGGTGTTTATTTGAATGTTTATGGTTTTACTGGTGGATGATGTTTATGAAGTCACTGGTGATGTTTATGCCAGTATTGAGTGATGATAATGGTATTCCTATTTGATGTTTAAGGTATATAAAGTTTGTGTAGGATTATATGATGTTTATATGAAGTTTGTGTTGGACTATACTGTATATAGCTAATGTGTATAGTGACAATGTTTATGATGCTGGTATAATGCTTGATGTTTACAGTGTTTATGATGCTGGTATATTGATGTTTACAGTGTTTATGATGCTGGTATATTGATGTTTACAGTGTTTATGATGCTGGTATATTGATGTTTACAAGTGTTTATGGTGCTGGTATATTGATGTTTACAGTGTTTATGATGCTGGTATATTGATGTTTACAGTGTTTATGATGCTGGTATATTGATGTTTACAGTGTTTATGATGCTGGTATATTGATGTTTACAGTGTTTATGGTGCTGGTATATTGATGTTTACAGTGTTTATGATGCTGGTATATTGATGTTTACAGTGTTTATGATGCTGGTATATTGATGTTTACAGTGTTTATGATGCTGGTACAGTGCTAGGTGTCCCCATTGTGAGGCTGTGGTTATTAATGTTGTTGTGGCCGTATTTAGGGACCGTGCTGTCGACCGCAATAAGTAACAGTAATATATGAGGCCCTGACACACACACACACACACACACACACACACACACACACACACACACTTTATCTCACGTCAGTATCTAACCCCTCCATTTGTAAAAGTTGAAGCAAATCGCCTGTAGCTGGAACGAAAAAGAAGTTAAAAGAATGTCATCGTTGTGAGGGTTGATTTTTAGTTGTAAATTTGCCTCTCTCTCTCTCTCTCTCTCTCTCTCTCTCTCTCTCTCTCTCTCTCTCATAATAATAATAATAATAACTAATAATAATAATACCCGGTAATAATAATCACAGTTGTCGCGGTAGTCAAGACCAATGTGTTGTATTGAGCCTGCGTAGAATAATAAGCGTGCTCGCTGTTGTTGATCAGCCCAGTCCCATCAACCGCAGGCAAGCAATCGCCCCAGTAGGGCACTCCCTTGCGTTGAACTGGTTCCCTTGTGACTGACAGCGCTTCGCGACGCGGGGAAAATTGTGGTTTGGTTCCTGGATGAACGCTGCATTTGCGGCGCCCCAGCCAGTTAGCAGGGTCACCATAGCAGGCTCCACGACACCCCGTTATTTGGTTAGATGGTTACCACCCAGCGTTGTAATGGTTTCATGGGTTAGGCTACAGGAAACCATCCAAAATGGAAAGAAGAGTGATGAAGTGTGACAGGAGGAAGGGGAGAAATAGGTAGAGGTCAAACAGTGATAACGGTGAAGGAATAAGTAGGCAACACTTTATCTAGTGAATGGATGGTAGGCTCCACCACTTACCACTAGCGTGCTCGTAATGAAGGGATAAAAAGTACAGTATTTTGTGTGTTAATATTCGACCTTGAGTTTATCTGCAGCTTCCTGACGATAATCCAGCCGTGCCTTGCAGTGGTTTTGGGACGCACCCCGTTTTCTGTGTGAAGTGCGTTGTAGGGGGGTCTGGGGTGTATTTGTATTGTAGGAACTGGTCGTTTTGCTCTGTTATTATTATTATTATTATTATTATTATTAGTTTAGAGAGTGTTCGTAGTTGTGGTAGTGCTAATCGTGGTAATGTTTGTGGAGGTTGTAGCAGTGGTGGTGATGTTGGTAGTAATGTTGGTAGTAGTGGTACGAATGGTGGTAATGTTGGTACTAATGGTGATAATGTTGGTAGTACTGATGGTAATGTTGGTAGTAGTGGTAATAATGGTGGTAATGTTGGTAATACTGATGGTAATGTTGGTAATACTGATGATAATGTTGGTAATTTTGGTAGTAATGTTGATAGCAGTGGTAATAATGTTGGTAGCAGTGGTAGTAACGTTGGTAGCAGTGACGGTGTTAGCTCTGGCTGTGGTAATGTTTAGAGGGAAATGGTGGTAGGTGTCAGATGGTAGTTGGCAGCAAAGGCTATTTTGGTGTTGGTAGTACCCAGTGGTTGAGTTGGTAGCTGCAGAGGTGGGATTATACTTTATGGAGGGTTTTTTTGTCTCTTTCATCTTTCCTTCCTCCTCTTCCTCCTCCTCAGCAGCAGTAGTAGTAGTAGTAGTAGTGATGATTGTATGAGGAGATAGGAATGGTAGTAATGCTAACAATAGTAGTGGTAGTGTAAAGAATAGTTGAAAGTAGCAGTAATAAGGCTAGTATGAGTGTGATGACGGTAGTGTGAGGAAGAAGTGTGATGCAGTGAGGCTAGTATGAGAGTAATAATGCTGCTAGAGTGAGGAGTGTAAGTATGATGCATTAAGGCTAGTATGAGTTAGTAATAATGCTGCTAGAGTGAGGAGTGTAGGTATGATGCAGTAACGCTAGTATGAGTCTGTGGTGGTGGTAGTGTGATGCAGGAGGGCTAGTGTGAGTTGGTGGTAGTGTGAGGAGGGAGTGTGATGCAGTAGGCTAATAAGGACAGCTAGTGTGACGTGACCAGCACCCCCCTCCCCCCCTTACCACTTTAGCTCTAATTACAACTACTACATCACACTTAACACCACCTTCACTCACTCTGCCACTCACACCCTTACTTTCACACTGTTGGGGGAGTTAGTGTGAGGGTGATGATATGGAGGAGGATGGTGGGTAGGCCTACTTAGTTTTCTTCACATCTTCTAATTCTTCTTCGTTTCTTTCTGTTATTCCTATTATTATTATTATTATTATTGTTATTATTATTATTATCATCATCATCAATCATCATCACCATCCTCCTCCTCCTCCTCCTCCTCCTCATCATCATCATCATCATCATCATCATCACCACCATCCTCCCCCTCCTTCTCCTCCTCATCATCATCACCATCCTCCCCCTCCTTCTCCTCCTCATCATCATCAGCATTATCATCATCATCATCACCACCATCCTCCTCCTCCTCCTCCTCCTCCTCATCATCATCATCATCATCATCATCATCACCACCATCCTCCTCCTCCTCCTCCTCCTCCTCATCATCATCATCATCATCTCATCATCATCATCATCATCATCATCATCATCATCATCATCATCACCACCATCCTCCTCCTCCTCCTCCTCCTCCTCCTCCTCCTCCTCATCATCATCATCATCATCATCATCACCACCATCCGCCTCCTCTTCCTCCTCCTCATCATCATCATCATCACCACCACCATCCTCCTCCTCCTCCTCATCATCATCATCATCATCACCATCATCATCATCAGTAGTAGTAGTAACAGTAGTAGTAGTAGTAGTAGTAGTAACATATCCTGCTTGACACACCCTTTTTTTTGTATTTAAAGTTAACATTATTTTTCTCGCCAATATTTTGCCTACGTGTTAAAAAGAATTATTTTTATGAGTTGTTTTTCACGCCTCGTTTAATATTCAGACTTAGCCTACACACCTGTTTATCTTTTATTTATTTATTTATTTATTTTTATTTTTGTGTGATGTTCCTTGTCCGTGAAGTTATGATTTAGTGGTAGGAAGTTATTTATGATTCTCTCTCTCTCTCTCTCTCTCTCTCTCTCTCTCAAAATAGGCAAAGTGGGTGCGTTGTAATTATTCATTGTCTGAGTTCACACACACACGCACACACACACACACACACACACACACACACACACACACACACACACACACACACTAGTAAGTACTCTTTTTTTCTCTCTTTTCTCTGTTTTCCTTTTAATTTTTGTTGTCCTTTCTCTTTATTTCTCCTTATTGCTTTTTCAGTCCTCTTCCTTTCTTTAATTTCCTCCTTCTCCTGTCTTGTCTCTCTCTCTCTCTCTCTCTCTCTCTCTCTCCCCCATTATCCAATTACTTAAACACCCACCTCTAATTGCTCTGTGGTAGTTAAGGGGTCGTTAGAGGCACGCTAGTTGTGAAAGGGGGTAATTTTAGTGGAAGAACAGAAGAACAGGGGATAACAGTAAGGAAGCTCCCTAACACCCTTTTCTAAGCGATTTAGTTTGTTTATTACACCGTACTCTCCTCTTCCGTCATACATAAATCCTTCCCATATCACCATACGCTACACAAATAATGTTCAGAGGGATATTACCGTAACTACACATATCCAAAAATAAATCGCTAAGGGAGAGGTGTTAGGGAGCCTCCTTAACGTACGAGATCAGAAGAAAATCGTCTCAAGACGGCAAGATTGATAAGGGAGGTCATGGGAGGGAAGAGGTTAAAAGTTCTTAGCTTTGTTACCATGCATATATCTTTTTAAAATTAGATTAGTGATACTATACTCCTTTCACTCCAACTTGGCCTAATATGACCCTCTCCATCGTAAATTTTGGTGCTATACTCCTCTCACTCCAACTTGACCTAATATGACCCTCTCTCCATCTTGAATTCTTTTGCTATACTCCTTTCACTCCAACTTGGCCCAAAAATGACCCTCTCTTCATCGTGAACTTTGACCTCTAACAGAAGATTAACGCTAGAATATGGTGCTGGTCTGTGAAGGTGATTGGAGGTGGGTGGTTGTTAGGGAGGGCAATTGCGTGACCTGTGTGGTTTGTAGGTAATGATGACTACTGGTGGGCTTCAATTATAACTACATATACCGTAATTAAAGTGCTATGATTTTGAGGGACACAGAGTAGTTAAGTAGTAGGTAGTAGTAGTAGTTAGTAGTGGGAAGTAGGTAACACATAAGGAGTAGTAGTAAGTAGAAGTTTAGTAATAGTAGTAGTAGTAGTAGTAGTAATTAGAAGTTTGTAGTAGTAGTATAGATATATGGTACGGTAATTAGGGACGCAAATTATGTGGGCCGTGTTAATGAATACCACTTAAAGGTTATTTAATTGCTACTTACTTTTACTCTAATTAAAGTGATGGAGAGTAATTAGCAGAGTTGATGTATGGAAGTGTGTGTGTGTGTGTGTGTGTGTGTGTGTGTGTGTGTGTGTGTATGTGTGTGTGTGTGTGTGTGTGTGTGTGTGTGTGTGTTAGCTGCTTGAGATGCGTTTTATCTTTGTGTATTTTCTTGTTTAATTCTCCTTCGTCTCTTATAATATACACCTTTTCTTCCTGTCTTTCCTGTAAAACATTATCATATTTCGGTATATCTTCCTCTGTGTTTTTATTCA